>NC_139465.1:21070000-21135000 GCF_057233095.1 Heloderma suspectum | reverse complement strand
TAGGCAGCCTATACTAGAGTGCATCCAGAATTCCACCACCATAGTAAACAAAGGAAGGGCTGATCCCAGTGAAACTAAAAAGAAACTATCCATAGTAACTTTCTAACAGGGCTACAGCCTGTCTTCCTAGTTTAACTGGAATGCTCAGACATTGGATGGGCAAAGCATTACAGAAGAGAATTCAGCTTTCAAGCATAATGTCGTGTTTTGATCTGCCCAAGATCCCCACCTTGACATTCTAGGATTCTTGGTGACATCTTGCTTGCGTATGACACTTCTACATTGTGCATGTGTCCACATTAAAGAAGTTGGCTGTATGTGAGGCCTACCTCCTTGAACCAGCCTTGAACCAGGAAAGTTCACATAAAATGGCAGAACTTGCTTGAGTAGACCATGCAGAGAGAAACAAACAAATCTTCTGAACCTAAAAGAATCTTCTTTTGATTTACCAGTCCCACATCTGAACAAGTGGCTGACTAACCTTTACTATTATCCCTATATAGTTGCTGTCTCCTCTCCTAGTGTATGGCCCATGTGACACATCTCTGTGCTTCACTGCCATTCCTTCTTATTTTGTCTGGACCCTGGCCCAGGTTCGCAGCTCTGAACCTGTCCTCATTCTTCTTATTTCAACCTGTTTATGCTCTTGGATTCCTTCCCTCAGGCATCATATTTCAACTTGATCTACCAGTCCCTCTGAGATCTACCAGTCCCTCTTAGTAACTGAGGACCTCTCCTGCTTTAATGTTTTAGGCTTAATCTCAATGATCCTCTAGACATATATGGCAGGAATCCAGTTAAGTCCTTCCATTTATGCAACTTCTTCCATCAGTGGAATGGGGAGGAGGCAATTCCCCCTCCCACTTGCAGTCTCCCCATGCATCTTTACTATCTGCTCTGGAGGGTTAGGGGACCCTCCAGAGCAGAATGAGGGGGCATGGGGGAGCAGAGGAAGGAGAGGAGGGCAGAATCTACACTCACGGTTTGTCACATTTCTGAAGAGTTTCCGCTCCCTTCAGTGCACATGATGTTCACGCTGTTTTGTTTCCAAGCTGCAAATTTTATTTGACCTGTTATAATATCCATTTCCCTGAAATACCATAATATACAACTAGATTTCCATTCATATGGTTCAATGTTTCACTTTGGGTACCGTATATAGGCGTGGTGTGCTCCTAACCCTGTCCTTATCTGGTTGATTTTGGATTTCCCTACTAGCCAATCACAGCTGTCAACACCTCCATGTGCTCTTTGGGCAGCTTCTAGCATCTGAGGCTCACTTCCTGACATGTTCTCCCATAGATCTCTCTCCTCTCCCATCTGTCTGTCTGTCTGTCTGTCTGTCTATCTATCTTTATTTTCTTTGGATCTTCAAAGAAACAGAGAGTGTCTAGGGACGGTCTAATTTCATTCCAGGCAGGCAGCACTGGGTCTTGCTTGCACAGATACACACACACACACAGAAACACACACACAGAGAGAGAAGCACACACACACACACACAGGAAAAAGGGAAGACTGACAGTGACAGCTAAAAGTATAGCCATGTACAGATTCTGACCTTCATATCAGGCACAAAACACAGCACAGGGAAGGAGCAGTCTCTCCAAAGCTTCAAATTTTTGGAAAGTCAAGCTCACAGGGGAAAAAAAAAAAAAGTAGCCTGAAAAACATACTGAGAACTAGGGATGTTAGAGAATTCCGCCATGGCCCCCCAGAATCCATGGCGGAATGGAGCCCCCAGCCCCACCACCCTGCAAAAGCTCTGCGAAACGGAGCCTACCTGGCTGTGGCTGCGGCTCCGTAACGTAGACTATCATGGCTAAAGCGGGAACGCAAATGCTTTAGCCATGATAGGCTATGTAAATAATTATGTAGCCTATCACGAGCTTGCGTAGGGACGCAAATGGCGTCCCCTACGCAGGACGCCATTTGTGTCCACACCAGCCCAGCAGCAGCTGGAGGCCCCACTGTGGGTTGGCCCAGCCGGCGGCTCCACGGCCTGGCTGCGGAGTGGAGCCAGCTGGGCAGGATTCTGGCGGGGAGGAACAGATCACCTCCCCCCCGTCGAGGATTCCAGGGGGAGGAACGGATCACCTCCTCCCACCTGCGGAACCTGGCAGAGCCAGGTAAGCGGGCTTTTGTACACCCCTACTGAGAACTTGATCCATGGCTCCTTGCTCCACACAAATGCTACTACACTGCTAACAAAAGTGGCCAAAAATCAATGGGGCCAGGTGATGCAGGTGCGAAAGCGTTAATGTTGAGGTCATTTGAACAAAGCGGGGGGAGAGAGAACAAGGAAGAAGAGACTGTCCTCCACTGCGAACAACCCACTTTTAATGCAGTAAATATTCTCCCATTGAACAGGATGAACTGAGGTTATTCTTTCGAAGCAGTACTGAAATGGGGGAACGGAGTGAGTGTGAATTACCATGTTTTAATTAGGGATGGGCGGATTCCCTACCTGTCACTCTGGGGGGAATCCGCCCACGGGCAGAGGCGATCTGTCCCTCCCCCCAGAATCCATCGAGGCCGGCTCCGCATTATTGGCAAATGGCGATACAGCTGGCAGCCATTGCCGTGCCGTATCGCTGTGCTATGTCTCTGGATGCAAATGGTGTAGTGGGTACCATTTGTGGCCCTAAAGCTGGTCGACTAGCCTAAATGCAGCCACTTACAGCTGCATTTAGGTTAATCTACCAGCTTTATGGCCACAAATGGGGTCCACTATGCCATTTGCATCCCTGTTTTTTGACGTGATAGGCTACGCAAATATTTGCGTAGCCTATCACGTGAACAGGGACGCAAATGGCATCCACTATGGCCGGCTCCACAGGATCGATGCAGAAAACAAAAAAGGACACATATAGGAAGTGGAAAGAAGGCCAAGTAACAAAGGAAGAGTACAGGCAGGTAGCACAGAATTGCAGGGATGGCGTCAGGAAGGCTAAAGCGGAGAACGAGGTGAGGTTAGCGAGGGATGCTAAAAACAACAAAAAGGCTTTCTTCAGCTACGTGCATAGTAAAAGGCAGAGGAAAGAAATGGTTGTTCAGCTATTAAATAAGGATGGCAAAATGATAACAGATGACAAAGAAAAGGCAGAGGTGCTCAATTCCTACTTTGGCTCAGTCTTCTCCCAAAAGAGGGTACTCTTGCAAGTACTCATCTCCTTGCCAACTCATGGAAGCTGGGGGGTGAGGGCAGAGACCCTTCCTAGCCAAGTTTCTGTGTGAGAGACACGATGGTATTATGGACAAGGGGATCTAGCCCTGAAGCAGGTCGGCCAGAGCAAATACAACTTCCCAGTGTCAAGCATCCCTTCCATAGAACATTTGGTACAACTCGTGCCTTATACCTCACTGATTAGAAGCACTATTCCATAGATGTGGTTATTATAATACGGACATTATTACAATATGGGCATCACAAAGGACTACCTAGAGATTTCCATGAAATCCTCCTTAAACATAGCAGCCATTGGTGTCACATGCCAAGCCAAGGACTTGCACTTTTTCTGTACCTTTTATAACTCTGCAATATCTTATTTGAGATGTGGTGACTAGAACTGTACACCACATTCTGAGGGGCCATCTACATGGCACCGCTTTCAATGTTCACTCCGTCATGACTGCGCAGCATTGCAGCTGCAAATTAGCGTCTGCTGCGGTACACACGCAATTTACTGCAGACTTCTCCAATGGAAAAATCCACTGTGCCTTGACACATGGCTGTTAAAGCGAGGTAAACATGGCAGTCCTTTTTTTATCATTATATTTGAATGCACAGCTGCACAGCTACGTGAGAGTGGGGGGGTGAGACTTTGGGTTTTAGTGGCTGTTTTGTATTTTAGGGCTTCTTTTGTGTCTGTCTGTTCCTCTTTGGTAAGATGTGGGTAATCTGCTCCTTCATTACCATACCAGCTGTTCGGCATGGTAGATCTCAAGATGGTTCGTACATGAGAAGGGGGGTGCCCATGTGAGAGGAAAATGGATGCCTCTCTGTTACTGCGCAGCTGCAAAAGAACAGGGAGGAACAGGGAGGAGTGAAAAGGCATCACAGAGTGATGCAATCACTAAGCACGCCTACTTCTCACCCACCGCAAATTGTGAGGTCAGTTCGAGGAAGGGACAGAAAGCTCAGCAACTGTGGTGAACCTGCAGCAAGCGTAAAAAAAAAAAAAAAAAAAAAAGCAGCAAAGTGTTGGTCTTAACCTTTAAAGTTCTAAAAGTCTTAGGGCCTGGCTATGAACCTGCCCAAGTACTAAGATCTGCAGGGGAGGCCCTTTTGAGGACACAGTTACCTATAGAGTCGCTGTTTGTTGGGCACACGTGGAAGGGCTTTCTCCTGTGTTGCCCCAAAACTATGGAACATGTTCCCTCAAGAATTACGATTGGCCCCCACTCTCTTGGCCTTTAGAACAGGTGTAGAGATTCATCTTTTCAATCTCACCTTTCAAAATGTATAGGTTTTAATGTTCTTTACCCTTTTTTAATGTACTTGTTTTTATTCTTGCAAGGTTTTATTGTTTTAAATTGTTGTACACTGCCTTGATGGCTTTTTAGCAGATAAGGTGGTATATAAATATTAATAAATAAATACATTCAGGATGAAGGCACTGCTAGCAAAAATGGAAACAGAGATTAACAATTATTTTATTATGTCCAGATCTTTCTCTGAGTGTGACCAGATTTTAAAAGAATCTGTCCCCTTAATTCATGAAAAATCCGTAATTTCAAGTTACCTATTACTTACTCTTGTCTTTAGCACTTTGGTATGAGATTACTGATTATTGTAGTAAGCTGTAAAATCAACTCTAAACTAGAGAGGAACAGATCAGTTTATTTCCAGTCCAAAACAGTTTCATATGTATTCATTCATAAACCTGTTCCATCCCATTTCTACATCAAACTGCAGTGAAAATTGACATTTCGTTTTCACAAATTACACATTTTGTATGCATATTATTCTAAAATATGCATTTTACACAGTTTGGTAACTTTTTTGCACCAAGAACCATATCACAAAATTTGGAAAACTGCAAAAAAGGAAGGATTCCAATCCAGGTATGAGTCGAAGAGTGTGAATCAGATCAGATCAGTTAAAAATGCAGACCAAACAAAATCCTTTGGTATCCCTACTCTAAACACGGTACTAGTCTGCTTGAGGTGTTACAGCTCAAACAGAAATAAGAGGTTAGAAGACAGATAAAATAATAAGGCAGAAAACATACATACAGTGCACATCTGTGGAGAGACGACTCCCATAAACTTTGCTCCTAGCCACATGCAAATATATATAACTAAACGTTTGTACTTGTCCACATTTAATAGTTTAAAAATCTAGGAATCTAAATTTCTGGGTTCTAGCTTCAGTCGAGACACTGAGCTGATCTGTGACTCCATTTACTCATTAATTAACATTTGTAAAGAGTCTTGTGATCCCTGGCTGCTAGTGCTGCATTGGGTGTCAAGCACTATTAAATAAAGTAGAAAGTAAAATGTCCCATAAAATAGATATTGCCCTAAATTCTGGTAAAACTTAGAGCAATCATGTAAAAAGCTGGTTATGTGCTTACATTAAACCCAGATTTAAAAGCATTAACACATCACCAGTGTGCTCCTGTTTGGCATGTGTTTTATGCCCAATACCCTACTCTGGCACATTAACAATCTGTGTATCCATTCATCAGCAGTACATTTTGAATTGTATATTTATGGCACAGTGCACTTTTCATAGCAGAAAATTAATGAACATGCCTCTCTCATAACAAACAAGCACCTGTGCTGCATAGTTAGTAATCAGAAACAGATTTATTTTTATTAGTGTATATGTGGACAAAAATGTCTCCCCTTAAAATATATATATATATGGTATGCTTGATGCTGATTATAAGGGCACACTCTGCCAATGGATATCTTTGTTGTAGAAATTCCTGCTTATAATTTCTGTCTGTAATATTTTCATTTGAGATTTAATGATAATGCCTTCATATAGGACATAATCATTCCTTTGCTAAGCCTACTTGTCTTTCTTGACAAATCAAGTCCTGAGCGGCTGCCAACCACAGCTGAAGTGAAATGGAAATCTACAAGTAATGAGGAAGAATAGCATATTTAACCATTTCAATGTAACTGTTCTTTCTTAAAACACACAAACATACAGTTTATGGCCTGTTTCTTACAAGAGGCCTGCAGTACGGTTGTTGTTCAGTCGTTCAGTCGTATCCGACTCTTCATGACCCCATGGCCCATGGCATGCCAGGCCTTCCTGTCCTCCACTCTCTCCTGGAGTGTGCTCAAGTTCATATTCTTTGCATCAGTGATGCTATCCAGCCATCTCATCCTCTGCCATCCCCTTCTCCTTTTGCCTTCAATCTTTCCCAGCATCAGGGTCTTTTCCAGGGAGTTTTCTCTTCGCATTAGGTGGCCAAAATATTTGAGCTTCAGCTTCAGTATCTGTCCTTCCAATGAGCGCTCAGGGTTGATTTCCTTTAGGATTGACTGATTTGACCTCCTTGCAGTCCAGGGGACTCGTAAGAGTCTTCTCCAGCACCACAGTTCAAAAGCATCAATTCTTCGGCGCTCAGCCTTCCTTATAGTCCAGCTCTCACAGCCATACATTACTACTGGGAAAACCATAGCTTTGATTATACGAACCTTTGTCAGCAAGTTGATGTCTCTGCTTCTGACTATGCTGTCTAGGTGTGCCATAGCTCCACAGCTGAGTGTCCTTTCGGCTTTGGCCCAGCCGCTTCACTCTTTCTGGCACTACTTGGAAATTCCCTCTGCTCTTCCCCAGTATTATATTGGACACCTTTGAACCTGAGGGGCTCATCTTCCGGCATCATATCTTTTAGCCTTGTGATATGTTCCATGGGGTTTTCTTGGCAAGAATACTGGAGTGGGTTACCATTTCCTTCTCCAGTGGGCCACATTACGGTAGCCACTTTAAAAATGGAAATACCTGGAGGGCAGCTCCATTTGGCAAATGGGTTGTGTGACGCAGCTCCCCAAAACATTCTGGCCAATTTAACTGTGTGCCACCGCAACCCCTGCATTTCATTTACTTTTGGATATATCTTATTCCCATTAAGAATAACACTCATTAACTTAATTTACACACTTACCGAATTGAGGGGTGGGGACATCCATGACAAGAAGCCTGGTAAAATCTGTAATTAGCAGTCCCTTTTTTCAAGGTAAGTTGCCGGATAAGGTGCTTCCTTTACTTTTACCTCAGGTGAAGTTGCAATCTGGAGATCCCTCCTTTACCTTTAAGGTTGTGGTTTAATCTGAAGAGAAGGCAGCCAAGGTTTCTCTCCTGCCTGTTTCATTGTGAACCCCCTCCCCATCTGCTATAGTGAGTAAACTCTAGGTGTGCACAACAGGCAGAGGAAAGACCTGGGGCAGGAGCCACATCATAAATAAAATGGCAAGAGCAGTTGGTTCCCCTTTGGGACAATAGCCATGCCTCAACCTTTTATGCTGTCTACCAGACAGGGGCAAGCCTTCACCTCACTTAAAATATTCTTATTAAGGGATTCAGGGACCACCATCTCAGCATCAGAAGCAGCAGGGAATCCATTTCCTGTGCCCTGCAAAAGCAGGCAAATAGTGACTTTTCACAGACAATTCACAACCTGGCTTTCTTTCCTGACATTTCAGTGCTTCTCCTTTGCTGGGATTCTGGCAAAGGGACTCCAGTAGCTGAGTTCTAATGTCAAACCCCTGGGGTTTTGAAGGTATCTACTACAGTTGTGAGAGATGCATGGTATCCCTGCTTGGTATTTTCACCTAGATTCAGGTGTCAGTGCACACTCCGATGCATGTACAGGTCTTTTCCATCACTTATTTCTTAGGATGGAAGATATCCATAGGCATGACAGGAAGGTGCTTCTGGATCAGCTTCGTCCACCAGTATGAACGGGGGCACTTTTGTGGGCAGAGAAGCTCCATGTGTAGTGTAGTGGTTAGAGTGACGGAATGGGAGCTGGGAGATCCAGGGTCTAGTCCCCACTTGGCCATGGAAGCTCACTGGGTGACTTTGGGCCAGTCACAGACTGTCAGCCCAACCTACCTCACAGGGTTGTTGTTGTGAGGATAAAATGAAGAGGAGGAGGATGGGTTCCTTGCAAGAGGAAAAAAGGCGGGATATAGATGCAATAAATAAGTAAATAAATGTGCCCATCTGTCAGACCTCACAGCTGTTCAAAGACAGATATAATGGAAGTGTCTGCAAGAACAGGTTTGTGGACTGGGCTGGATGTCCCATCATTAATGAACAGGTCCAATTAACTGGACCAGGTAGTATATAGCAAATGATGTTACCTCCAGCAGGAAATGATGCTCCTGCAGGCCACTAAAGGAAAGACCTATGAGGAGTATCCCGTGAGGCCACCCTGCTGCCATCCCCCCACCCAACACACACTTCCAAGGGTATGTTAGCATGGGAGGTTGGTTGGAAGAAAGGTCTGGGGATGATCAACTCCATGTTTCATTTCCTCTCCTAGAACGTTCAGAAAAGACAAGCACATTCCAAAAAGAGCTTGGGGAGCTCTCCCATCAATATCTGAAGTATTAGGGAACAAGTGCCTGTTCCCCTGGGCCTAGGATCGCTGGGTTGGTTGGTTTATTATAATGTAGTAGAATTCATCTTAAAGTCTGATGTTCAGCATCTTTTGAAAGTTCTGTAAGAGTTTCTTGTTTAGGGATAGCTTATAGCAGCCCAGAATTAAGCCACAACACCAACAATTCTCCCTTATATTTCAGTGGGTGTTTTATTATATTTGAGTGGGCTTTAAAAGGACTGCTACTCCAGCTTAATCCTTCTCCATGGGGTGAGATAAAAATCTAAATCATTGTAGCAATTAGAAGAACCTTAACTAACAGGAACTCGTCTTGTAACTTGTGCAGGTTTGTAAGAAAATGTAAATGTCTTATAAAGGTCACTGACAGAAACTGAGCATTATCATTGCAGGGATCAACCATTTGCCATTTCAAGGCAACTCGACTATTTTCAGTTCTCTTTTTTTAAAAAAAAAAATCCATAAATGTATACTATCTCACGAGTCAGATGTTTTTGCATGTCATAGTCTCAACATCTAACTCTTTCCTAGCATTTCAGGAGAATACAGGAGGGGTTGGTGACTACAGCTCACATGATTTAGCAAAGAGGGGAGGAGATACCATTGATGCTAATACATCTGGTCCTCTTATTATCTGCAGGCCTTTGTAAAATCTTCATTTTGCTATGTATTCTGCTTTTTTTTACTGGTGTTTGATTTAAGTTCTTTAGATAGTAGGCATGTCTTTAAGTTCATTCACCCATGAAGCTCACTGAGTGATCTTGGGCCAGTCACTATTTCTCAGCCTGACCTACCGTACAGGGTTAGTGTGAAGATAAAAAGAAAGGAGGAAAGAACCGTGCCACCCTGAAAATAAATGGTGAGCAGAAATCAAGTGTTGTATGTGGAGCTGCCTTTGAAGAAAGTTTAGAAACTTCAACTGGTACAAAACCTGACCACGCATTATGAATACATTGCACCAGTCCTTTCTTGACATCACTAGTTTCCAGTTAGTTTCCAATGCCAATGGAGAGCAGAAATCAAGTGTTGTATGTGGAGCTGCCTTTGAAGAAAGTTTAGAAACTTCAACTGGTACAAATCCTGACCACGCATTATGAATACATTGCACCAGTCCTTTCTTGACATCACTAGTTTCCAGTTAGTTCCCAATGCCAATTCAAACTGCTGATTTTGAATTATAGAATTCTACATGGCTTGGGTCCTACTCCTACTATAGAATGCCTTCTCCCATATCTACCCATGCCTTAAGGTCAACTACTATACTAAGGGTATCCTCTGAGTGCTCCTTCAATCTGAAGTTATTAAAAGGAGGGCTGTGAGATAGACAGATTTTTCAGTGCTGACCCTGTACATGAAATGCTGTCCCAATAGAAGGTCTCCTGGCTCCCACATTGTTGTCCTTTCAATAGGAATGTCAGAGGAATCCAGTTGGGGGTGTGTGAGCTCAATAAGCTTTCATTAGCTGGGCCCCCCAGACTCCATTCTATCTTCCACCAGCTGGCCCGACTCAGAGTTCAATGAGTTGGGCCAGCTGGCAGAATGTCCGTAAATTATTATTTTTTGTGTAAAAAAACATTTGCACAAATTACGGCCGCATATTGCGTGAATTTGCATACGTTGCACAAATTCCAGCTGAAAATTGTGCATATTTGCACAATTTGTGCAAATTACAGCCATAAATTTGTGCAAGTTATGCAAATTTATGCAATTTACAGCCAACATATGTGCAAAGTAAGCAAATTATGACCACAATAATGTTGGGGATCCTGAGGAAATGGCAATTTTAGGGAAAAAAATAATCCTTAATCAAAGGTTTGGTATACAAATTTGTTCAACTTGTAATGCTTGACTGGATTATATATTGAGCAGCAGTTCCTCCAGATGTTTGGAATGTTGAACAAGATTCTGTCCATGAGCAGTCAATGTTCAGTAGACCAGGTGTCCAAAGCCAATTGCATGTTCTTTAAAGTTAACCTTTTTTCTCTATAAAAAATATTGTT
Source organism: Heloderma suspectum (assembly GCF_057233095.1). Classification (NCBI taxonomy): domain Eukaryota; kingdom Metazoa; phylum Chordata; class Lepidosauria; order Squamata; family Helodermatidae; genus Heloderma; species Heloderma suspectum. Next base: position 21,124,412 of record NC_139465.1, on the reverse strand, counting down.
GGTTGCAGAAAACTGCATCACTGGACCACAAGTTGAAATTGGGCCATGCATGCCAGGCCCACCACTACTCTTTTCTTTTAAACCCATTTTTGTAAGAAAAGGGAGAGAGAGGGCAAGAAAATGACGGAGACAGGAAAAGAAAGAGAAGGTGTGTGAAAATATGACACCGAGGAGAAACACCCAGGAAAGAGACTGACTTATGGAGTAAACAATTAAAAGTGGGCTCTTGTAGTCTGAGATTAAGCATGGGTTCCAGCTCCAAGAAGGTTGAAGACTACTGAATGTCATGACCAGATCACTCAACCGATCAGCTTTTTTGTTTGATGAGTACCTTCTTTGCCTGGGACAGTCCTCTTGATTTTTTCTTGCAAATGTTTAGCTGTTCTCCTCCATTCAGATCTGAACTCCTCCCTTGTTCCTGCCTGGGCACGATTGTTTGTCTGAGTGAGGAAACAGCTGAATGTTCAGGTAGCTTTAGCAGGTAGCTTTTTGCCATGGCTATGTGGCAGAAGGCCTACAGTCACACTGGGTTCAGAAAGCAGCCAGAAATTATAGTAAAAAATCTGGTTTATTGTGCTTCCTCAGTGAAAACTATATACATATTTATAAAAGAAACTTGACAGTAGCAGCAGCCAATCCCTGCTCCCAAAAAAGCCCTCCTGTACAATGATGGCCAAAAGCACTTGTTTGTCTTTGTTCCTTTCCCCCATTAGGTCTGACTCTGTGTGTGTAGAAATGTGCAGATCTGCAAAACTTGAGTTCATCAAGGTTCTTCAAATTCCACCTCAAATCTCATCCCAACTCGTGTCCACAATACATCAGAGTGCAAACATTCTTTTCATTTGCACGAAAATTTCTGTGCATCTCGGTGTGCATTTCCCCAAACGTGTGCACCAGTTGCTCACATTTTTGAAAAGTACACATTAATCTCCCATCGATTAAAGCATGTTTGTGTGTTTTTTCAAAGGAACGTGCTTTTTCATACATATTTCTCTTTGGTCCATGAATCGTAACACAAGCTCGGAAATGTATGGACTTTGACTGCAGATTGTGTTCGGGTCTGTGTTTGAGTTTCAGAGATACAAACTGGGTAAATTCTGATATACAACAAATGAAACAAATTTCTCACACATCCCTATATGGGAATAAGCCCTTTTACAGGGCTTAGTTTTCCTCCCATCTGTAGCTGCTGCATCTAGGGAGGCAGTTGGGCCATGCCCACTTCCTCCACTACCTAAAACTGATTTAGCAGCCAGACAGCTCTTTAACAGGCTCTTCTCTCTGGTAAGTAAAAAGACTAGCTTTGCTGTGCCACATGCTTATTTTTCCAAGTGGGTGCTACGCAGGTGAAACCAATATGGGGATGAGGACTATGGGGTAGTACAATAACACACATACATATGACACCACCAGTTAGTACACACCATGTTACAAACTTGGAGAGAACTCTGAGCAAGCAGATTAACTACTTCTGAATGCTTACTGAGATAGTTCATAAATACTGAGCCAATACCAAATCAATCCAAGGGAAGCTCAGCCATCACTTTTTTATCTTTTAATCTTTTGTTCATTTTATCTCTTGTTGTTCACCACTCCAGGATCTGTTTGATGTGGAGTGGTATACAAATGATGATGATGATAATATGAAGAGTTCTGAACACCCATATAGTATAAATGCAAAGTGTTAGACTTACAACAGCCTAGTGAGGCAGCAAGCAGAGACAGTGATTTCCCCTTGATTTCTTAATGGCCTAAATAACAATATTTAGTGTGTATACTGTGCTTTAGGGTGTTGAAGGACTTCAACATTCATTACTCATTTATCCATACAATAATGCTGTAAAAGAGAGAGAGCCTACTTGCCTTTGGCCACTTAACAGACTCGATCCTGAGTAATTTATTGTAAAGTATTTTGTATGGCGCACATTGTAAATAATGATGAGCTAGATCAATCACACACATATAACAAACTTAAGTTTCTATGGGAATATGAGAACTGATTTTATTTTCCCTGTGCTTTCTTTATATCCAAGAAGTTCTGATGAGTTTTAGATTTCTATACTTATGGCAGATATTAACATCATGATCACTGAAAACACAGCCAAGTTCCTTGACCCAGCTATTAAAACAAGGTCACAGATACCAAGTGAGGTTGAGTTGTTCTAAGTTTGATCTTGTAATATAATGTATTTACAGAACATGTTTGTTTTAATGTTGGCTTGGCTTTTTTGGTGCCTCGTTTGTTTTTATGTAGACTAAAAATAAAGAACTACTACTACAAACTTAAGTGAACTGAGTGACAAAACAAAGAACAACCATTAGCTTCTGTGCCTTACAATAAGAAGAGACAATGTCAAAATAAGGGATGGTTGGTAATTTGTGTGTGTGTGTGAGTGCGTGTGCATGTGCCTGCATGTGCATGTGTGTGTGTATGTGTGCATGAAAGGGGGGGGTAAAGGCTTTAATGTCATTTACACACACACCATTATCCAAATGTTAATGAATGGCAAAGGGTTTAGATAAGAAAGAATTAGGATCAGTGAGTTACTTTAGATGAAAAGATACTGGAAAGACGTGACCTCGTATTGAATAACTTGGACTTTCAGCTAATTAAAAGGTGCATGGATTGTAGACTGGGCAGCATAAATAAAAACAAACAAATCTAACCATATGGCATCCTGATGAGTTAATGCTGTTGTAGCCATCCCACAAAACTCTGCCACAAGAAAAATACTTAGATCTTGCATGAGTTTCCATGCACAGGTCTCAAAGCATTGTATATAAGTCAGGCTTAGAATATGAGAAACATTCCTTTCCTAAGAACTTGCGTGGGTGTGGAAGGCGGGGGCAAGTGTGTGTGGCAAGTGTGTGTGTGTGTGTGTGTGTGTGTAGGAAGCTATTAATAGTGGACACGAAACCACAGGCTCTGGTTCAGACATCACACATCCCTTTTCCACATGTCCCGAATCTGTGTGGTGTTTCCAAAACTTTGCCTTTTCCACCATATGGGGTCATCCTGTCACATAGCCCTGCCTGATGACAGTCATATGGGCTAGATGACCATTTGGTCTAATTCATCCATAAGGTTCTATGTCACTGCTCTGTGTAACCCTTCACCTAGCCCGTGTGCATGGTCCTGCCCCCAGCCCTGGCTGCAGTTATGTGGGCTAGAGGAAGGGCTTACAGAAAGTATACAAAGGAACTCTTCCTCAGTTTTAGCCCATTTGGGTGAGGAAGCTGTCCTGGGATACAGAAACTCAGGGATGTCACAACTCACTTGTTCCTGAGGCTTGAGAGTTTTCCTGATCTGTGCCCTGTGCCAATAACTCAGGAACTCCAGTGCACCCCCGAGCCTTTAAAAAAAAGCCTTGGGGGGTGGGGGTGCATAGCTCTCTCTGTAATTAGTGTCCAGGGCCTGGACAAAAAAAAAACTGATGAAAATGTAACAAGACAGGACAGGAGATAACTTTTTTAAAAGGCTTTTTCTAAATGCTTGCCAAGAAAGCCTGTAAATACTGAGCTGATTCCGAATCAAGCAGAGCAGAGTTCGCCTATGACTAAGAAAAACACGGAAGATGCAACGCACATGATATAAATAGCCAAAAGCGGTGTGTGTGGGGGGGGGAGTTCTAAGAAACCGTAGTGTGGGGTGAGGCTTGAGGATGGACCCAACCTGTTTTAATGAAATATATCTTATTACATTTCTCAGCACTAAACAATGAGTTAAATTATTATTTCTCATGGACATCATCCCAAATTTTGTTCAACTTGCATTTGGGTTGCTGTGCTGTCCAACTGGAAAGGTATGTCCTTTCAAGTATCTAAAATGGGCTTTATGTTTTCTACAACAAGCGTTTTTGAACAAGCATTACAATGTCAACAAAAGTTGCCAAATACATTCTTATAATTCTGCTACTGACTCTTTTGGCAAAGGAGATTTAGCCGCTCACATATTCATTAAAACACACAAATACACACACTCAGGAATGGATGAAAAATTCTTTAAAGACTTAAAAATAGATGCCATGCCCGCTGCCGAGAACTGTCTTCAAAATGAAAGAGACATTAAAAAAAAAGAGAGAGATTGGACAAAATAAGATATTTAAGGAAATCAATGCTAGAACTTTAAATGAAAAGAAAAACACCCACAGTGTTGCTGATTCCAAATGCTGGAGGCAGTTACTTTGTCTCTTATTCTAATGGAATATGCTGATCTTGGAAGGGCCCGGTGCTTTTTTACATTTTGATTCCAGCATTATTGCTCTGGCATAGGTGTGGTTGCCTTTGAAACGTAAACTCACTGCTTCTGTAGTCAGTGAACCATTGCAGACAGGGTTGACTAGTCAGAAGCAAAACTGGCTAGTTATAAAACTACTATAGTATATCCTTTATCTCATACACATTTAAAGGATTTACCTATCTATCCCACTGCAGACCTACTCATTGAGTAGGAGCCAACAACACATGATTGTGTTAATTAATCTGCTATTGTGAGTAAAGGAACAGCTGCAGTGGTCTCGTGGATACGTTGTCAAAGGAAAACAATGTAATGTTAAGCTTCTGACTGCATATTCTGTTACAAAGCAGGTTTACGATAAGTTAAATTCATAAATCACAGATCATTTTTATAATAATAATAAATAACATCTGACCTTTAAGGGAAAGGTTTTAGCATTCTTAATTTCAGCTTGAAATATGTTCTGAAATACAATACTTAAGCTTCAACCCAATTCTTTGTTTGGAAAACAAACATTCCCCAGAAATGATAGGAAATGGTAGTAGCTATACACATGACCTCTTGCTCTTTCAGATACATGCCATTGTCGATTTAACAAAGATCAGAACCCAAAATATCAAGTTAAAAGAAAATCTTGTTGGCTCTTTTCCAGGGCTCCCTCTAATAAAAACACAATTTTGAATATTATACAGCAATGCAGAATAAAAGGAACATTCATTATATGAAAAACATTCTCTATTTACATAGGATTTGATCTTTCCTGCTATGGAAAGGGGGCAGAATACACTTTCCCTTTCTCCCCAAAGTAGAATAATATAATCCTGTAATTCAAATGCAGTCGAAGTAAAATAATGCATGCCCTTCTGGAGGGTAAACTCAAGTCTCTCCCCAATCTCTTTAGTCGGTGCAAACACCAAACTTCCCATAAGCAACTGAGCAAGCAGCTGACCCTAAAAGAGACAGAATTAAGCCTTTAGACTAATAGAAGTTTTCAAGATAAAGATTTATCCAGACCAATCACACCTTGTCCTGAACTGTGGCAGCAAAGTGCGGACTCTGGCACTACCCTTCCGGCACCAGTACAAAGCCGTTTTCCAGGGAGCCAACCTAGCCCATCTCATAGACTCATAGAGTTGGAAGAGGCCTACAAGACCACTGAGTCCAACCCCCTGCTCCATGCAGGAAGCCTGATTCCCCAGGCGGTTTCCCATTCAAGTACTAACCAGGGCTGACCCTGCTTAGCTTCCGAGATCAGATGAGAGCAGGCACAGCACATCCAGCCCCTCTCTTGAGGCAACAGCAGCCCAGCAGGGATGGGTGAGAATTTAGTTCACACAGGTTTTTAATAAAGACTGGTTTTAATAAGGATTTACCAAAATTCTTGCAAAGTTTGCCGTATCCGAGACAAAAAGAACTTGAGATTAAAAAAAAAGTGAGATAAGCAAAATTCACAGATTCATCCATTCAGGCCTAGGGCTGTGAGTGTTTAGCTCTTAAAACGTCTGGGTTTGAATCCCTGTCTGTTCGACCCTGTTGGTGCTGAGTTAGGGTTGCCACCTCTTTTTTTCCGTAAGGCACCTTATATGGCAGGCAGGTTCATCAAAGAATCATCAAATAGTAGGGTTGGAAGGGGCCTATAAGACCATCGAGTCCAACCCCCTGCTCAATGCAGGAATCGAAGTCAGAGCATCTCTGACAAGTGTCTGTCCAGCTTCATCTTGAATGCCTCCAGGGCGGGAGAGCCCACCTCCTCCCTAGGGAATTGGTTCCATTGTCATATTGCTCTAACACCAATATGACAATGGAACCAATCATGGGCCTCTCCTTATTGCCAGTAGTTGTGCCTATTGAATTTGGCTGGTTCAGATGGGTGAGAATTTAATTTCACTTTGATTTTTGTAAGAATGTACTGAAATTTACAGCTCTTCATATCTGGAAGAGAATGAACTTGAGACTTTAAGAATTTGAATGTGGGAGAAAGCAGAACTGATAGATTCCCCCATCCCTACTCCCAAGGCATTATTGTGTTGAGTACTCTTGTAGAGCACCAATGTATTGCAGCAATACCAAGCCAGCGGGATTTGGTTTTTTGGAGCAGGATGGAGGAGAGAAGGGGTGAAAGGAAGATGGAACTGATGGAGATACTGCCTTATCTATAGCATCATCAAAATGCCCCCATTGATTTCCTCTGCTTAATACTGAAGGTGTTAGGGCCTGACTTCCCAGAGATGAAACCCGATTCACAGTAAAACCATGTATTGCCATAATTCTAGTCAATAGGTTTATGCCTTTACTGCCCAAATAAAGATCCACAAATAACAGTTCTCAACATAAGAGTGAAACCAGATTCAGTTAATGAGCAGCAAAACAAAACCCCACACAGTCCTGTAACAAGCTGGCAGAATAAATCCCAATTAGTTTTAAAAGTCCAATACAATGTAGGGAAGCTTTGCAGGTTATCTAAGTGTTGTCTCTAGCAAGGACTCTACTGCTAAAGGCTCTGGCTTAAGTACAGGGGAGTGGCCAGTAAGGATCATCATCGGACATTCGATCCCTGGCAGGGAAACTGGCCTCTTAGGCGACTGCTACATCTCACAGGCCGCCTCTGCTCCACCCTCTTTAATTGATGCTGCTGTAAAGGAGACACCCCTAAACCACCCTCTCCTGAAGAGACCTCCTCCTGTTCCCTGTTCCCATGGAAGGCTCCCCTGGTCGAGAAGCAGCAGGGCCCTTCATCAAGGTCAGGTCTCTTGGCTGTGGAGACAGACAGGCCACTTCAGGGTCCTGCATCTCTCCCCCTCCCGGCTGGCAAGCCAGTGGGACTCCTGGTAGCACTGAGTTCTCAGGCTCCTGGCTTCCCATGGCTGGGCCTGATTCTGCAGCATCTCCTTCTGACTTAGAGTCATAGCCTATAGCTCCCCATGAACTGAGACAAGTCCTCACAGAAGGACATGAACATGTTCTTTTGCCCTCTTCTTCTGGAGCATGTGGAACTGCCACCAAGGAGGTTCTCATGGACATAATGCAAAAGCCCCAAAGTGGCTGGCATAGAGGTGTGGCCAATTAGATTTCCCTTGGGATCACATAGTGGATGGGTTGTTGCTCATTCTTGGGTCTGATTGATTACCATATCACAGGCCTGCACAGTCTGATCCACCAAGCTGAATGCATCACAACAGCCATGTGCTATGAAGACAGCAGAAATAAAAGGCCCTGATGGGTTGCCAACTTTGTGGGTCACAAGTTGTTCAGGGTTGCTGTAACAGAATGGCTAGTAACAGGGTAAGAGAGATGGTATGCTTTTCCCTACAATGTGTATATGTGAGTCAACTTTATTGTGCAGGCAGCTAATCTCTGCTCGTATGCAGTGTGGTCTGGATTATGGTCATCAGACTGGAAGATGACCTTACTGCATGGAAAGGTGGTAAAAATGACCCTTTGATTCTTCTCAGGTCTGTGATTCCACAATGAATTGTCACAAATGGCAAGGGTGTTTTAACTCTAAAAGCTCTTTCCATCTCTGGGGATAACCCTAATTTGATGAGATCTCTATGCAGATGCCTACATATATTTGTAAAAAGTGCCATCTGAAATAACACATACAATATACACCACAGCAAGAATATTGAATTGCCAATAGCTTGTGTAAGGTCATTAGAATAACACTTTGTGTCTTTAATCAAGCTCTGAGAATTCATGAGCATCATTAGTCATTGGGCTGATGACTTCATTGAGGTTGATTGGGCTGGGCCTTCGTTATTACTCTGTATTATGTTTCATTTTCCAAATCAAAATCCTAAAACAAAATAATTTCCTGATCTTTAAAAAACCTTGATTAAAACACTGTTGTGGGCTGAAACCAAATTCTTAGCATTATCCATTTGACAAAATATGCCATAACTTTTGGGAGGCGTGTATATATATATATATATATATATATATGTATTCATAGTTGGAAACTGCAGCTTTCATTAGAATTATGGCTCCTCTCAGGCCAAGAGAAAGAGCAAGGCACAGTGAGAGAGAAGTAAATGTGTTATATTTTTCTACAATGGAAATATAATAAAATGTTTCACATTATAAGAGAGTTATGCTAATGAAAAGAAACTAAACTAAAATAGCCCTAAAAAGAAGAACAAAAATTATGCTTAACAGTATAAAGCAGACATTATCAAACTCCTTGGAGATGCACCCACCAACCTGCAGAGCACTCAGCTGGTGACCAGTCCATGAAGCATTCATGGACCCTCTTCTCCCTACTCCACTTTGCATTTAATTCCCAGATGGCCTGTAGCTCCAATTCTAAGCTAAGCAAATCTGAGTCTGACCAATATTTGAGTGGGAGATAGGGGTGGACGAAAGTCACTTACCTTTCGTCGAAGCTTGTTCGCGGTGGGGGGGAGGTGCTTCGCTGCTCCCCCCGCGAAGTTCAGGCCGGGGGAGGAGGCTTCCTGCCTCGCCCCGGCCGAAATTCAGGCCGGGGGGGAGGCTTCCCACCTCGCCCCGGCCGAAATTCAGGCCGGGGAGGAGGCTTTCCGCCTCTCCCGGCCGCGAACTCAAAAGTTTTAAAAAAAACAAACACGCCCCCATGATAGGCTATGTGACGATTAACGTAGCCTATCACTGCTAGATTTGCAAAGTCAGCCGTGATAGGCTACGTTAATCATCACGTAGCCTATCACGGGGGCGTTGTTTTTTTTTTCTTTTCTTGGAATGGCGGCGGCGGCAGCCGGTCAAAAGACCGGCTGCCGCTCCCGCCCCGCACGAACAGCCGCCGAACCGCCGGCCGGACCCGCCGCCAGGAGGGACATTCGGCAAAGGTAAGTCCCGTCCTGGGGGGGGGCGGGGGTGTGTGGAGGATTTCTCCCCGAAACTTGTTTGGGGGGCCGAACACGTTGGCGCTTGGCCCCCCGAAGTTTCGGGGAGAAATTCTCCGCCATCCCTAGTGGGAGATCACTTGGGAACCACTTATATCTTTCCATGTTCTTGGGGAAAAGACGGGATAAAAATATAATAAAGTTGTGTTGCCAAGAGAAGAGCATCTAAGAACTGTTAAATAAGAATCCCTGTACCCTTCCCTGGTGGCAGCAAATAAGGTGGTTCACAAGACAAAGCCACTGGGGGGAGAGACAAAATTCCTTCCAGAATTTCTTGCCAGGAAATACTGATGGAGCCAGGAAGTGCCATTGTCTGGATAGCTGCTATGGGTACGGGCTGCTGCTGGCAGATGGGGCACTATTCCATCAGCAAGTGTGGCTTTAGTGGTCCGGAGGCATCCCCACTTCCACTGCCACACCCAGCACTTAAAAGTAAAGTGCTGTAAAGTAAAGATAGTCCTTTCTCCACTAAGTTGTTGTCACACAATTTATTTTGTTTTATTTATTTATTTATTTATTTATTTCATTTCTATACCGCCCAATAGCCAAAGCTCTCTGGGTGGTTCACAAAAACTAAAACCAAACAACACACAATAAAACAATTTAAAATATATAGAACATTAAAACCACAATATAACAATACAACCACAATAAAACCTAGCAGCAGTACAGGAGTTTAAAATACAGATTTAAAACAGCAAAGATAAAAATTTAGAAAGCTAAAATGCCTGGGAAAATAAAAAGGTCTTCACCTGGCGCCGAAAGAAGTACAATGTAGGCGCCAGGCGAACCTCACTAGGGAGCTCATTCCAGAGCCGGGGTGCCACAGCAGAAAAAGCTCTCCTCCTAGTAGCCACCCGCCTCACTTTCTTTGGCAGGGGCTCTCGGAGAAGGTCCACTGATGATGATCTTAAGGTCCGGGCAGGCACATATGGGAGGAAGCGATCCTTCAGGTAACCTGGCCCCAAGCTGTTAAGGGCTTTAAATGTTACCACCAGCACTTTGAATTGGGCCCGGAAATGGACTGGCAGCCAGTGCAGCTGGAAAAGTACTCGCGTAATATGAGCTCGCAGGCCAGTCCCTGTTAACAATCTTGCTGCCCTATTTTGGACCAGCTGAAGTTTCCGTATCGTTTTCAAAGGCAGCCCCACGTATAATGCATTGCAGTAATCCAGACGAGAAGTTATCATAGCATGGATAACTGTAGCTAGGCTATCTCTGTCCAGATAAGGGCGTAGTTGGTATACCAGCCTAAGCTGATAAAAGTTCATCATGCTCCATGCCACTGAGTTTACCTGTGCCTCAAGTGACAGTTCTGGATCCAAGAGCACCCCCAAACTACGAACCTGATCCTTTAGGGGGAGTGCAACCCCCTCCAGAATAGGTTGAATATCACCTAGCCGGGCAGACGAACCACCCACTAACAGTACCTCCGTCTTGTCTGGATTGAGTTTCAGTTTATTAGCCCTCATCCAGTCCATTACCATGCCCAGGCACTGATTCAGAACAGCCACTGCCTCACCTGGGTTTGATGAGAAAGAGAGGAAGAGCTGGGTGTCATCTGCATATTGATGGCACCTCATCCCACACCTCTGGATAACCTCCCCCAGCGGTTTCATGTAGATGTTAAACAGCATGGGGGATAAAATAGAGCCCTGTGGAACCCCATGTCACAATTGCCATGGCACAGAGCAATAATCCCCCAGCACCACCTTCTGGAATCGGCCATCCAAGTAGGAGCGGAACCACTGTAGTGCAGTGCATCCAACTCCTAACCCAGACAACCTATCCAGAAGGATACCATGGTCGATGGTATTAAAAGCCGCTGAGAGGTTCAGGAGAATCAACAGGGTCGCAGTCCCCCTGTCCCTCTCCCGGCAGAGGTCATCCCACAGGGCGACCAAGGCAGTTTCCGTCCCAAAACCAGGCCTGAAGCCCAATTGAAATGGATCTAGATAATCCATTTCATTCAACAGTGCCTGGAGCTGTCCTACAACCACCCGCTCAAGCACCTTGCCCAGGAAGGGGATGTTGGCCACTGGCCTATAATAGTTAACATCCTCTGGTTCCAGGTTAGGCTTTTTCAGGAGTGGTCTAATTGTTGTTGTTGTTGTTGTTCAGTCGTTCAGTCGTGTCCGACTCTTCGTGACCCCATGGACCATAGCACGCCAGGCCTTCCTGTCCTGCGCTCTCTCCCGGAGCATGCTCAAGTTCATATTCATTGCATCCGTGATGCTATCTAGCCATCTCATCCTCTACCGTCCCCTTCTCCTTTTGCCTTCAGTCTTTCCCAGCATCAGGGTCTTTTCCAGGGAGTTTTCTCTTCGCATTAGGTGGCCAAAATATTGGAGCTTCAGCTTCAGTATCTGTCCTTCCAATGAGCAGTCAGGGTTGATTTCCTGTAGGATGGACTGATTTGACCTCCTTGCAGTCCAGGGGACTCGTAAGAGTCTTCTCCAGCACCACAGTTCGAAAGCATCAATTCTTCGGCGCTCAGCCTTCCTTATAGTCCAGCTCTCACAGCCATACATTACTACTGGGAAAACCATAGCTTTGATTAGATGGACCTTTGTCGGCAAGGTGATGTCTCTGCTTCTTACTATGCTGTCTAGGTTGGCCATAGCTTTCCTCCCAAGGAGCAAGCGTCTTTTAATTTCATGGCTACAGTCACCGTCTGCGGTGATCTTGGAGCCCAAGAAAGTAAAATCTGTCCCTGCTTCCATTTCTTCCCCTTCTATATGCCAGGAAGTGATAGGGCCAGATGCCATGATCTTCGTTTTTTTAATGTTGAGTTTCAAACCAGCTTTTGCACTCTCCTCTTTCACCCTCAACAAGAGGCTCTTGAGATCCTCTTCACTTTCTGCCATTAGGGTGGTATCGTCTGCATATCGGAGGTTGTTGATAATTCTCCCGGCAATCTTAATTCCGATCTCTGATTCATCCAACCCGGCATTTCTCATGATGTACTCTGCATATAAGTTAAATAAGCAGGGTGACAATATGCAGCCTTGTCGTACTCCTTTCCCAATTTTGAACCAATCGGTTGTTCCATGTCTGGTTCTTACTGTTGCTTCTTGACCCTCGTACAGGTTTCTCAGGAGACAGGTAAGGTGGTCTGGTACTCCCATCACTTTAAGAATTTGCCACAGTTTGTTGTGATCCACACAATCAAAGGCTTTAGCGTAGTCAATGAAGCAGAAATAGACGTTTTTCTGGAATTCTCTTGCTTTCTCCATGATGCAGCGAATGTTGGCGATTTGATCTCTAGTTCCTCTGCCTCTTCTAAACCCAGCTTGTACTTCCGGTAGTTCTCGGTTCGCATACTGCTGAAGCCTAGCTTGTAGGATTTTGAGCATCACCTTGCTGGCATGTGAAATGAGCGCAATTGTGCGGTAGTTTGAACACTCTTTGGCGTTGCCCTTCTTTGGAATTGGAATGTAAACTGACCTTTTCCAGTCTTGTGGCCACTGTTGAGTGTTCCAGATTTGTTGGCATATTGAATGCAGCACTTTAACAGCATCATCTTTTAGGATTTTAAATAGCTCGGCTGGAATACTGTCATCTCCGCTAGCTTTGTTGTTACTAATGCTTCCTAAGGCCCACTTGACTTCACTCTCTAGGATGTCCGGCTCAAGTTCAGTGACCGCACTATCATGGCTATCAGGGACATTCAAATCTTTCCTGTATAGTTCTTCTGTGTATTCTTGCCACCTCTTCTTAATCTCATCTGCTTCTGTTAGGTCCCTGCCTTCTTTGTCCTTTATCATGCCCGTCTTTGCACAAAAAGTTCCCTTGAGATCTCCAATTTTCTTGAAGAGATCTCTAGTCTTTCCCATTCTGTTGTTTTCCTTGATTTCTTTGCATTGTTCATTTAAGAAGGCCTTCTTGTCTCTCCTTGCTATTCTCTGGAACTCTGCATTCAGTTGGGTATATCTTCCCCTTTCTCCCTTGCTTTTCGCTTCCCTTCTTTCGTGAGCTACTTGTAAAGCCTCATCAGACAGCCACTTGGCTTTCTTGCATTTCTTTTTCTTTGGGACGGATTTCGTTGCTGCCTCCTGAACAATGTTACGGACCTCCGTCCATAGATTCTCAGGCACTCTGTCTATCAGGTCTAATCCCTGAAATCTATTCCTCACCTCCACTGTATATTCATCAGGGATATGATTTAGGTCATACCTGAATGGTTTAGTGGTTTTCCCGATGTTCTTCAATTTAAGCCGAAATTTTGCAAGAAGCAGCTCATGATCTGAGCCACCGTCAGCTCCAGGTCTTGTTTTTACTGACTGTATGGAGCTTCTCCATCTTTGGCTGCAAAGGACATAATCAATCTGATTTCGATATTGACCATCTGGTGACGTCCATGTGTAGAGTCGCCTCTTGTGTTGTTGGAAAAGAGTGTTTGCTATGATCAGCATGTTCTCTTGGCAAAACTCTATTAGCTTTTGTCCTTCTTCATTTTGTACACCAAGGCCATGCCTGCCTGTTATCCCGGTGATTTCTTGACTTCCTACTTTAGCATTCCAATCCCCTATGATGAAGAGGACATCTTTTTTTGGTGTTAGTTCTAGAAGGTGTTGTAGGTCTTCATAGAACCGATCAACCTCAGCTTCTTCGGCCTCAGTGGTTGGGGCATAGACTTGAATTACTGTGATGTTGAATGGTTTGCCTTGGATTCGTACTGAGATCATTCTATCATTTTTAAGATTGTACCCCAGTACTGCTTTTCCCACCCTTTTGTTGACTATGAGTGCTACTCCATTTCTTCTAAGGGATTCTTGCCCACAATAGTAGATATGATGGTCACCTGAATTAAATTCGCCCATGCCTGTCCATTTTAGTTCGCTGATTCCCAAGATGTCAATGTTCAATCTTGCCATCTCATGTTTGACCACCTCCAGCTTACCTTGATTCATTGATCTGACATTCCAGGTTCCTAAACTTTACAGCATCGGATTTTCTTTTCACCGCCAGACACATCCACAGCTGAGTGTCCTTTCGGGTTTGGCCCAGCCGCTTCACTCTTTCTGGCGCTACTTGGAAATACCCTCTGCTCTTCTCCAGTAGCATATTGGACACCTTCCGACCTGAGGGGCTCATCTTCCGGCGTCATATCTTTTAGCCTTGTGATACGTTCCATGGGGTTTTCTTGGCAAGAATACTGGAGTGGGTTGCCATTTCCTTCTCCAGTGGACCACATTTTGTCAGAACTCTCTGCCATGACCTGTCCGTCTTGGGTGGCCCTGCACGGCATAGCTTATGGCTTCACTGAGTTACGCAAACCCCTTCGCCACAACAAGGCAGTGATCCATGAAGGGGGTGGTCTAATTACCGCCTCTTTTAAAGCGGCAGGCACCACTCCCTCTCTCAAGGAGGAATTTACAACCTCCTGGACCCAGCCGGACAACCCCTCCTTGTTTGATTTAATAAGCCATGAAGGGTAAGGGTCAAGCACACAAGTGGTCGATCGGACTTGGCCAAGCACCTTGTCTGCATCCTCAGGCCTCAGTAACTGAAACTCATCCAATAAGACTGGCCCAGACGGTGCTCTGAATGCCTCTACCGATGGAACTGCATTAATGGTGGTGTCCAATTTATGACGAATCTGAGCGACTTTATCCTCAAAGTGCTGTGCAAACTTGTCACAGCGTGCTACCGAGGGTTCCACCGTATCTCTCCCTGGCCCAGAATGTAACAGGCCGCGAACCACTCGGAAAAGCTCTGCTGGATGACACTGAGAAGATGCAATGCTGGTGGAAAAGAACTGTCTCTTTTCCACCCTCACCGCCACAGAGTAGGCTTGATAGTGGGCTCTTACCTGTGTTCGGTCAGATTCAGCACGAGTTTTCCTCCACCTGCATTCTAGCTGTCTCCCCTCTTGCTTCATTGCCCTCAGCTCAGGTGTATACCAAGGAGCTGGCCGGGCTCTGCTCAGAGGGAGAGGGCGCTTGGGCGCGATCGTGTCAACCGCCCGAGTCATCTCTGCATTCCACAGAGCGACCTGGGCTTCGACAGGAGCACCAGCCATACCAGCAGGAAAATCCCCCAGAGCCCTCTGGAATCCATCGGAATCCATTAATCTCTGGGGGCGGACCATTTTAATAGGTCCCCCACCCTTGCAGAGGGGGAAAGCTGCCAGGAGTCTAAACCTCAGCAGGAAGTGATCTGACCATAACAAAGGGACAGATGTTAATTCTTCCACTTTCAGATCACCATCCTCCTGCCCAGTCGAGAAAACCAGATCAAGCGTGTGTCCTTTTATATGCGTTGGGCTGATGACATGTTGGGACAGGCCCATGGTTGTCATGGTGGCCATGAAGTCCTGAGCCACCCTGGATACAGCGGCCTCGGCATGGAAGTTGAGATCCCCCAGGACCATCATCCTAGGGGTCCTCAACACCAAGTCCGAGACCACCTCCATCAGCTCAGGCAGGGAGTCTGATGGGCAGCGGGGTGGGTGGTACACCAACAGAATCCCCAGTCTGTCCCGGGTACCCAACACAAGGTACAAACACTCAAGATCTGCACTCGAATGAGCAGGAAGCCTGGAGAGGGAGATTGAATTCCTATAGACCACAGCAACCCCACCTCCCCGACACTCAAGTCGGTGTTGGTGCTGCACTGAGTACCCAGGAGGCCACAGCTGGGAGAGAGTGACCCCTCCCAGTTCCCCCACCCAGGTCTCAGTAATACATGCCAGGTCAGCCCCCTCATCCACAATCAAATCATGGATAAGGGAGATTTTATTTTGGGCTGACCTGGCATTCAGCAGCAGCACCACCAGACCCGAGGGCAGACTGGTAAGGCTGCCAGGAACCATCAGGTTAGGGGAAGAACCAGAAGAGGGGACAGCTGTAAGGTGTCTAGCCCCTCTTCTCCTCAGCTGGCCTGTTAATCCCCCAACGCCATACCTCCCCCTGGCCGTGACCACAGTTATGGTGGCACCTCCCCGACCCCCTGAGTTGCCCAGTAGTCCTCCCAGGCACATATTAAAATGTTAGGATATAAAATGCAAAACAGTTTAAAAGAATATAAAAAATAAAAGAGATAAAAGAGAACAGCAGCTAAGAAGGAGCAGATAAAGTCCACGTTTGCCCCTTTCCCCTTGTCTTTAAAGCTGCTGCCCTCTGCTGCTGCTATTTGCTGCTGGTATTGTGGCTGCCAATGTGGGCCACCAACCGGTTTCATCCAGCAAACTGCCTCACTGGCTGCTATTGCCCTTTCCCTTTATAAAGACTCACATACTATGAAGAGAGAAGCTACAGCTGCTAATTCTTTCCCATGACACAGCTTTCGAACACACATATGCTTCCTTTAGGTCAGCAATAAACAATTTGAAGCCAGTCTTCCTTTGCATTGCATGTCATTGCATTATGGTAGTGGGGGTAGGTGGGGTGGGGACACTGAATGCCTGGTGAACTTCCACTTGCCTGTACTAAGAGACAGTCAGTTCAACTTCACAGGGATATCTGAACAGCCTATATGTGGTGTCCCAGCTATTCCTGTGCATCTTCCACCATGCATGCACAGAATGAGGTTCTCAGCATATTCAGCAAATGGCGGGAAAAGGGTTTTCATGAAATGAAATGAAAGTACAGTGGAAACTCTTAGAGCTTTCTGGGTAGTGCCAACACGCAGGCTTTTGAAGCAGCCATTAGATGCCATAATGCACATGTGTGAAGGCCCTGTAAGAGACCTGTGAAGAGAGGGTGCCCTCTGTGGTCCAGACATGCTGACACAGACCTAAACAAGGGACGGCACAATTGTCCCTGGCACCTTCCTCTGCTCAAATGGAAGAGAGTCGAATTGAGGCACGAGCAGCCCCCATGTGCAGACCCTTTGCCTCTGTTCTGCTTGCACCCAGTCCTCTCGAAGGGAGGGGCTGTAGTTCAGTGGTAGAGCATGTGCTCTGCATGCAGAACATCCCAGGTTCAATGCCCACATCCCCTGGTAGGGTTTAGAAAGAATCCTGCCTGAAACCCTGGAGAGCCGCTGCCAGTGTTGACAGTAAAGGGCTAGATGGGCCCATGGTCTCACTCAGTAAAAGGCAGCTTCCTATGCTCCACTTAGAGCTGTGCACAAGTGGCCTCTTGAAATTCTCCACCCTATTGGTGGACAGAGAAATGGGGGGGGGGCGGGACCATTTCACTGAATTTCTCCAGGGAGAGGAAACATTCTCAACAGTTTCTCCCAGGTAGGGCTCCCCATTGCCAGGGGTCGTAACGCAGCTTCTTTCTTTTTTCCTAAGGCTTTGTGTGCTGCCACTGCAAGCATCAACTGTGCTGGCAGTCTGGCCCCCATTTTCCATCCACCACAATGCAGGTGTGTGTGTGTGTGAGGGGGAGAGTGCTGTGTCTAGCTCCATGGAAGATGTGGATCTGTCCTCCAATTTCCAGAAAGTTTTCTTCACCCATGAGACCTCAATTGTTCTGCCTTATTTTCAGGGTGTTGTATCATTTCTTTTGAATTTCTTTGGGTGGTGTTTTTGAGCTTACCTAAGCACTGTAAGGTGGCTGAGGGTGTTGTGTGTGTGTGTTTTCTTTCTATTGCACATCTCTCCATTGCTCTGCAGCCTCCTAGGCTGCCTGTGCTTCTTGATCTGAAAAAGCACTATGGGAGGAATTACTTCATTAAATCTTCCCCTGGGCTTTAACTGAAGTGGGGGAAGCTGGGGAGGCAACAGACGGCTAGAGAGACGATTGCACAATGAAAAACAGGACACTTGTCCTCGGCCACCTCCTAAGTAAGGTAAGCCCAAGAAACTCAAACCCAACCCATGAGAATTTCTCTGGAACATTCTTAGCCCTTGAATTTCTTTTCAAAAGCAATTTCTTTTCTGTCAAGTTGAATGACAACGGTTGAAAGAAATGTTCGGCACAGCACTAGTTCCGCCTGCTACTTCCTCTCCTACCCACAAGGAGAAAAAGGTCTCATCTTGGGGAAGGGGAAAGCAGAAGCAGGTGCTGGAGAGCTGACGAATCATTACTCTTTACAAGCATTACTAGCAAATGTTTATCAGAGCTTTGTGTTTTGGGGTGAGCACTTGCCCATCACCATCCAAAACATACTAAGTGTATAATATGCTCACTATCCAAAACATACTAAGGGTGCAGTCCTATTGATTGCACCCTCCCTGCTTGGAAACCTCCAAAGTTGGAGGCTTCCAAGATTCCTATGCCCTGCCAGGCTGAAGCCATCTTCACCTCACCGTCCTCCATCTGTGGTGATTTTTGCTAGACAGACGTTTCAGCCCATCTAGCAAGGGTGCTCTGGAGGGAGAGGGAAAGAGGCTGGAGGAGGCTCAGGATATCTCATATCCTGACCTTTCCCAACTTATCCTCTCCCTATCCACTGGAATGCCCCCTTTCCTCCTAGGTCACTTTTCTGACCTTGGAGGGCAGCCAGCATGGTTCTCTCTGCACTGGCTGCGAGGGGGCGGGTGGACTCTGACTCTCCCTTCTAAGGTTGGAGCACACTGTCTCAGACCTCCGAAGAGGGGATCCAAGCCATCCTATGGTCCCTGGAACACTCACCCAGGGACTGTAGGATTGTTCTCTAAGTATATAATATGCATGCATTACGGCCTCCTTGCCTTCCTAAAACCAAACATACAGAGAAATGGTATTTAATGATAATAGAATTTGGTTGGGTACTATACAAAACAAACCAGATTCTGCACCTTGAGCAAAGTTATAATTTATTTCAGATCACTGATTTTGCTGCTGTTACCCAGGCGGAAGGGCAAGAAGGACAAGAATCACCTCTTTAAAAAAATGGAAGTCTTCCTGCATATTTCCACAGTCATATGATCTAGAAACTTGGTTACAAAATCAAGCACAAGAAGAAACAAAAATTGAGATCCTAGCACGAAATGGATGACCGAGTACACTTGTACCATATGACTGAGCACCAAATGTAAGGCTGAGTACACACATAATATGCGCAGCTATGAATATACGGTTGTCTTTGAATGCAGGGATTCTAATTTGACTAATTAAAAAAACTCATAGTTTTGTAGCTGAGAAGCTTGCCCGTATGTCAGCACATTCAAACTTTACACTATTATCTACAGACCAGCTACCAGATTCTACAGCGAGTGGCAGCAGGCTCACTGGCACTCTCTCTAGGTTCTTGAATTAATAGCTGTGAAAGAGTGTTGGGACCTTCCCAAGTCGTGGTTTCTGCACAGCAGAGGAACACTGAACCAGTGTTTCCAATTTAACACCCTGACATCCTGGGGGCACATTTATTACAAGGGGAAAAAAACTATAACACATGTCCAAATATTCATGATTTCTGGCCTTTAGCTGGTTTGTGACCCCCACCAACAGGCGTGATGTATAATTCCATCTGGTCCTGCTTTCTTAGCAGGCCTCTTCCTGCAGATTGTTTTTCCCTGAGATACTAAAATACCTCTCTGTGTTTACCAAGACTTCAGTTTTAGTCGGCGCTTGCCTCAGTTCACCTCAGGAACCAGTTTTCGATGGTGTCAGTGCTCAGTTTGATACCTTATAAAATGGTGCATGCTGGATTTGACTGCCCTGCTGAAACTGCAGCTATCTTCCAGTGCTTTAGGTCACTTTCTTATCCTTGTGAAACAGGACCTATACTCCAGTTCTATCAGGATATATGAGAGTTTGTGAGACAGAATCTACCAAAGCTACATATTGTTATTGCAAGGTGGCAACCACGTCTCTTGTGTTGCAGCCTACAGCCAGTCACCTTCCCCTCCCCTTTATTGTTGGGCTAGAGACTAAAGTGGAAGGTGATAATAATGGTGCCAGAGCGTTATTATATTCACAGGCACATCAGAGCCATTTCCCTCTCCTTCTATTGCCCCTATGATAAGGTTCCACAGCCAAGCAATGAGAGATAATCAAAAGTGCCCCATCAGTTGAGGAGAAGCCCACAAACCTGCAACTAGGGATGTATGGACTGTGTAAAATCCGCTCCGTCTGTGTTTTGCGGATTGTCAGGTGCCTTTTGTTCCATCATCCACCCACAGACAGATGCATTTTTTTTTTTTTGTCGCGTGGAAAAATACGGAAATAATTACATAAATATTTACGTAAGTATTTACATAAGTATTTACATAGTTTACCCCAGCAGGTAACATTTAGTGTATTGTCCCCTATTCCATTCTATGTTTCCTCAGCAGAAACTTACGTATTTTTCTACAGATTTATATGCGTAAATTTCGGGAAAGTGAAAAAAATAATCTGAAAGTCCATGGGCTCCGCAGGGCCTGAGGGGGTCGCTCCACAGTGGATTCTGCAGGTCAGATTCTTAGAAATCCAAACTCATTTTAATCCATCTCGAATTTCTCCAGCATCCCTACCTGCAACTGTCAACAACTGTGCTGAGCCTTCTTCCAAGAATCATCACGGAGCAGACTGGGGTTGCTTGCCACCTTACAGGGTCCCAATTACGTATGGGTAAGACTTTTGTTTCATTCATTTTTTTAAGTAAGAACTTACCAAATTTGCACATTTCTTCATAAACAGGAAAGAACTTGAGATTTAATACAGAAAATGAAAAAGACTTGTTCATCCAGGACGAGGGCTTTGAGCGCTTAGCTCTTAAAAGTCTGAGTTTGAATCTCTGTGTATTCAGCCATGTCTGTGGTGCTCAATTAGGGTTTCCACCTGTCTCTCTCTCTCTCTCTCTCACTCTCTCTCCCTCCCCCTCTTTCTCTGACAAGCTCATCTTTAAGACTTTAATAGCTACATGGCAGGCAGGTACAACATGATTCCCTCTATGTTAGGAATAGCTGTACCTATTGATTTTGGCCAGTGCAGGTGGATGAGAATTTTGTTTGACTCATTTTTTTATAAGAACTTACCAAAATACACAAATTTATTCATAAATAGGATGGAAAGAACTTGAGATATAAAAGAAAAAATAATGTGGGAGAAAGCAAAACTGACAGGTAGGGGTGGATGAAAGTCCCTTACCTGTCCTCGAAGGATGTTTGCGGTGGGGGGGAGGTGCTTCGCTGCTCCCCCCGCGAAGTTCAGGCCGGGGGGGGAGGCTTCCTGCCTCGCCCCGGCCGAAATTCAGGCTGGGGAGGAGGCTTCCCGCCTCGCCCGGCCGTGAATGTGAAAGTTTAAAAAACAAAACAAAACGCCCCCTGATAGGCTACGTGACGATTAACGTAGCCTATCATGGCTAGATCTGCAAAGTCAGCCGTGATAGGCTACGTCAATCGTCATGTAGCCTATCACGGGTGACTTTAAAAAAAAAAAAAAAGCGCGTACGCTAATGGCGGCCCCCATAGGGAGCCGCCATTCGCGTTCCTTATTTGGTCGCTGTAGTCTACGTAAATCTTTACATAGACTACGGCGAAAATAAGGGCAACGCAAATAGCGTTGCCCTTATTTTCGCCGTAGTCTACGTAAATCTAGGGGGGTGGGGGGGTTCGGAGGATTTCTCCCCGAAACTTGTTCGGGGGGCCGAACACGTTGGCGCTCGGCCCCCCGAAGTTTTGGGGAGAAATTCTCCGCCATCCCTACTGACAGGTTCATCCATTCCTAGTCTCCCAAAACCACAGAAAACACAATGGCTGGCTTCACACAACATGCTAACCCAGGATCAGTGGTTGAGTGTGGTTTGTTTAGGGATGTCAGTAGGGATGGCGGAGAACTCCACCATGGATTTCAGCCCCCCCAAAACCCGTGGTGGAACGGCCTCCCACCCCCTGCCACCTCGCGGAATAGCCCCGGCCCCCAGAACGAAACTTACCTGGGGCTCCAGCAGTGGTGGTGGCTCCGGCAGCAGCAGCTGGTCTTTCGACTGGCTGCCGCAGCCGCCATTTGCGTCCTGTGAGGCTGCCGTGATAGGCTATGTAAGTATTTATGTAATAGGCTACCTAAGTATCACAGTTACATAAGTAACCGTGATAGGCTATGTAAATACTTACATAGCCTATCACGGCAAGCCAAAAAAACACAAAAAACAAAAAACAGCGTACACAAATGGCAGCGGCTACAGCAGCCGCCATTTGCGTTCCCTATTTTTAGCCATTTTAGCTTATGTAAATATTTACGTAGGCTATTATGGTGAAAAAAAAGGGGAATTCAAATAACGTAGTGGGTGCTATTTGCGTTCCTTTTTCCCCCCGCCGTAATAGCCTATGTAAATATTTATGTAGGCTAAAATGTCAGGGAAAAAAAGGAATGCAAATGGCGCCCACTATGCTATTTGCATTCCCTTTTTCGCTGTAATAAAATGGCTAAAAATAGGTAACGCAAATGGCGGCCACTGTAGCCGCCACCATTTGCGTATGCTGTTGTGTTTTTTTTTTTGGCTCGCCGTGATGGGCTGCGTAAATACTTACGTAGCCTATCACAGCAGCTTCACAGGATGCAAATGGCGGCCGCTATGGCAGCCACCATTTGCGTCTGCAACAGCCCGTCCGCAGCCGGAACTCTGGGTGTGGACGGCCCTGGCCAGTGGCTCCGCAGAGCCGCCTGGAGTGGAGCCACCCCAGGGAGGATTCTCGGGGGAGCAACGGAGCGCCTCCCCCCCACCGCGAATCCAAGCTGCGAAAAGGTAAGTGACTTTCGTACATCCCTAGATGTCAGAGAAATCTACTGTGGATTCAAATGAGGCTAGATTCTTTGGAATCTGGCCTCAGGAATCCGCAGCGGATCAGGACCACTTACCTCTGCTCCAGGAGGGCTGGAGGCGGAACGGCACTTGGCTGCTTCTTCCAGCCAGAGCCATTTGCCTTCTCCCTGTCCCTGCTGATTTCCTTTTTAAAAAAGGTCTTTAAAAAAAAAGGCGATCGGGAGGATGTGCCCATAGACTTATATGCAAATAGAGTCATGAATCTTGTGTATAAGTCTATGTGTCCATAGGCTTATACGCAAGATTGATGTAGGGATGGCAGAGAATTCCGCCACAGATCTCGGTGAGGCTGAATGCCAGTGCATTTGGCCCCCCGAAATCTGTGGTGGAACGGCCTGCCACCCCCCCACCCCCCCACAGATCCCCCCCAGGATGAGACTTACCTGGGGTGGATCTTCCGGCTGGCGGCGGCTCCGGCAGCAGCTGTGGCGGCTGGTCTTCCGACTGGCTGCCGCCGCCACCATTTCCAGTCTTGTAAAAAAAAAAAAAAACACGTGATAGGCTACATAAACATTTACGTAGCCTATCATGGCTAGGTTTAAAAAAAAACACGACATGATAGGCTATGTAAATCTTTACGTAGCCTATCATGGCTGGGTGGGTTTTAAAAAAAACAAAAAAACGCATATGCAAATGGCGGCGGCTACAGCTGCCGCCATTTGCGTTCATTATTTTTGGCCGTCTTAGTCTATGTAAATATTTACGTAGACTATGATGGCAAAAATAAAGGGGAATGCAAATAGAGTAGTGGGTGCTATTTGCTTCCCTTTTTGATTCGCCGTTTTAGCCTACGTAAAGATTTACGTAGGCTAAAACGGTGAATCAAAAAGGGACGCAAATAGCGCCCGCTACACTATTTGCATTCCCCTTTATTTTTGCCGTCAAAGTCTACATAAATATTTACGTAGATTCAGACGGCCAAAAATAAGGAACGTAAATGGCGGCGGCCGTAGGCGCCACCATTTGCGTACGCGGTTTGTTTGTTTTTTCCCCCAGAGCCCTCCGCGGCCAGAAATCCGGCTGCGGACGGTGCTGGGCTGGGCTGGGCCTGGCCGGCTGCTCCACAGAGCTGCTGTGGAGCACAGCCAGCCATCGAGGATTCCGGGGGGGAGGAACAAATCACCTCCCCCCCGTCGAGGATTCCGGGGGGAGGGACGGAACGCCTCCTCCCCCACCATCAACATAATCCGTGAAAGGTAAGTCACTTTCGTACATCCCTAGATTAATGGCTCTATTTTGCGTATAAGTCTATGGGCACATGTGATCAGCAGGGTGTGCCCATAGACTTATACACAAAATAGAGCAGTGAATCTTGCGTATAAGCCTATGGACACATAGACTTATACGCAAGATTCATGACTCTATTTGTGTATAAGTCCATGGGCACGTCCTCCCAATCACCATTTTTTAAAAAAATACTTTTTTTTTTAAAGGCAATTGGCAGGGACAGGGAGGAGGCGAATGGCTCTGGCTGGCAGGAGGGAAGGTAAGCACCCCCCAAGCCAGTTTCCCCCTCCCCCAGAATCCGAGCGGAGCGGAACCGCTCTGGAGGATTCCAGGGGGGAGGAACGGATCGCCTCCCCCCTCCCCATGGATTCCCCACCAGAACAGTGGGGAATCCATACACCCCTAGGTTTGTTGTTGAACTGTGGGTTATCATGTTGTCTGAACACAGTGCATTTTCTGCAGGGTGGCTAGTTAACCATGCAGTGTGGTGTATTTTTTCTCGAAAAAGCCACCTTGAGAACCCATGGTTTGTTGTCAGGTTGTTCAGGGTGGTTAACAAGCCACCCTGCGGAAAATGTGCTGCATTCAGACAACATGATAACAACAACCCACAGTTCAACAACAGCCCACAATCAACCACTGAGTGTGGGTTAGCATGTTGTGTGAACCCAGCCATAGAATCTCTCATCCACAGGGTCTTTGGCATCGTCCCTTTTCACCCTCTTTCTTTTGCACACTTCCATCTAACAACTCATTCTTCCATAACTGGGAGCCAGGAAAGCTCTGTAAAATGCACCCAGGAAGCAAGTGGTAATTGGCTACAGCATCTCAGTGCCACTCCAGGCCATGACTAGAGCAATAGAAAGCCTAATGTCAGTGCTTAGTTTTGGCTAGAATTTTCAGGGGTGGACTAGGTATGTACAAAAGGGACTTAACTTGTCCCGCAGCTTTTTTCGCGGTGGGGGGAGGCGCTTCGCTTCTCCCCCCGAAGTTCATGCGAGGGAGGGGAGGATTCCCGCCTCACCCGGCCGAAATTCAGGCCAGGCAGGAGGCGCCCCATCCCTCGCCGGCGAAAGTCAGGCCGAGTAGAAGCGCCCCGTCTACCCGGCCGCAAAAAAAAAAAACCACCCCCGTGATAGCCTACGTGACGATTAACGTAGCCTATCACGGCTGACTTTGCAAATCTAGTCATGATAGGCCACGTTAATCGTTACGTAGCCTATCACGGGGGTGTTTTTTTTTTTAAACTTTCCTTGTAATGGCGGCGGCGGCAGCCGGTCGAAAGACCGGCTGCTACCCCCGCCCCTGACGAAGACCCGACGAACCGCCGCCAGGACCCGCCGCTGGGAGGGACATTCGTGAAAGGTAAGTCCCATCTCGGGGGGGCGGGGGGCGGAGAATTTCACTGCCGATTTTGGGGGTCCGAATGCGTTGGCACTCGGCCCCCCAAAGTTTTGGGGAGAAATTCTCCCCCATCCCTAGGTGCAGCCAGAAGTCTTACTAGCAAAGACTCCCCTCAGAAGTTATCTTCATCTATCCAGGTCTGAGAGAAGGTTCATTACTGAGAACTGGCCCATTTTGATGTGACAAGTCTATAGATATTGCTCATATACTTTCAGTTTCTAAACACAACTACACGATTCATGGACCCCATTCTCGAGCCAAGCCCTTAGCAGCAAATATGGAAATCAATCATAGGATTGCTTAATTCTTTTCCAAGTGTAACAATTTGGAAACATTCCCTTTCTTAAGAGCCTGTTCAGCACCACAGAGCATATAATCGATTAATCCCACAATAGGTGTGGCTTTTGCCAGCAGGCAAGTGACTAAAACCCTGTCTAGAAAAAAATGTGGAAAGAGTTATCAATCAATTTGACAAGACACCTCAGTTAAAAGAAAGAATATTTACAGAGAGACTGCAAAGCTGCCAAAACTGGGGAAGGAAAAAAAAACACACACAGGAGAAAAGAATTTCATGAATTAAAACTACCACACAGCAAACATAAATTTCTAGTGGAATGCAAACCTAGGGAAAAGCTAATATGACATATAATTTTTAAGGCCAAGCCAAAGATTTTCAGTCCAACAGGAGAACTGAGGGTGGGAGGAAGAATTTTATGAACACCCCTTTTCTCACATGTTTACTCCCTTTTGCCACCTGTTTGGATCCTGACAGTGGTGGCAACTGCAGTCCCTTGTTGGGTTCATGTTTTCCCTTACTCACAAGATGCCAGAGTAAGGGCAGGAAGCCTTTCCTTCACTCTGGTTTGGTTTCAAATGACAGCATGTAGCAAAATAACATTGGTGATATGGCATCAACATGGTAACAAATCATACTGAGAACAATGTAGGGGTGTACTAAACCCCACTCACCTGGCTCCGCCGGGTTCCGCAGGTGGGGGGAAGCACTCCGTCCCTCCCCCTGGAATCCTCACTGGGAGGGGAGGCACTCCATGCCTCCCCGCAGAATCCTGGCTGGCTGGCTCTGCTCCGCAGCCAAGCCGCGGAGCCGCCGGCCGGCTCCGGCCACCTGTAGCCAGACATCCGGCCTCTGGGCAGCCCTGCAGGGACGCAAATGGCGGCTGTCATAGCTGCCGTCATTTGCGTCCCTGTAGTGAGCCGTGATAGGCTACATAAATATTTACGTAGCCTATCACGGCAGGAGGGAAAAACACCCAGCTTACGCAAATGGCGGTAGCCGCCGCCATTTGCATACGCTGGGTTTTTTTTCCCCTTGCCGTGATAGGCTACATAAATATTTATGTAGCCTATCATGGCTCACTACAGGGACGCAAATGATGGCGGCTACGACAGCCGCCATTTGCATCCCTGCAGGGCTGCCCAGCGGCCCTACGTAAATATTTAGCCTAAATATTTACGTAAGTATTTAGCCTAAATATTTACGTAAATATTTAGCCTATGTAACAATGCTTTCTGACATCAGTCTGATTCGGCGTCCTGTTGATGCCATGTAGCCAATAAGATCAGAAGGTAAGGATGTCAAAGGAATCTGGTTGTGGGGTAGAGCTCAGTGAGTTTTTGCTAGCTCAGCCCCACGGACTCAGGCTCCCGGATCCCTGGGCTTGCCCAATGTGATGTGCACTGAGTCAGGCAAGCTCACAGTTTTCTGCTTTTAAAAATGTGCACAAATTATGATTTGAGCAAAATCGCGGGTATAAATACTTGCGGAAATTGCGATGCTCATTTACACCTGCAGTTTTGCTCAAATTGCATTATTTACAGCCACCATTTGTGCAAATCACGATTTCTGCAAATATTTATACCCGCGATTCTGCACAAATTACAGCTTGTAGATTAAAAAAAATAAAGGGAGGAAAGACTGACCCGTTGCTCGGCTCCCAAGTGCTCACCAAGTCGGGAGTGCCATGGGGTTCCATCGAGCAAAAAGTGAATTTCCCTGTGAAGCCATCCTTATTGGAGGATATAAGATGTCTGAAGCCAAATCAGACAGCCATGCTTCCTGCCCTCACTCTAGCATCTTGTAGGCTAAAAAAGAAAAGGCAAAAAAAAAAAAGGACAGCAGCAAGAATGGGGAACACTGCAACCACCACGAGTAAGTGGGATAAACACTTCACCCCTATTTGCCGCACCCTCCACAAGTAGTGGAAAGGGGGTCCTCTCTGAGAACAGGATGGCAAAGTTGGAGGGGAGATTTCAGGTCAGCCCCAAGAATTTTGTGCTTCTGATGCAGAATTCAAACCTTGTCTCAGTTGCTAGAACTCAGAAAGCTTAACCATCAAAATGAGACTAGTACTTAAGTGACAAATATGACCATCTATTTTACATATAACTATGAAGTCTGTTCCTCAAAATGGACCCTACTCAAGTGCCAACATTTCTAAGGGCACAATCCTATGCCTTTTGAAGGAGTGCTCCAGTGTTGGAGTACTCTGACTATCTTATGCTCTGGAGACAGATACCTGGCACAGAAGAAGGAGCAATGGAGGTGATTTTTGCCTCTCCATCCTCCTTGTTATTGTTTTTGTTTGTTTTGTTTTTTCTAGACAGGCTTCTGAGCCCATCTAGAGAGGTCGTGATGCCAGGGTGGGACTTTGGATCCCAGCTTCTCTTCTCCCCATCCACCAGAATGCCCCCCTTTCCTTTCCCCAAAGTTGCATTTAGGACCTTGGGAAGCAGCTGCTGCACAGTTCTTTCCACAGTAGCTGTGAGGCGGTGGGGGAGAGATCAGAACATACAGTTCCCCTCCCAAGTCACATCAATGTCTATGTCCTGAGAAGGGGGACTCCGAAAAATCCTATGGTCCCTGGGAAACTCTCCCAGGACCATAGGATTGTACCCTAAAACCAATATAATGCACACCCTATTATCTGAATCCTGGTTGTTCCAAACTGTGTGTCCCTATGTCCATTAGAGTCCCTTTATAATTAGCTTTCAATCTATACTTATAATCAGATGATTATTTACATAATTTGGGTATTTCCTTGGATCTCTTACATAAAGATGAACCAATCACCCCCAAGTTTGTTTGTAAGCCCCACATATTTTAGTATATGAAAAAAAAAAAAAGAATCCAAAAACTCTGCTTGAATGATGTACATAACTATTAGGAGGGCTGAATGATTTTGCAGTGAGAGCAGCGAAATGGAGCAGAGAAAAACAAGCTACTCTTTTATATTCTTCCTTTATTTGAGAAGCCAGCAAGACCTCTGTCTCAGGCAAAGTTCAAGATGATACACAGGTAGCCTTAATGTAACTCTAACTTGAGTTTCCAGAGGTAAGATGTTATCAAGCTTTGATAACATCCCATCTTATTCTTTTACTTAGCTAGTGGATGTATTCAGAAGTAATCTGTAATCAGAAGTGATTCTGTTTTCACTGAGTCATCATAGCATGCTCTGAAGAGACATGAGCTGGCCACCTTACTGAAGATAAGCAAGTCTGAACTTGGTCAGTGTCTGGATGGGAGACTGGCTGACAATCCCACATACCTTGAGTTCTGTGATAGGTGGGTTATAAATGTAATCAATAACTAAGGCTTTACCTGAGTGACTGTGTACACTTCCATGTTAACCCCAAAGAAAAAAATGCCAGGCATGTTTGATCCTGGCATGATTCCACTGAAAATAAGAAAATGGTTCATGAACTTGAAAGCATTAGTAACCTCAAGTCTGGATTACTGCAATGTGCTCTATGTGGGGCTGCCCTTTAGGCTGCTCTGGACACTGGAGTTAGTGCAGAATGCAACAGCTCAGCTGTTATCAGGAGCTGCCCCTTTTCAGCATGGAACTCCTTTGTGGAGGGAACTGGAGTGGCTGCCTATGTGCTATTTGCCAGGTTTGAGGTTTTAGTACTAGTGTACAAACTCCTAACCAACTTGGGACCAAGATACCTGAGAAAGCACCTTCTCCCTTACCAACCTCCCCAGTCACTGAGGTCATCAGAGGGCATGTTCCTGGTGGTTCCACATGGACCCATGGCCCGACTGTGGTCCACCTGGCATAGAGCCTTCAGTTTGGTGGCCCCCTTCCTGTGGAATTCCCTGCCTTTGGAAGTCAGGCAGGTGCCAATATTGTGTTGCTTCCGGCGCCTCCTGAAGACACTGTTATTTCGGGAGGCCTTCCTTGAAGGTCCAGCAGCAGCTTATCAAAACTCGGTTTGTCAGATCTCTGGGGGTTTTTTTAGAAAATGTTAATTATTTTAACATGGTGTTTTTATTCTTTTATCATATATGCTGTTCACTGCTCTGAGATCTTTGGATGTGGAGCAGTATACAAATATTGTTAATAAATAAGAAATAAGAAAGTAATGTGAGTTGCCATTGTGGACTCATGACATTCTTCACACTCAAGGTTTATGGCAAAATTCAAAATGAAAAGGGAAGACGTTCAAAGAGCATAACTGGGGAGTGCCACTGAACCTAGAATAATGGTGGTACAGTGTCTAGCCTTGACAGAGTTCAGGGGCTGGTTACCTCTGATATGTGGTAAGGTGATCCCCGCTGTGTTGTATAGCACCATCTATTATGTGGAAACCCTTGATGACATGGAAAGTTTCCACTCCAGCTCCAAACATCCCTGGAGGCATCTACCTGGTTCTCAACTGCTTCACATCATCAGCAATTCAGACATGACAGGCAATGTGGACTTGTTACAATGGGGCGTAGAGACTCTCTGCACCAACTGAATCCCCAGTGCGTTTCGACACTTGGTCTTTATCAAGGGAAAAGCTCTTGGAGATTCTTTTGGAGGATTCCCTCTCTCTTGCTTCTTCCAAAGAAGACTGAGAAGTATTCTACCTGGAAAGACTGAAATAATTTTCAGTCTTCTTTGGAAGAATCAAGGGAGAGGGAATCCTCCAAAAGAATCTCCAGAAGTTTTTCCCTTGGTAAAGACAAAGTGTCGAAATGCATTAGGAATTCAATTGGTGTGCAGCTGTTTCTTTTTTGACTTTGGTTTACAGCTGTTTTCTTCTGGTCCCTATTGGCACTGTTGCATGTACAGACTCTCCCCACTTCCCAGGCAATGGATTGCCACATGGGCCATGTGACTAATGTATAGACCAACCCTGAGACATTGCACATTTGTGTAAAGTTCTACTACTGACTTCAACACAGTGTCTCATACTCAGAGATTTGTGTGTGGCTGAAACCAGGCTATCAAAATTCTGCACATTGATCCTAGCTGTCAATGAGCTTGTGTTCCAATAAGCACTGTCTCCGATAAGACAGCATCTAGTGCCTTGTGCTGAAACCATTACCATATGGATGCTGCGTCTAATGAGGCCTATTTTGGATGACCGCTTTGGCCTTTAGTTTTCTTATTGTACAGTGGAGTAGTAGTTTATAGCTATTGTTTTGCAGGCCACAAATAAACGCTGCAGAAGTCCAGCTGCAGACTCAATTTACAAGTGGTACGGCCCAACAAGGATGATGTTTCCTCATCAGCAGTACTAAAATTAGGGGGGGGGGGATATGCCCAAGTCCCTTGACACATGTACCTACTGAAATCCTTCAATAAAGCAAAGAGAGTTGGATTTGATTGCAACAGCTGAGACTTATTTTTTTATTATTGCTGTTGTCTTTTTTAAAAGAAAGGAAAAGAACAAAATGACACAGTCAGGTTTTGAAGAACACCAGTCATTTCTTATAAAGAAATCAAAACCAGGTTTTTTTTTAAAGTTACTAGCATGGCCTATGTTTTTCTTGTCACATAGGAGGTAAATTAAGGAAATGCATTCCAACTTCATTCATTAATATTGGTGCATCTTGAGCATATGATTCATGGCTGTATTACACAGAATCCTTAAGATTTCCAACAGTTTCTGTCATTGGAACATGTGTGGCTTAAAGCTGAAATTCCCAAGGCTGATTCAGATAAGTTAGTTGACTTCTTTTGAACAGTGTATATCCTCATACAAACTGTCTTGTGAACGGATCAGCATATATCTAGATGGTCGGGAACTTATCATTTTGAAGACTGAAGTATCTCTAACCATCCACAAGATTGGGATGCACACGGTTGCTCTGGAAGTCCTTGGACTGAAGAGCGGGGTATCAAATGCTTGTAATAAATACAGAAGAAATACGCAGAAATATATCCACCACAAGGTGACCACCAAAACTGGCAGGCTTGAAATGAGGAATTTAGCCTTCTCTTGGCTGCCATTCTGACTTAATCCACATGTTACTAGAGGTGCATAGCAGCCACTTTCCCCATGGTTTGGACCCATGGCCCTCTGCTAGTGTCCTTAAGGGGGAATCATGTGGATTAGCTAAATGATATGGCTTCTTCCTATGTTCATTTCGATACTCCTGCCCCTAGGGACAAGTAATGCTGAAGTGGGGCACATCACTTAGTCAGCTCACATGGTTCCTTTCTACAGAGGTTACTGGAATAGGACCAAGCTATGGGGAAACCAAGTGTGCCCATTACAATACTCTACTTGTGCATATAATAGGTCTATGTTACTTGCCTGTATGTGGCTCTATTACACAGTTAGCACAGTTTGTTGATTTTTGTTGAAGAGAGCTTCGGCTGTTGGGCGGTATAGAAATTAAATAAATAAATAAATAAATAAATAAATAAAAATTTCTGTCACATATCTGCAGTTACAGGATATCTGTGCCCACCCCAGGAAACTGGGCCTTGACAAACTGGGCAAACTAGAAATATGTCACAGGTAATAAGGAAGCTTGCCTGAGCAACCCAATAAAGTAGGATAGTTCTCCTGCATACTCAGTTTTTGTTACTGCCGCCTTCTTCCCTTTTATTAATTGTCTGGCTCTGCTTTGTTCTTGGATCCCACTTCAGTACTTCTCTTTAGCTTTTTGACCTGCCTGGAATAGTGATGGTACCACATACCTTAAGTGCAGTTTAGGTCTCTGTACTTACTCCACTATTGTAACTGAATGGTTTCCCTAAGAGAGCAATCCTATGGCCCCTAGACAGAGTCTGGGGGGTCATAGGATAGTTCGGATTCCTGGATCCAAGATCGGAGACCGCACTCTGACCTCAGACTCAGACCCGCCCCTACCCCCTCGCAGCTGGCATGGAGAGAACCATGCTGGCTGCTTCTCCGAGGTCACAAAGGCAACCTCAGAGAGGAGAGAGAAAAGGTGTGCACCGGTGGGCAGGGAGGGGAGAGGATGGCTTATGTCGAATCCTCAGACCTCCCCAGCCTCCTTCCCTCCCACTTGCTGATGCCTCAGCTAGATGGGCAAAAAAGCCTGTCTAGCAAAAATACAGAGCAGGAGAAGCACAGAGATGGGGTTCGCCTCCACCATGCCTCCCACTCTGCTTTGGATCGCCATAAGCCTTCGAGTTCAGAGGCTTGCAGCTATCCCCAAAGAACTGTGTCCTTAATCATTAAAATCCTATTCTTAAGTAAAGCCTCACCTGCCCCCCTGTGTTTCAATATCTGACTGTGACTTTAAAAAGAAATTAATTTGGATATTAACCACACAACAAATTAAATCACTTACTGAAGGGAGAACACTTGAGTCATCAAAAGTGCAATCTGGGTTATTATAATCTATATATAGAATTAGCCCAAGATTGTGAGCAAGGGTTATATGTGTCCTGTTCATAGCTGAGTGGGGCTTGAACTCAGTCTCCCCATTTCTAGCCCGGCACTCTAACCCCTATATAGATGGTATAGGAGTTAGCATACCAGGCTAGGAATGGGGAGACCTGAGTTCAAATCCGACTCAGCCATGAAGCTCAGTGGGTGATCCTAAGCCTGTTTCTCAGCTTAAGCCATTTCACATGGTTGTTATGATGCTAAAATGGGGGTGAGGGGAAGAGAAGCATTTACATCATCCTGAGCTCCTTCGAAGAGGGTCATATAAAAATATAATAAAAATGTATGGTAGTAACGGAATCCTGAGGAAAGAACCACACTAACTATATACAAGGTGCCAGGAAACACAAAATAGGGAATCTGGTACCAAGGCTCAGGAGCTATAATATCTGCATCACTGGCATAGCTTTCAGGCAGAGGTCTGATCTTTGCTGATCTACAGCACCATCAAAGTAATGGCCAGGGGCAGGTACTAAATACACCTAGTGATTTGGAGAGCCAAATTGTGTCTGACTGCCCCTATATAACTGTTACTTCAGGCTTGGTTTTTCTATCTGAGCACCTTGTCAGATGGTAGAGCTACTCTTGAGATTTCCTTGCCTTCCCATGCCTCTCTTCTCCTGGACTGCCACCTTTTGGAACTTGACCATCAGCCTGATCTTGACAATGCACCTGCCTCTGGCCCCTCTTAACTTTTTTCGCTGCTCTTTATTCTCCTCTGGGTGCCCTAACCAAACGAAGTGAGGTGCGTGGCTACTAAAGACAGGACCTTTTCAATCATGGCACCCTGGTTGTGGAATGCCCTCCCCACAGAGGCTTGCCTAGCACCTACATCATAGCACCAGGTGAAGACCTTTTTATTCTTCCAGGCATTTTAGCCCTTCAGATTTTTCTGTTTTAAAATCTGTTCCTGTAGTTTTAGATGGTTACACTGCTGCTGGCTTTTACTTTGGTTTCATATTATAATTGTAATTTAATTTAATTTAGTTTAGTTTAAGATGGTGATGGTGATGGTGATGATGATGATGATATATCCCACCTTTTCCCCAATACTGGGACTCAAGGCAGCTTTACAACATTAAAAACTTGTACAGTTAAAACATATAAATAGAAACATACAAAAGTTAAAATATAATTAAATCACCAATAGTATTAAAATTGTATAAAATATCAACATTTTAAAAGACAACAACAATATAAACAATAGTACCAATCCATCCTATTCTCACAAGTCCAGACTATCTATCCCCAAAGGCCTGCTGGAACAAAAGGTTTTTACCTACCTGCAGAAACATACCAAGGGGGTTGCCACTCTCGCCTCCCTGGGAAGGAGTTCCAGAGCTTTGGGGCAGCCACCGAGAAGGCCCTCCTAGGGATGTACGAAAGTCACTTACTTTTTACGAAATTTGATTCATGGTGGGGGGGAGGCGCTCCGTCCCTCCCCCCGAAATTCTGGCTGGGGGGGAGGCGCCCCGTCCCTCCCCCCCAAAATTCTGGCTGGGGAGGAGGCGCCCCGTCCCTCCCGCCGCGAATCCTGGCCGGCTGGGTCTGCAAATGGTGGCGGCCATAGCCGCCACCGTTTGCGTCCCTGCAGTCAGCCATGATAGGCTACGTAAATGTTTACGTAGCCTATCACGGCTGAGTTAAAAAAAAAACACCCGCGTGTACGCAAATGGCAGCACCCATGGGTGCTGCCATTTGCGTTCCTTATTTTGGCACGTCTAGTCTACGTAAACAATTACGTAGACTACGGCGAAAATAAGGGGAACACAAATAGCATAGACGCTACGCTATTTGCGTTCCCCTTATTTTCGCCGTAGTCTATGTAAATGTTTACGTAGACTAGACGTGCCAAAATAAGGAATGCAAATGGCGGCGCCCATGGGCGCCGCCATTTGCGTACGCGCGGTTGTTGTTGTTGTTTTTTCAACTCAGCCGTGATAGGCTACATAAATATTTACGTAGCCTATCACGGTATTTTTAAAAAATCTAGCCGTGATAGGCTATGTAAAGCTTTACGTAGCCTATCACTTTTTTTTTTTTTTTTACATGGAAATGGTGGCGGTGACAGCCAGTTGGAAGACCGGCCACCGCTGCCGCTGAATTGCCGCCGAACCACCGCCGGAGCCGCCACCGCCAGGGAGATTCGCCCAAGGTAAGTCCCGTCCCGGGGGGGTGGGGGGGGCAGACCGTTTCACCACCGATTTTGGGGGGGCGAATGCGCTGGCATTCAGCCTCCCTGAGATTCGTGGCGAAATTCTCTGACATCCCTAGCCCTCTCCCGCGTTCCCACAGCTGAGTCTGTGATGGTGGCAGGACGGCAAGAAGGACCTCCCTGGAAGATCTAAGGGGCAGGGCACAAGCATGCTCATAGGGGAGAATACGGTCTTTTGGATAACCTGGACCCAAGACATATAGGGCTTTATAGGTCATGGCCAGCACTTTGAATTGCGCCTGGAAACAGACTGGGAGCCGGTGAAGCTGTTTTAGAAGGGGAGTGGCATGCTCCCTGTAGCTAGCCCCAGTCAACAGTCTGGCAGCAGCTCTTTGAACCAGCTGAAGTTTCCAAACACTCTTCACAGGCAGTCCCACATTGAGCGCGTTACAATAATCCAAACAGGATGTAATGAGTGCATGTGTCACTGTGGCCAAGTCAGACATCTCAAGGAACGGGCAGCTGATGCACTAGCTTTAACTTTGCAAATGCACTCCTGGCCACCACTTGAAACCTGGGCATCCAGGCTCAGGGCTGAATCCAGAAGTATACCCAAGCTCCAAACCTGTGTCTTCAGGTGGAGTGTAACCCCGTCTGGCACAAGCTGAATCCCTATTCCCTGGTCTACCTTTTGACTGACCAGGAGCACCTGTGTCTTGTCTGGATTAAGCTTCAATTTGTTTGCCCTCATCCAGTCCATTACTGCCAACAGACATCGGTTTAACACTACAACAGCTTCCTTGGAATTAGATGGAAAGAAAAAGTAGAGTTCGGTGTCATCAGCATACTGGTGACACCAAACCCCAAAACACCAGACAACCTCTCCCAATGGTTTCATGTATATGTTAAATATCATGGGGGACAAAACAGAACTCTGAGGAACTCCATGGGCCGATCAATGGCCAGGGAGTCAAACATAAGTCCCTCAGCACCACTTTCTGGGTCTGCCCCTCCAAGAAGGAATGGAGCCACTGTAAAACAGTGCCTCCAAGTCTCATCCTAGAGAGGCAGCCCAGAAGGATACCATGGTCAATTGTTTTGAAGGCCGCTGAGAGGTCCAGTAGAACCAACATGGACACACTCCCCCTGTCTAGTTCCCAACGTAGGTCATCCACCAAAGTGACCAAAGCTGTTTCTGTCTCTTAAACAGGTCTGAAGCAAGATTGAAATGGATCTAGATAATCTGTCTCATCCAGGAATCCCTGGAGTTGGGAGGCCACCACATGCTCCAATATCTTGCGAGGGATGGCGGAGAATTTCTCCCCGAAACTTCGGGGGGCCGAGCGCCAACGTGTTCGGCCCCCCGAACAAGTTTCGGGGAGAAACTCTCCGCCCCCCCGCACCCCGCCCCCCCCCGGGACGGGACTTACCTTTGACGAATGTCCCTCCCGGCAGCGGGTCCGGCCGGCGGCTCAGCGGGTGTTCGTGCGGGGTGGGAGCGGCAGCCGGTCTTTTGACCGGCTGCCGCCGCCGCCGCCGCCATTCCAATGAAAGAAAAAGAAAACACGCCCCCATGATAGGCTACGTGACGATTAACATAGCCTATCACGACTAGATTTGCAAAGTCAGCCATGATAGGCTACGTAAATCGTCACGTAGCCTATCACGGGTGACTTTAAAAAAAAAAAAAAAGTGCGTACGGATAATGGCGGCCCCTATAGGGAGCCGCCATTCCCATTCCTTATTTGGTCGCTGTAGTCTACGTAAAGATTTACATAGACTACGGCGAAAATAAGGGCAACGCTATTTGGCTGCCATGGGGAGGCTTGTCCATTTACAAAATGGCTGCCATGTTGGGTGTGGCTAATTACAAAACACTCATTTCCCAGAAGGCAAACTAGTGAGACTAAAATGTAACTTGCCCAAAAACTTAAGTACAAGTCTGGGAAGGTGGTCTGAGCTCCAAAACATAAACCAACTGTTTGAATCCAAATAAAGATGCTGCTGGAGGGCAGCCCTGCATTTTGCAGTATGTCAGCTTCCCAGTTTAAAAAAAAAAATGTTGTTGTTGTTCTTGTTATATTTATATCCCACCTTTTCCCCAATACTGGGACTCAAGGCGGCTTTACAACATTTAACCTTGTACAGTTAAAACCTATAAACAGAAGTATTTATAGAACAGAAGTTAAAAAAAAACACCTTAGGAAATAAAATTAAATCAGGAGGGGTAGGGAGCCTGACAGGCACCAAGGGAGGTGTCCTCTGGCACATTGGTGACCACAGGCCCCGAATTGGACACCCCAGCTTGACTTCAGCCTGGCCACCTGCAGGCCTGACCCCACAGGGCCTGACAATAGTGCCATCCATTCCAGACAAGCTTCTACTGTTTGCTTGGGTTCTGCACACACATGGTTTCTACATTAGTATCTTTCTGGCTTACTGTGAGATGTAGCAATGGGGGCTCAGAGGGGCAGGGAAGCCATCGTGGCATTCCTGTCATCTAAGGATCAGGCGTTTTTTAGAGCTGGAGTGCAAAGTGACTAGCCCAATGTCATAGAGGAAGTCTACAGTCATGTAAAGAACTGAGTCTAGGTGCACCTGAACTCATGATTGCTTTTATAGAAGGTTTTATTTTCTCTCCCTTTGTTCAGGTGGTCTCCTTTCTTTCCCTATGTCACCCCCCAAGGTACTACGTCAACATTTGCAACGCTGACCAATCCTGCAAATTTTTAACTTATCATGGCAAATAAACTTTGTACCATATGGTATGATTAGAGAGATTCTTTCCTTCTCCCCCCCTCCCTTTTCTAAACAGCTGGGCGAGTAACTACAAGGAAAAGACAGTTAGCAGCTGCACGCTGTTGTCATTACTTTGATGCTGCTTAAAGGAATCTAAACCTTCCACAGGTATGCACCTGAGATTAGAAGCAAAGAATGTTCCTCTCTAAATATGAGAGAAAACAGCTATGGGAGCTATAATTATGTTTTACAGGTGTCATCAGAACAATGCTTCCAACTTTTACCCACAATAAACACGTTCTTGTGCTATTTTGTGACCGAATTTTTCAAAGACCTTCTGGGAAAAAGGTATTATTATACAAAGGAAACGACACTAAATAAGCATGAAAAGGGGTTTTGTCACTGAGCTCCTAACTTCATTCCCTTTCATATTCTGTTCATCGGTGCATTTCTGTGATCATCTAGAAGGACCTTCAAATCAGGCTGGGGTGCTTTCCCCACATTTGCTGATTCTGCTGCATTCTGCTCTCAGACTTTGTCACAGCAAGCCTCTGCAAGTTCACAGTCCAAGATTTCTTAGGATTAAGGCAAATAAAAGTAGAGCTGTTCTTGGTCCCCAAGAGCAACTGCCCTATAAAAAGGAAAGAATGGTCCAGATCCTGAGCATGCCTCAGAGTGCAGGAAGTGGCCATGTCTGAAGGAAGAGTACGTACTTTGCATGCAAAAGGCTCCAGGTAATGGGCTGGATGAGGCCCAATAAACTGAGGCTGAATCCTAACAAGACAGAAACTCTGTCAGTGGGTGGGTGGTTCTCATGTCCAGGAAGTAGGCAGGTTACATGTTTTGGATGCTACCCCTAAAGGATCAGGTTCATCATACAGGGGTGCTCCTCAAACCATCTTTGTCACTGGAGGCTCTGATGGACTCAGTGACTAGGAGTATCTTTTACCTGTCTTTGGTTGGTATGCCAGCGACAGCTATTCTTAGAAAGGGATAGTCTGGCCACAGTGATCTATACGTTCGTAACCTCAAGACTGGATTATTGCGATGCACCCTATGTAGAGCTTCCTTTGAGACTGCTCCAGAAACTGCAACTAGTGAAGAATTTAGGGATGTAAGAACTCACCCTAGCTCAGTTTCTCTGGGCACTCGCCAAAACAGTGCCCCTGCTTGCACCCCCCCAGGACCCGAGCTCGGGCCACCCACGAGCTTGGCAATTTCCCTGGGTTCACTGCGATCCCGTTGGGTGAGCACCCACCATTTTCGCGCCTTTGATTTCTATGTAAAACAGTAGGTTAAAAAAATGTGCATATTTAAATATGCACACTTTGGAGCTGGGAAAGCTATATAAGCGCAATATTAGAGATATAATCCCTCTAATATTGCTCTTATATAGCTTTCCCAGCTCCAAACTGCACATATTTAAATATGCACATTTTTTAACTTCCTGTTTTATGTAGAAATCAAAGGCGCAAAAATGGCAGGTGCTCACCGAGCGGGATCGTGGTGAGTCCTGGAGGGTGTGAGTGGGCAAGTGGGGGGCAAACAAGGAGCATCTTGGCGAGCACAGTCCAGGAGTCTAGGGATGTATGAAATACTCACCGGGCTCCATGCTGGGGCATCCGCAGTGAGAGGGAGGCACTCCGTCCCTCCCCCCCCTGGAATCCTCCCCAGCAGTGTCTCTGAGGAGCCGCCAGCTGCGGACAAGCTGCTGCGGCCACAAATGGCGGCCATCATAGTGGCTGCCATTTGCATCCTTGCTAGGGATATATGAAAGTGACTTACCTTTCCGCGGATTATGCTGATGCTGGGGGGGAGGCGTTCCGTCCCTCCCCCTGGAATCATGGCCGGGGGGGAGGCGCTCTGTTCCTCCCCCCCCCAGAATCCTGGCCGGCCGGCTCCACTCCGCAGGGATTCTGCGAAACCACTGGCCAGCTCCGCCAGCAGCCAGACATCCGGCCGCTGGCTAGCAGGGACGCAAATGGCGGCGGCTGTAGCCGCCACCGTTTGCGTCCCTGCAGTCAGCCGTGATAGGCTACGTAAATGTTTATGTAGCCTATCACGGCTGATTTTAAAAAAAACAAAAAACGCGCATACGCAAATGGCGGCGGCCATGGCAGCCGCCATTTGCATTCTTTATTTTGGCACGTCTTAGTCTACGTAAACATTTACATAGACTAAGACGGCGAAAATAAGGGGAACGCAAATAGCGTAGCATCTATTTGCGTACGGGCATGTTGTTTTTTTTTGTTTAAGTCAGCCGTGATAGGCTACGTAAACATTTACGTAGCCTATCACGGTGTTTTTTTAAAACCTAGCCGTGATAGGCTACATAAATCTTTACGTAACCTATCACTTTTTTTGGGGGGGGGTTGTTTTTAACTGGAAATGGTGGTGGCGGCAGCCGGTCGGAAAACTGGCCGCCGCAGCCACCGCCGCCGGAGCCGCCACCAGAGCCGCCGCCACCAAGAAGATCCGCTAGGGATGGCGGAGAATTTCTCCACGAATTTCCAGGAGGCCAAATGCCAACGCATTCGGCCCCCCGAAATTGGTGGTGAAATTCTCTGCCCCCCCGGGCCCCCCCCAGGATGGGACTTACCTCCTTCGCATGTCCCTCTTGGCGGCGGGTCCCGGCGGCGTTTCGGCGGGGGCAGGGGCGGCGGCCGGTCTTCTGACCGGCCGCCACTACCGCCATTACAAAGTAAAGTAAAAAATATATATATATACATGATAGGCTACGTAACGATTTACGTAGCCTATCACGGCTGACTTTGGAAATCTAGCCGTGATAGGCTACGTAAATCGTTACGTAGCCTATCACGTGTGTGTGTCTGTTTGTTTTTAAATTTACTTTTTTATTTCGCGGCTGGGGAGATGGGGCGCTCCTCCCTGGCCTGAATTTCGGCGGCGAGAGATGGGGCGCCTCCCCCCCGGCCTGAATTTCGGCCAGGAGGGGCAGGGCACCTCCCCCCCGGCCTGAACTTTGGGGGGAGAACTGAAGCGCCTCCCCCCTCTGCGAAGCGAGCTGCGGGACCAGGTAAGGGACTTTCGTCCATCCTTACGTAGAACTGGAAAAAGTGCAGAAAAGGGCAACTAAAACAATCAAGGGCTGGAGCAACTCCCCTATGAGCAAAGATTACAACATATGGAATTGTTTAGCTTAGAAAAAGGGAGAGTAAGGAGACACATAGCAGAGGTGTACAGAATTATGGATGGTGTGGAAAAACTAGGCATGGCAGAGAATTCCACCATGGATCTCGGTGGGACCGAATGCCAGCACATTTGGCCCCCTGAAATCTGTGATGGAACGAAGCCCCCCGCCCCCCCCACCCCGCAAAATGGGCCCGGAACAGAGGCTACCTTTGTCAGCCGTTCCGGTGCTCCTCAAATGGCATCTGCTTCTGCAGCCACCATTTGCGTCTTTCGAATGGCTATGTAAATGGCTACGCCATTTGCGTCCCTGCGGAGGCAGTGACTATCATGGCAAAAAAAGGGAATGCAAATGGCGGCAGCTACGGCTGCCGCCATTTGTGTTCCCTTTTTCACCGTGATAGGATACATAAATATTTACGTAGCCTATCACAGCTAAAAAAGGGAACACAAATGTGTTCCCTTTTTTTTGCCATGATAGACTACGTAAATATTTACGTAGCCTATCACAGGCCGGCAAAGGGAAGCAAATGACGTCCCCTACATAGGACACCATTTGTGTCTGCAGCAGCCCGGCAGCGGCTGGAGGCCCCGCTGCGGGTTGGCCCAGCTGGCGGTTCCGTGGCCTGGCCGTGGAGCGGAGCCAGCCAGGCAGGATTCCGGGGGGAGGAACGGATTGCCTCCCCCCACCTGCGGAACCCGGTGGAGCCAGGTAAGCAGGGTTTCGTATACCCCTAGAAAAAAGTAGATAGGGAGACTTTTTTTTTTCCCTTTCTCATACTAGTACCCAGGATCATCCCATGAAGCTGATTGGTGGGAGATTCAGGACAGAAAACAGGAAGTACTTCTTCACACAGCACATAGATTAGGAATGTTAGAGAATTCTGCCACAGACTCCAATGAGGTCAGATTCTAAAGAACCACTGACCTCCGCCACCCTGCAAAGTTGCCCCAGAACAGATCCTACCTGCCGCTGCCCGGGCCTGGTCCATCTGCTGCTGTCCACTGCCAGTCTGCAGAAGAAAATGACATCCACCTAGGGATGGCAGAGAATTCCACCGCGGATTTCAGTGAGGCAGAATGCACTAGCATTCGGCCCCCACAAACCCGTGGCGGAACAGACTCCCACCCCCCGCCACCCCACAGAATCCCCCCGGAATTAAACTTACCTGGGGCTCCGGCAGCGACAGCGGCAGTGGCTGGTCTTTTGGCTGGCTGCTGCAGCCGCCATTTGCATCCTGCCAAGCTGCCGTGATAAGCTACGTAAGTATTTACATAGCCTATCACAGTGAAGAGCAGGGACGCAAACAGCGGCCGCTATGCCGTTTGCACCGCTGCTC
The DNA here is from genome assembly GCF_057233095.1 of Heloderma suspectum. Taxonomy (NCBI): domain Eukaryota; kingdom Metazoa; phylum Chordata; class Lepidosauria; order Squamata; family Helodermatidae; genus Heloderma; species Heloderma suspectum. The sequence continues at coordinate 21,082,001 of NC_139465.1, read as the reverse complement.
TTTCCGTGATAGGCCGCCATTTGCGTCCGCAGCAGCCCGACCGCAGCCGGAACTCTGGAGGATTCTGGGGGGAGGGATGGAGCGCCTCCCCCTCCACCGCGAATCACACCTGCGAAAAGGTAAGTGACTTTTGTACATCCCTACATCCAGCATAGCGGACACAATTTACGTCCCTTCTTTTTCCCATGATAGGCTACGTAAATATTTACGTAGCCTATCACAGCAAAGGGCAGGGATGCAAATAGTGTCCGCTATGCCAGAAGCATTTGTGTCCCAGAGGCTGGAAGTCCGCCAGTGGCCGGAGCCAGCCAGCAGCTCCGCAGACTCGCCACAGAGAGGAGCCAGCCAGCGAGGATTCCGGGGGGAAGGATGGATTGCCTCCCCCCCCCCCCGTGGATGCCCCGCAGACTCCAGGTAAGGAGGTTTCGTACATCCCTAACATAGATTAACTATGAAATGCACTTCTACAGGATGTAGTGATGGCCACCAATGTGGATGGCTTTAAAAGAAGATTGGACAAATTCATGGAGGAGAAGGCTATCATTGGCTCTATTGCTACCTCCAGGATCCGAGGCAGTCTGCCTATGTACACCAGTTGATGGAGAACATGGGCAGGAGGGTGCTGTTGGACTCATGCCCTGCTAGTGGGTTTCCTGTGGTAGCTGGTTGGCCACTGTGTGAACAGAACGCCAGACTAGAGGGACCTCTGGTCAGATCCACCATGGCTGTCCTTATGTTCTTATGTGATGATGATGAACGGCAGGCAGGCAGACAGGGGAAGATCATCAGGAATGGATGAGTACGAATATATAATGTGTATTTCCTTAAGAAAAGATCTTCACTGCAATAACTAGGTAATACAAAGCCACAGAACTTTGTATTGAACTCTATGCCTTGATATCTCTGTAAGAAACATATGGAATATCCTTAAATTAATTGTAGCAATCTGATGAGCATCCCATAAAGATCTTCTGTTTCATAGTAGATGTTGCACTTTCTAAAGCCAATGTGCTACAAATTAATTTGTTTTATGCCTGTTTTCATTAAAAAGAAAAGAAAAATCAAAGCTTTACCATATTTATCGTCATTTTCTGTTTGGATTCTTTCCTATGTGGACCTTTCACTGAACAGAGTCAGCAACAATGAAAACATAAGGTTTTGAAGCTCTGCCTTCTGCAAATGCCAAAATTTACTCTACAATTTAAGTAAGCCCCTCTGCTACTTAACGTCTGTTATTTTCTTTGGCCAAAGAATCCTTTCAGATTCTGACTTGAGCTGTGAAAACCCAGCTGATGAACAAGTTTGATTATTATTTTTTTAAAAACATTCTTGCTATATTTGAAAGGTTCCATAGCCTTGGCAAGCCCACTTTAAACCAATGCTTTTAATAAATAATAATAAAAAAAAACATTGAGAGAGAATGAGAGTGGCTGGAAATAAAACATTAAGCCTGCAAGACACAGTATAAAAAATGCTTAATCAGTTGGAAACACTCCAGTCGAAGCTGTAGGTACCTAATACCAGTCATCATTTGAACAAGGGACGGGCCATGTCAAGGGTGAAAATTATGTGGGAACCACAATAAGGCATCGTCAATAGAAGAGGACCCACTCACCCACCCTCTAATTGCACAGCGTGAGTGTACAGCATGCTTGGCCACTTGCTGCTTAATACAGCTGGCAGGGACACTGCAAATGATGCCCTCCCTTAAGTGTGAATAATTACACACTGCTGTATTCCTTTCTGCTCTTAGTCTGGTCAATCATGGCTTCTTTTACCAAAATACACTTAATCAAGAGAAATGGACACACAAATTGAACGCTTTTGCATGGACTAAATGGGCCAAGACCAGATCAACGGAAGTTAGCTTTGTAAAAATGACAAGTAGGGGGCTTTTATACCTGCTTGCCCAATGCCATTGTGGAATATATTTTGGAAGCAATACGTCACAAAGCCATCTCCTAGCAGAATACTGCCTCAATGCAGGATTCAGATGAGTGGAAGTATCTATCATTCTTTTCTTCCTCCTCCCTGCCCCCACCATGCCTTCCTTTAAACGAGTATACATTTTCACCATTATCCAAAGCTTTGAACATACACTTCAACGGTGGGATAATGGAAGTCTCTATCACCTGATGTTTATTATTCTCAATATCTGGCACACAGAAGTCTTCATGCAATATTTTTGCACAGGCAAAGTCCTGTGGGTCTATGAGCATATATGCAGAGCCCATTTCCTTTATCAAATAATTTGCAATATGGGCCTGAAAGGAGGAGGGAATCTCCGGTTGCATGCTAGAGGCCTCACTGATACACTGGTACAATGGTAGTTCCTTGAAGGGCAGGAGCAGAGACAGTTCTTGTATATATGAAAGGAAGTGATGGCTGGAGTGCCAACATTTCATTGCTATTTCCATTCAATAAGCAAGAATGAGGAAGATCATTCCAGCAAGATGAAACTGCAGCTGTAAAGACCCCAAGGTATGGTGTTTGCTATGCGTCATTATTTGTGTTATATAAAGTTGGCACTCAAAAGGACATTCAAAAGGGTGTATTTTGATGTCTGCATATATTATTTTACAAGCATTTATTACAAGTTTATTAAACGTTGCCAATAAGCCAGTGCGGTGTAGTGGCTAGAGTGTTGGACTGGAAGCCAGGAGATCCGGGTTCTAGTCCCCACTCAGCCATGGAAGCTCACTGGGTGACTTTGGGCCAGTCAGACTCTCAGCCCAACCCACCGCACAAGGTTGTTGTTGTGAGGATAAAATGGAGGAGAAGAAGGATTATATATGCCACCTTGGGTTCCTTAAGGAGGAAAAAAAAAGGTGGGATATAAATGTAATAAGTAAGTAAGTAAGTAAATAATTCCGATGCAATATAAAAGAAATACGTTGAAGGGTAGCTGATGAGCTTATCTATCTATTCATCCATCCATCCATCCATCCATCCATCCATGACACTTGTATACCACTCCACATCTAAACAGATTTTGGAGCAGTGAACAACAAGAGATAAAATGAACAAAAGATAAAAAGAATGAAACATGGTATTAAAATTATTCTTTAAAAAACAGAGTGCCAATAAATCCGAGGCTGGTTAATCAACGAAGAGCTGTTTTCAGGAGGTGCCAAACACAACCCAGTGTTGGAGTTTGCCTGACCTCCAGAGGCCTGGGGTTCCATAGGATGGGAGCCACCACACTGAAGGCTCTTCTCTGGGTGGATCCCAGTTAGGCCACTGCTCCATGTGGAACCACCAGGACCATGCCCTCTGATGACCTCAGTGACCAGGCAACTTGGTAAGGGAGAAGGCGCTCTCTCCAGTATCCTGGTCCCAAGTTGTTTAGGGCTTTGTACACTACTACCAAAAGTCTTGAGGTTACTAGAACCTGTACCACTGTGGCCAAGTTATCCCTGTCCAGGTGTGCTGTTGTGGCTCATGTGTTGTGTGTTGTGAGCTTAGAAGTCCACGATTCAAATCCCATTGTTACCCCAAATTTACTAGTCACTCTGAGGCATATCACTCTTCTTGAAGTCTCAGCCTCAACTCCTGTATGGTCATAAAATCGATGGCCTACCTTACGTGGCTCTTGTAAGGATTACTGAGATAATGTATGTTACGCTGTTTTTTCAACACTTGAAAGGCCTTATACACATGCTAAGTATTTATTATTATAATTTGAAAAAACATATTCAAATAGCTGTTTAACATGCTGTTTGACATCTACATGAAACTGCTGGGTGAAATCATCTGGAGATTTCGCCTGTGGAGTAATCAGTATGGAGATGGTACCCAGCTCTATCTCTCATTTACATCTGATCCTAGGGAGGCAGTGGAACCGTGAACTGCTGTTTCTCAGCTGTGAAGGACTACATGGGACAGAACAAGTTGAAACTTAATCTAAATAAGGCAGAATATTGTGGGTGGGTGGACCATCTGACTCAGGGTTGGGTGTACAGCCTATTTTATTCAATAAATCATTTATTCTAAAATATCAACTTGACATTATACAGATTCAGCCATATGTCAGAAAAACAGATCTCGCCCATTAATAAAATTTCACAAAGTGTTGCATTAACAAATCATGTCATGACACCAGGAAAATACCAGTATCTCTATGATAATCCACAACATTTTCATTGATCTTATTATGTACTATTACTGCCTGGACAAGAACACTTGTTGTTCTAAATATAACATGTATGTTATATTTAGTATCTAAATATCAGTATCTTTTAATAAGAATAGAAACTTATCTAGAGAAGATAGTCCTAGCTGAGAAAATAAAATGGATAAATGTATTTAATACTAGTATCTTGATATACCTCACATTCAAATATGAAGTAAACAAGCTCTTCAATGATCTGAGAATGACAGAAACAAACTCAGCTTCTTCTAGGGATATTCTTAATTTGGCCTTCCCATTCCACAAGGGATAAAATATTCTATCAGGCCTTAGGAAAAGCCATTCTTAATTTAACACTTAATTTAACATTCTTATAGGCCCCTTCCAACCCTACTAGTCTATTTTTCTATGATAACTGGGCGAAGCATAAGGAGGAAGAGTTTATATAATGGCTTTGATTTGTATTTTCTTATCTCCACTACTCGTATCTGCTTCTTAATATCTTTAAGCCATTGCAGGATGATAGAATTGGCCCCATCATAACCTAGAGAAAACAAAAGGGCTGCTGACAGACCCCGTATTTAAGATGAACAGCTGCATTTTGCATCTACAAGCATGATAGTATACCTCTTCAAAAACAGATAATGACCTGGTTTGCATGATTACCGCAGCCCACCATGGCTTATTTCAGCCAAGACCAGTCATAGCACCCGAGGGTGTTGGATTGTCTATTCAAGCCCCAGCCATGGCTTGCCGTGTCATCTGAACCCGAGCAGCAGGGATTGTTGTAGGGATTTCTGAGGGTTGTTTAAGCCTCAAACAACTCCTGCTGCCCAGGTTCATATGACACAATAAACCATGGCAATCCCTCACTGGGGTTTGAATATTCAAAATGGCCACCTGCCCATGCCACAACCTTATGTGGTTTAAATACATTTTTATGTCTTGTATGACACATTTATGCTGTAAGCTGCTTTGAGTTCAGTTGTGAGGAAAAAGTGGGGAATAAGTTTTTAAATAAATAAATAGCACAGCATAATGTTTAGGAGCCTTAACACAACCATGCTGTTATACTGAGAAAAAACAGACTGTACCTTGGCTGATTTTAAAAAGTCTAAATGCAGATCTAAGCACGAACATATTATAGTGTTATTTTTATAATGCATTCTACAGTAGGTATCTGATTCACAGTTGCTATATATAGAAATATCATATGGTGACAGTGAAATATTTTTGGTAATGTCCTTAAATAACTAGTAATGAAAATTTAAATAGAAATCTTCTTATACTTGTATTTCCTGTCTATTAGTAGCACTGCTGGGCTGTCTTTCAGTAATTATACCAATGTTCAAAAACTTATTTCCAGTGCAATCCAAAATGATTACAGAAAAGGCTACTTTCTGGGTGGGGTTGGTAACCCCTGAACCTCACATACATAATGTGCTTCAATATGGTATGCTTTTGAAGACAATTGGTTTCTTTAAAAAAAGTGGTTGGGAGAGGGGGGAGAGAAAGGCGCAATAGAACTACAGTTCCACAACACTTTTTAGCTAAGCTTCAGTCTCTGAATTTGCAAACATTTTTTGGGGAAAAGTGCTCCTGCTTACATTCAGGATTGTGAATGGGACATCCTTGCATGATCTGAGAACAGAAACTAAATTCTTGTATATCCCTGCCAATCCAGGGAATGGAACACAGTGCTGTGACTCAGATTCGCTGAGATCCTACGCATTACCCTGCTTCCACTGTCTGAGCACATTTATTTATTTATTTATTTATTTCTCTGCCTTTCTACGAAGAAATGGTACTCAAGGCAGCTTACAGAAACAATTAAAACTGATTAAAACAATATAATCAAAACATATCTATTACAGATATAGACAGATATAGATATAAATGGTATAGATATAGATATAGATATAGATATAGATATAGATATAGATACATATAATGTGTGTGTGTGTGTGTGTGTGTGTGTGTGTATCAGCACCCAACCCAAGAGACACACTTACAGGCTGAGGGCTTTCTTAAATAAAGTGGCCTTTACTGGCTGGCGGAAGGACAGCAAAGAGGGAGCAAACCTAGCTTCCCTTAGGAGAGAGTTCCACAGCCTGGGAGAGGCCAACAAAAAGCCCCTCTCACAGGTCACCACCAAAAGGTGCCTCTGAAGGTGGCAATCTCAAAAGAAGGGCCTCTCCAGAAGATCTTAAGAACCAGGCAGTCTCATATGAATCAGATCTGGGAGACTAACAACAGGAAATTACTTCTGCCATCAAACCTTCCTTGTGAACCTCCCAGGAGCATCTGGCTGGCCACTGATGGAAACAGAGTACTGGGCTTAACAGACCTTTGGTCTGATCCAGTAAGGCAGTTTCTTACGTTCTTATATAATTCAGTTGCATTATGTAAGCATAAAATGCTGAACCTTTGCCAAGTTATTAGTATAGGCCTACACCCCCAGCAGCTTTGCTGTAAGTACTTTCCCAAATGTCTAGATGTACACAGCTTTAATACACAGAACTCAAGCTTCTGTAAATCTCTTGCAAACATAGAGCAGCATGTACAGTACGTTGTTCTATATCAGGCACTGAAAAGTTGCATATGGTGCTCAGTTATAACAGCTGAGCTTTAAAAGAAGCGCAGCTTTGCATCTCACTCAACCCGACATCAAATGAGGCCAGCGATGATGATGAGGAAGATGATAATAACAATAATAATAATAATAATATAAAAAATCTTATAATTAATACATAGTTTTTATTCCAAAAATTGTTTGTCAAGTGAATATTTTGCCAATCGAAGCAACCCAGGGATCACTGCTTGCTGCTTTTAAAATTTAACACTCTTAATTATTTCCTGGCATAAACTGTCTCTTTCTGGGGGAGAGAGGGGGGGGGATTCTCCATCTCCTGGAAAGTGAGTGTGTACTATTCTAATCTGAACTGTATGCTGCAGCTACATTTAATGAAGGAAGTTCTAAGGATCTAATTTAGTTTTTGTTTTGTTTTTTTAAATCCTTGCTATGTATAGACTGGCTAAAGATATATGTGGCTGTGATACTTGCTGATACCTGTATGGCTCACTCTCATACTTTCCTGCCCCAGAGCAATATGAAGTAACCATTTACATCAGAATGCAATGGTATGCCAGGCAGAGGGTTATTCTTTGCAGGATGAGGGCTTGTTGAATTAGATGCCTTGCTTTTGCTCTAATGCTCTCCACTCATTAGAGAACATTGGGGGGGGGGCAGTTTGACAGGTTTTCCTAGGCTCGGCCCCTTTTGTGGTGTCCGACTCGATCTACAGTGAGTCGGGCCAGTTCATGGAATTTCCAGGAATTTTGTGCATTTCAGTGGGAAGGAGGTTCTGCAATTTGTGCAAACCACAGCTGAATTTGCATTGCTTGGAAATTTGCTCAAATTACAGAACCTTACCCCCAAAATGCACAAAAAAGTTCCCGGAGTTTGGGGAACACCCCACACCTCAGATCACACACAGACACAAAATGAATTATACATGCCGCGGAACTCTGTCAAGCCAAAAAAGAACCAGATTTCCCAGTCAGGCATCCCTTGTGAATAGGGAATGAACATGGCATTAACAAGAGGAAATGCATCACCCCAAAAAAGAGCATGAAGGGGGCAGCAATTTGCATAACATTTGCATGTGCTGATTTATATGTTTAGTTACAAATTTGGAAAGGATAATTATAATTGAAATTGAAATACAGTACACCTCCTCACAGCGAGGAAGACAGAGGAGGTAACCCAAGTGCCTGCTCAGTTTGCCATCCAGGTGTTGACTGTTGAAGAGCAACCTCAAGGCTCCAGATGCTCTCTCTCCTTATGGTTCTTTGACTTTAAACTAGACTTGGATTGGGCACCCCAACAAATAGAGGACACCTTCCAATAGAGATCTGTCCTCAGCAAAGGGGGACACGGCCACCCTACCAAACCAGCACATCAAAAGTCAAAGGATTGAACCAGAAGAAAAAAATGTTGCAAGGGAGAGAAAGAAAAGGTACCATGACAGCTAAAGTTAGTGCTGGGTAAGGATGTTGGAGAAATCCTCCATGGACCCCAATGAGGCTGGATTCTATTGAACCCGGGCACCCAAAGTCCATGGAGGATCGGAACTCCTACCTCTGCCTCCCCTCAAAGTCCCTCGCTAGCCGGATCCTGCCTGCCACCGGCTCCGAAGCCCCAGCAATACTGCCACCATTGCCGTCTCGCTGGCTGGACTGACGGACTGCGGACGCAAAGGGTGTCCACTACGCCATTTGCGTCCCTGCTCTTTGACATGATAGGCTACGTAAATCTTTACATAGCCCATTGCATGAAAAAATAGGGACACAAATGGCATATTTGCATCCCTGTTCCTTCGCATGATAGGCTACGTAAAGATTTACATAGCCTATCACATCAAAGAGCAGGGACACAAATGCATCCGCTATGCCAGACGCCATTTGCATCCGCAGTCCGTCAGTCCAGCCAGCGATACAGCAATGGCGGCCGTATTGCTGGGGTTTCGGAGCTGACCAGCGAGGATTCTAGCGGGGGAGGAACGGATAGCCTCCCCTCCCCGGCAGACCCCCTGCAGACGGCAAGGTAAGGGATTCATACATCCCTAGTGCTGGGCCAAAAGCTTTGACTCTACCATGTTCGGCATTTCATGGCACTGGGGGGAGGGTAATGAAAACTCTGGTGAAAGAAGCTGGAAGACGTGAGCATTTCAAGGAATTTTCTCTTGGGGAGGGAGACAGCCTTTTCCAAATACCTTTTAAAATGTAGGCAATCCTTCAGGGGTCTTCTTCCTATTTTGTTTTTTTAAATAACACCCCCTGCACTTGCAGGAGCCCAGGCCTCTTTTCCAGCCCAACAGTTCTTTCTGAACTCCTAAGAGAACTCCATGCTGAGAAATATGCCCCAGCTCCTGCAAGAGCAGGGGGTGTAATAAATAAATAAATAAATAAATAAGACAGAAGACCCCTCAAGAATCACCTACACTTAAAAAAGAAAGAAAGAAAAAGGTATGTGGAAACTCTGTCCCGCTCTCCAAGGAGAAAATTCTATGAAATTCTCTTCCTCCCTGCAAAAGAGGCAAAAACAATGCCTCAATCACAGGGAGAAAAAAAAGTACCTGAAAATAGGGGGAAAGGTTCAGCACAGCACTAGCTGAAACACAATGTATATGTTTCTTTAATTCACACTGAGTACTGAATGTACTGTAGGGTGGTAAAAGACCCCCGCTGGATAAAACAAGGATCCATCTGGTCCTGCAGTCTGTATCTAACAGTTGCCAGCTACATGCATACAAGTCCACAAACAGGTCTGGGTCCTGGTGGTTATGTGACTGACCCCTCTTTATAGATGAACCTCAATGCTTAAAATCAGCTCATGGGGCTTTGCTTCAAGATCCAATTTATCTGGAAGTCAGACTGGTTTACACAAGAAGCAGGGCCTTTTTTGCTGTAGCTCCATCACTCAGTCATGCCTTTCCACATGTTGTTCATTTATCTCACTCTTTAATGGTATTCTGGAGATACATAAGAACAATTCTGTTCTACTGTGCTTTGGGGAGCTAGGCCTTCTGCGTTGTTTATCTCAGTTTGCAGTTTTATTTGATTGTTTGATATTGTTAAGGTTTTATTTTGTTGTTCAGTCGTTCAGTCGTGTCCGACTCTTCGTGACCCCATGGACCATAGCACACCAGGCCTTCCTGTCCTGCGCTCTCTCCCGGAGTGGTTTTCTTGGCAAGAATACTGGAGTGGGTTGCCATTTCCTTCTCCAGTGGACCACATTTTGTCAGAACTCTCTGCCATGACCTGTCCGTCCTGAGTGGCCCTGCACAGCATAGCTTATGGCTTCACTGAGTTACGCAAGCCCCTTCGCCACAACAAGGCAGTGATCCATGAAGGGGCATAAGGTTTTATAGGGACATTTTAAAACATGGTTTTGATGTTGGTAGTTTAATTATTTGTACACAGCTTTGGGAGCTTGAAATGAAAAGCAGTTTATATATCATGTTAGTCAGTTAGTTAGTTCATTAATTAATTGTCCCAAGCACCTTGATTGTCTCACCATTTGCCAATATTATGATAATGCCATGGCAAAACTGAATGCATGCTAGTGTGTTGATCCAGCATCTGATCACATTGTGAAACGATCGGCTCGCTTGGCTGTTGATGTCATACTCGCCATTTGTCGAGAAACACAGATATCGCTGCCTTTAAAGGGCTTAGTTTGAGAGGCTGTTGGATAGACCATGTCCTGGCTTTGACTTAGCACCAAAACAGCTACTAAGCATCTTGCTGAATGAACCTATATTTGGACACCACTATTCCTGACTTTGAGTATTTATGAGGCTTTCCACTGAAATGGAATAAGTGCTAATAAAACGTTGATAAGGATAATTATGATTGCATGTGGTTTACCAAAAATAAGATTATATTCCCAGTTTGCGCCATTATTACGCAAGTAACACTCTTCTCTGCGTAACAACCCACTTGGCTTTATGGCTCTCTCTAACAGAGAACTTAGGTAGCGTGCACCAATAGAAATGAAGTCAAAATGGGGCCACTGAGAAACAAGAGGGAGGTAGCAGCATGCTAGGGGGAATCCTTAGGTTTCCATAAGTACACAGAAACACACACAACCCCCCTACCACCAACAAAAACTCCTCAAAAGTATCCTAATGAGAATTGAGCATGCTCATAGCCACAAAATGGTGTTAGTTGGGAACGAAACAATGGAAAATTGGCGGCAGGAGGGAGGGGGAGAGAATGGAATAGCCCATTGGAGGAGGGCATAGCTAGACCCCAGAAGAGGTCTAGGGAGCAGCTCTGTTAAGACGGGAGGATATTATTATTATTATTATTATTATTATTATTATTATTATTATTATTATTTTAAAGCACCCAACATTTTCTAAATACCATACAAGAATTAGGGGTGTGGGTGTAGCTCAGTGGTAGAGAGAACATGTTTTGCATGCAGAAGATCCCAGGTTTCATCCCCGGCATCTCCAGGCAGGGCTGGAAAAACTCCTGCCTGAAACCCTGGAGAGCCGCTGCCAGTCAGTATCAACAATACTGGGCTAGATGGACCAATGGTCTGACATGATATACGACAGCTTCCTAAGTTCTTATGTAAGAATTGAAAATTAAATTCAAAGCTTGTCCCTAAGTTTTGAGCCAGTGACACTTAAATTTGAGAGTAAAGGTGTTTACTGTGTGATCTATTTTTACTCTTTTAATAGCTATATTACTTTCCATGGAGCAGTTATTCTACCTTTGTAAATAATAAAAGAGCTTAAAAGAAAGAATAGAATAGGACTCACCCTTCTTTTTCATGTCTGAACTAGAGCTGTACACAAATGGCCTCTCCTCCAGCCTATTTTTGCAGGCAGAAAAATTGCGGGGACAATTTCACTGAATTTCTCCTTGGAAAGGAGAAATTCTCCAACAGATAGGGCTCATTAAAGGCAGGGATTGTGGTACAGGTTTTTTTTTCTTTTTCCCTAAGGGTTTTTGGTTTATTGCACTCCTTCTGTAAGTGTCAACAGCTTCAACTGTGTTGAGGCTTCCACTTTTTTGAGGCAGAATTTTGAATTTCTTTTGGTGGTATTTTTGAGCTTGTCTAATAACTGTGAGGTGGCTGAGAGTGCTGTGTGTGTTTTCTCACTCTTACACATCTTTCCATTTCTCTGCAGCCTCCCAGGTAGGGATGTCAGAGAATTCCGCCACGGATCTCAGTGAGGCCGAATGCCAGTGCATTCGGCCCCCCGAACTCCGTGGTGGAACGGCCTCCTACCCCCCGCCCACCCACGGATCCCCCTCGGGACAAGACTTACCTGGGGCGGATCTTCCGGGTGG
>NC_139465.1:20967500-21065000 GCF_057233095.1 Heloderma suspectum | reverse complement strand
CACTAAGGGCACAATTGACAGGATTGCTTACTAAATCACTTAAATAGATTAAAATGAAGAAATACAGTGGGAACTTTGAAAGTTAGGCCAACACAAATGGCATAATATCATCATATCCCCCAAGATCAAGGAAGATAGAAGAATAATGGATTATTTTCATGTATGGTTAGGGCTTGCAATGTTGTACTGCAAAAATACTGGCTCAGTGTGGGGAAATATAGTGGACCAGTGGTAGAGATGTGGAGGTATGTGTGGGGGTGGGGGTGGACTCAGGAAAAAAAAATGGAAAAATTCAAAGGGAAATGTTTCCTTCCAAATTTTCCAAAAGTCTTTTGAAAGAAAGGTTGCTTGTTAATTTTTTCCCCCATTCTCTTTCCCTCCCTCCCCCCACCATTTTTTGTGGGGGTTTCCAAGTCTTTACATCTGTAGCCATGTCTCTAACCAAAGAGCTGGCCCTGTTTTGTACATGTAAATGCAAAGAAAGGGCAAAGGAAGAGGTGTTCCATCAACTGGGCCCCATTCTCACTGATTTGTTTTGTCTGTGTTTTATTGGTAATTTGATTGAAGGGAATGGATTTTCTACTGGTCCATAGTAAACCAGAAAGCAACAGCAAATCAGAAATGGGTTATTTTTAACTCTCAGCCTGTAAAGGAACAGAACTATCCTCCATTTTTTTGCATTTAGTTTGGCTTTAGGATATTATGGGGTCAAATCTTGTGTGTGTGTGTGTGTGTGTGTGTGTGTATGTGTGCGTGCGCTAGCCAGTTTCAGCCAAAAGGTTAATAGTTTAGAGTCAAAAGTTTAGTTAGAATGTAGAGGTCAGGAAGTTGTGCTCAGAGGAGCAGGAGATTAAAAGTTCAACAGAAGGTCAGGGGAAGAGAGAGAGAGAGAGAGAGAGAGAAGTTTCAACCCAGGAAAGAGAAACTTAGTTTACAGAAACAAACAAGAAACTATCTGCCTCATTGTTTGGAGTTGGGTAGAGAGGGGAAAAAATTAAGAGATAAAAGTCTAACACAGAAAGGCAGAGAAACAGAAGAAGCAGGAGACAGAAAGAGGGAAGGAGGGAGGGAGGGAAGGAAGAAAGGAAGCCCAGAGTCCTAGAGGAAATGAGTCAGAGCTGCTATAACCAGATAACTGATTGAGAGAGCTGGACCAACAACAGTAAGATATTGCTTGGATAAGGGACCTGGATAAAACAGGGACATAGTCTATGTAAGTTAACTAGATGGGTTTAACCCTGGGTGTTGTTGTTTTATTTGTGTTGTGCATGTGTGTATCCATTTACATTTTAAAACTCTTCCCTATTAACATTTTTTCTTCAGTGAAATTTTAATCTTTGTCATTTAAAATGTTGTGGTCTCTGTTTGTGGGGGTGGGGCTTACCCACCCCATATGTATTAGCCAACCCACCCACTACCTAAACTAGATACCTGAGACCCTGAGAGTTGTGAAGTTGGTTTGGTGGAAGCAACCAGATAAATAAGCACTTCCACCTGGTGGGAACAGAATAGGCCACAGGATGGGAAGGGCAAAAAGGGGTACAGGCACACTGTTTGCCTGTTTTCCTTTCCACTCATGGAACAGGTGGTTGCCAGTCTGTGACACATACTTTAAAGGCAGTTTTTTGAGATTTACATGCCACTGCTGCTGTGGGATTAGACAGATTTCAGCGTCTAACAAGACAGACTGTTGTGGGGACAAGAAGAGCCCAATGAACAGTGTTGTTCCCATTCTGTGCAGGCTGTCAAAAGCATCCAAGCTGCGATCTTCACATGAGAGGTGAGAGTAGCATAAAAAATTACCAAATTACATTGTTTTTAACTGCTTGTTCTAAAGCACATAACGCAAATGTGTTGGCCAACCTTTAGAGAATCAACGCTCACGGTGAAAAACAGCACATGCATTTTTTTTTTTTTAATCTTTAGAAAGTTAAGTCCAACTTGTGTGGAAAAGAAAATCTTTATGTTGTCATATTGGATTTTCTATCCTCTTAAAACAATCCAGAAAAAAAACCCTACATAATATAAAATTAGCTCTCCCTGTTTCCCCTCATTCCTATGCAGGGTTTCCAAATGTGTTTCACTACTAATAAATTGTAAATGAGGCTACAGTTCAAAAAATAGTCAGTGTGTTTCATGGGTATTTAAACAACAGCGTTAAGCGCTATAGGAATCTGTGGAATGCAGAGGGCAGATTTATGTGTCTTAAGAGTTTCTTTACTGGTTTATAATAAGCCACCCCCAAACTAACACTTTCTTTTATATTAATCTGGCCTTAGAAACTGAGGATACTGGAGCATGACAAGAACAACAAAAATAAACTGGCATCTACTTAATAACTGTAACAGTGGTTTGCCTTCAATACTAAAATATTTATCGAAACTAAGGGAGGGGGTGAGCCTAAAAAGAATTACCTTCAACAGCCTGCTACCAGATCTTTAACAGTGGGCAATGTAATGCCTTAAGGTCTCTCAAACTGTCTTTCATTTTCTAGACTTAATGGCTGATTGCAGAAATCAATGTTGCCATTAGTAACAGAGTATTTGTTATGGCATGATTTCCTCTGTTGTTAGGCCTGCAGAATGATTACAATATTAGCGAGGTGCTTTTGTTATAAAGGGGCTGAAGATATAACTTTCAATTTACTATCCATTAGTTCAAGACAAGAGTCTAGAAATGAGAGATGAGGCCAGAAATCTTACCTTTCTTTTAAAAAAATGTGCCAAGAAAACTCAATATTGTAGATAGCTTCAATGAAATATTACTTTGCTTTGCTGTTTTGAACACAGCAGGTCAACATTAAACCAATGGAATATTTTGTGTAAAATAATTTTACTTCCTAGCTTTCATGAGCTTTTAAATTCAGTAGTGCGCAGCCTTGGCAGGAGGGTGGGTACAGAACATCACTGAGGCACATATAGCTTTTCATTCATATCCCCATAGGCCCTAAACCCATGTATATTCTTGGCCTGTGGCCTTAAACATACACCACAATTAGCCACATAAATGAACCATGTCCCACCACAGAATAAGGGCTTGTCAAAGGGCAACAAGAGCGAGGTTGCAGAGAAGGCTAAATGGAGAAGAGAACAGAAGTCAGCCTGAAGCGATCTACAACTTGAGTGCCTCTACATTAAATAGTGTTGCATGTGTCCAAATTAGCATTTTAATATACATGCAAAAATATGTGCATTTTTTAAAGGGTCATTGCAGTGGTTTGGGAATTGGACATATTGTAGATAAATGAACAATCCTAATAGATTTAACAATGTGTGTGTGATATATGACAGTGGCCACAACATTCAGTTTATGAATCCATTTGAACCTTCTCAAGCTAATGTTGCAAACAGTTTATACCTCACTTTCCCTTTGAAGTGAGGGTCTGCAAGAAAGAGAATTTGAGGGTGAAAGTGAAAAATGGAATCCAAAGGAAAAGTCTCTCCCCAATAGATTTTCTATTTCCTGAAACCAAGCACCATTTTTCACTACTACCATATGTGAAATGGCTCAAGTATGTGATAAATGGAAGACTGAGAAGGAGAATAAAGAAAATAAAGATGCTTCTTTAAGAACAACAACAGGTTGGGTATAAAGGTAACAGAATTTACACAGTTTGAACATGACATCTTTTTAGAAATCAAATGGGAAGCATTGCTATGTTGTTAGCATCAGCCAGGTTGGAAGAATTATATGAGCTGTTCTAGCTAAAAGAAGAAAAACTTGGCATACCTGAGGAGGAAGGTGACGAAGGATGTGGGCTGTCTTCCTGGGCACTTCCTGTCTGTGAGAGGCCTCCACCCATTCCGCTTTCCTCAGTAATATTGGAGGACCCTGGCGTTGTTGACCTGCTGACTGATTGAGATTCCTGATCACTCCCAGACCCGCGGCGCTCTTCAATGCTGCCCTGAATGATCTCATCTTCTACCTTCCTGTCTCTCTTGTGGACTCTGGAATGAACAACAACTTGGTGGTATGTTCTAAAAACTCTGCCACAATCAGGACATTCAGTTGGCTTCTCTTTCGTGTTGCTGTGACTCTGCATGTTATAATCGAGCCCTTGGTTCATACCGTGAGACAGAAAATCTCTACTGCCTTCCAAAGGGTCTAGTTTGTTTGACAAGTCTCTCTGATTGCCCATTTTAGTGCTGTGAACCAAATCAGCAGGCATTTTCTGCTTGGAGCCATCTGCTCCTAGTAACACATACTCCCGCTTCTCCTTATCAAACATGACTCCAGCATTTGCCAAAGTGTCTTCATGGCTCCGCTGTATCTGGTGCTCTTTAGTCAAAAAACCATGTTCCATGGCCATTCCTCTCGCCATAAGCTGCCATGCTTGATAGCTGTTTACAGGGTCCATCTCGGCAGCCTTGGCTGCAGCCTGTAGCCTTTCTATGCAGCTGGATTTGAGAGGAGGCACGAGATTGAGGCAGCCCAATAAAGAATGCTTGTCCCCTTCAGCAAGGCTATGGCCAATGCCAGCAATAGGAGACAGGAGCTTGCCCAGAACGTCTCTCTCTTTCATGGGCAAATCTCCTTTGTTGTAAGTCTGATTCTGCTCGCTTAAACCTGCTTTATCAGGAGGAAGGAAGCCACTTTGCAAGCAGGATAGGTATCTTGAGTACAAGTTGGCATGAGCTTCCTGTGTCATGCTGCTGATGGACACAGGTACTTCTGAGTCACTGGGAGATTTGTTTTTCACAGATAACTTGTTCAGGTGGACCTTCATGTGGTTTTTAAGGAACCAAGGCTCTTTGAAGCGTCTCCCACAAATCTGGCAGCAGTGCTCAAAGGAATCCTTGTGCTTCCTCATGTGGCCTTTCAGGAACCAAGCTTGGCTGAACACTTGGCCACACACTTCACACCGAAACTCATTGGCAGCCTGCTCTCCATTTCCGTTAGAGCCCTGGCCCTGAGCTGACTCGGCAGTTATATGAGCTTTCTCCACATGACTGATCAACTCCTCCTCCTGGGATGCTGCAAAATCGCACAAAGTACACTTGTAAGGCTTGTGAAGGATCCTGATGTGCCTGTCAAGCTCTTCCCGCTTCTTAAACTTCCCTTTGCAAAAAGTGCACCTAAACCCAGCAGCTGTAGCTACCACTTCTTCCTGTACACTGGCAGGCTTTGGAGAGGGAACAGGGTTGGCAATATCTGGGGTGCTGTGGTTAGCGGGCACAGACAAGTTGCAGTTAGCGAGAGGCATAGGTTGAGAATGCGGGTGTGCTTTGATGTCAGGTCTTGGTTGCAGAAGGCTGCTTTTCATCTGCTTGTCCCGCAATATTGCCCTTTCTTCCAGCTCGTGCAAGAGCCTGTTTTCTTCTCGAACCCTCCCACGGCCTTTGCCAAGGTTTCCAAGCTTGTGAGTACGCAAGTGAATCTTCAAGTTTCCCTTCTGCGCTGCTCTATGATCGCAATAGGGACACTTGAATGGTTTCTCCCCTGTGTGGGTGCGCATGTGGAGCGACAGGATGCTGTTAAAACGAAAACGCTTCCCACACAGAGGACATGGGTATTTTCTGTTCTTCCTGGCATCATCCTCTATATCGCTCATCTGAGACATGATGCCTAAGTTTTGTCCATTTAAGAACTGCTGCAGGTCCACCCGCCCATTCAAACTGGTGTCGACCTCTCTGTTAAGTTGATTGGCTAGTAGGGCCATCTGACTGCTGATGGGCTGGTTTGCTATGGACACGTGGCTCTTGTCTTCTAGAAGCGTCGCTGTCTTCTCCTCAGGAGTCTGCCTGTTCTGGAGTTCTGGGAATGCATGACTAAGCTGGGATGTTATCTGGTGTAGCTTCTGGCTCATGGAATACTGGCCATTGAGTATGGAGCTGTTGAGGTGGGCATCAGCTTCTGGTACAGCTGAAGAAACACCAAGGCACAAACTAGCTTCCTCCATCCCTGAAAAAGGAAGAAGAATTTTAGATTTGGAGTGAGTCCAGTTTTATTAGCGGACCTACCAAAAACATTTTGCATTTAAATTACATTGGTAACACTACAGTCAAAACCAATAAAATGTATATTAAATGTCAAGTGTATAGCATACAATTGTGATTATGTTTTGTCTTAATTATACAGGGCCTTCATCACCCTGTATAGTTTTTGATTGCATGTATTAATTAGGATTTAAAAATGAACACATTACCAATTTGAATATCTAGCTCTTAAATAAGTAGCATTACGCTTTCAACTTCATTCACCCTTCTTCCCTGTGAAACTGCACCTGTTTACATTTTTCAATCTATATAAAAGAGAAATGTTATGCATCTTGCTCACTTCCCCTTTAAAAAACAAAAATAGAAATCCATTTATAAAACTTTCAGTCCCATTAAGCATATTCAATAAATTCCACATTCTACAATGAGAAAGATGGTTTTATGATTTGATGGGGGAGGGTGGGGGGAAGATGGCATGATATTTACTGGTACACAATAAAACAAGATAATGTTTGGGGGGAAAATAAAGTAAAGGACAAGCTTTCGAACAATAAAAAGGATTTTGCTTTAGTCAACAAAAAGTGCAGTAATATCTCATTAAGCTGATTAGTATGCGGCTTAGAAACAGTACTAGGTGCTGTAACACATGATTATAATCATAAAAATCCTTCAGTGTTTGCAAGTAAGCATTAACGAGGTATATTAAATTTTAAGGAGACTGCGACTAGCAGCTTTGCAAACCTCTGAGATTAAGATTTAACCCTTATGTTACAAAGCAATTGTTCCTCCATCATTTGGAAATGGTACCCATTTAAAGAGGCATAAATTACCTCCTTAATTTGTCATGCTGATCATTCAGATATTCATGTTTAGAAAAAGTTGCTTGATTTTACCCAACCATCTTCATCTTGCAATTGGGTAAAATATGTGATCTAAGGAACTTTGATTAGTTTTAAAAGAGCTCTCTTCTAGAACTCTATAAAACCCAATTAAAAGCCAGGGAAGGTGTCACAGGAAGCTTCAACAAGTTTAAGTATTTTTAATAACTTTCTCAATATACAGTAATGAGTACAAATGGTACCTACAAACTGTGCACTGCAGAAAATTAGAACTCAAAGCTGTTTGTTAAACAGGAGCGCTCACTGCTGGTCAGCATAATTGTCCCTAATAATAATCTTCTCTCCTTGCCATTTTCTCTAGTCTATTGAAGAGAAAAAATGTGTCAATAAAATCTCAGTTTTAAAACTGTACAAACTGTTGCTTTTAAGATGTACATAGAAATGGATGTTATACAATCAGATGAAAACACACGGAAGATCCATCCTCTTGGTTTCTTTCAGTATTTCTCCACTCTAAAATAAAACTTTGTTATAATTACCAGCAATCATTTAAGATGAGGAATCTCCTTAAGAATCCTCAGTTCCAGTTTTTGCCATTTAGGGCACAATCCTATGCATGTTTAGACAGAAAGAAACCCTACAATGCCCAGCATTCCTAGCAAGCCAGCTGGCTGGGGAATGCTAGGAATTGTACAATTTTTCTCTGTGCAAATATACACAGAAACGCTTCCAGTAAATGGAAGAGCAGCCTTTCTGATGACCTTATCTAGCTCTTCTCTCACCAAAATCTTAGATGATCCTCCTTACACATAAATAACTTCTCTATTAGGAATGGGAGCGTCCCTGAGTAACATCTCTCTGGTTTGAGGCCAGTGTTTTCAGGATGACTGCATTTGAACATCCCAATAAGCCATAGCTTATTGTGGCATGAATGAGCCATAGCATGTCTCAGACTTATGCATTCCTCCTTCCCCTCTCTTTCTCCCATGCAACCAGGAGGATTGCAGAAGCTTTTGCTTCCACTTTTAGTTAGCCATGGCTTG
This sequence comes from Heloderma suspectum, assembly GCF_057233095.1. Taxonomy (NCBI): domain Eukaryota; kingdom Metazoa; phylum Chordata; class Lepidosauria; order Squamata; family Helodermatidae; genus Heloderma; species Heloderma suspectum. Next base: position 21,057,182 of record NC_139465.1, on the reverse strand, counting down.
GTCATGGCATCTGGAGCAAGAAATTTCTATCAAGGCTAAGTATGGTTAGTTTAAAACAAGGTAACTTCAAACCATGTATTATCAAGCTGGGTTGTTTAAACTATCCATAGTTAGTGTAAACTGCAGTTCCCAGTTCAGCTGATACAGGAAGTTGTTATTAACTAAAAGTGGAAGCAAAAGCTTCCAGGCTCCTTCTCCTACCCATCTGGTAGAAAGAGAAGGGAAGAGAAATTGTGCAAGTTAGAGGCTCACTGCGATTTGTTCCTATCATGATATGCCATGGTTTATCATAACATCCAAAAGCAGCCAATGATACTTAAGAATATATTTTTATAAGACAGAATATTTGAATGCCCCTACTTTGCTTTCTGAATGGTGAATCTTTTATTCAGACCAATTTGAGATGTAGTAACACTTAACTATTTTTTGTTTTTTAATAGCATGTAACTCTTTAGTGATGGATAGGGAAATAATAATACTTTCAGTTACTCATTGCCTTGTAGGAATGGGCAGAAGTCTCTAAAGGTGACAAATTATGCTAGGATCCGTTGAACAAATGTGGTGCTCACACAGCAATTTTGGTTATCTATTTCTTAAACAGCAGCCCCATGGCAAGCTATTTGTAAGACTTCATTGGGGTTCAAAAGCAGTTCATAATACAGCATGAGGGCATCATCCAAAGTAAAAAAGGGAAAATCTACTGGGTGTGCCTAAGCACTTGGACTTCTTTAAAATAACCTCTGGATTCCGGCCTTAATATTTAAAATCGACTTTCCTGAACTGGCTGCTTCCAGGTATGTTGAACTGCAATGCCAATGATTCCAAGCCAGCATGACCGGTGGCAGTGCTTGTTAGTGATGATGGGAGTTGTAGTCCAACACATCTGGAGAGCACCAGGTTGGGAAGACTGATTTTAAATAAAACCTTGGGGTGCAATCCTATGCATGTTTAAACAGAAAAAGTCCTAGAACTCCCAGCATGCCCCAGCCACCATAGCTGGCTGGGGCATGCTGGGAGTTGTAGGACTTTTTCTGCCTTTAATCTTACCACTTACTGTGCTATATTGTGTGTGTATATCTGTCTTAAATATAACAACCTTCACACTGCGGCAATTGAAACCACTAAGGATGTATGAGAAACTCATTTCTTTTCTTTTTTTTAACCAGAATTTATCCAATTTCCACCTCCCAGAAAGGAATGCAGCCCTGAATGCAATCTGTGGCCAAAGTTCATATATTTCCACCAAGCTTGCGATGCAATTTGCACCACTCAGAAGAATGCATTCAGAAAATGCGTACATTTGAAAAATGTGCCTGAAAAACACATACATTTCAAAATGTGCACAAACATGTTTTAATCAATGGGAGAACAGTGTACATTTCCAAAAAGTGGACAATTGATGCATACATTTAGAAAAAATGTGCATGAAAATATACACATTTTTTATGCGGGGCCAGGGGGGAGAGTTCACAATCCAATACGGACATGAGTTGGAATGAGGTGGAAATCAGAGAACCTTGATGATATTGAGTTTGCTCATTTACACATCCCTAGAAAGCACATACACCTCATAATAACTATTCCAACTTTTCACAGATGAAAATAGAGACCCACTTCTAACACCCCAATTCTTATATGAAGGAAGAGTCCCTGAGTTCCTACCCCACTATCCCACATTCAAGGATGTCGGAGAAAGCTGCATCATAACTGATTGAGTTCAGACTATTTTTGCCAACCTTTTTTCTACCCTTCCAGAATTTTGCACAAATTTCATTGTAGAAAAATGTGCAAAAACAAAAAATGGCTGGAAATGCTCATTTCCCCCATAGGCTAAAGCATGAAAATGTACATGGGGGGATTTACACATTTTGCAAGTGTGAATTTACATTTGTTGAAATGCAAATTTGGAAACTAAAAAAATCCAATTCCATTGATGGGTGGACAATAGAACAAAAGGTTCCTGACAACCCATGGAACATAGATGGAATGGATTGCAGACAATCCATACATCCATACTTGGGATGTATGAATCCCACTTACCAGTCTGCTGCCGGGGTCCGCTGGTGGGGGGAAGGCGATCCGTCCCCCCCCAGAATCCTCCCCCAGCCAGCTCCGCTCTGCAGGAAGGCCGTGGAGCTGCCAGCTGGGGCTGGCCGCAGCTGGACTTCCAGCCGGTGCTGGGCTGCTGTGGCCTCAAATGGCGGCTGTTGTAGTGGCCACCATTTGCATCCCTGCCTTTTGCTGTGATAGGCTACATAAATACGTTATATAGCCTATCATGGCCTAATGCAGGCACAGAAATGTCGGCTGCTACAACGGCCACCATTTGCGGCCAGAAGATGACCTGGAGCTGACGCTGCAGCTGCCACCATCAGGTAGATCTGTCCCAGGGGGGATTTCGGGGGTGGGGGGAGTCCATTCCACCATGGACTCCGGGGGGGGGCAGATTCTAAAGAATCCGGCCTCACTGGAGTCTGTGGCAGATTTCTCCAACATCCCTAATCCTAACAAAACTGACTTACCTTTGCCCCGTAACTCCACGCGGAATCCTTGATGGGGGGGGGAGGCGATCCGCCCCCCGCCGGAATCCTCCATGGCCAGGCCATGGAGCAGCCGGCCAGGGCCATCCACAGCCGGATTTCCAGCCACGGACGGCCTGGTGCGGATGCAAATGGCGGCCGCCATAGTGGTCGCCATTGCTGTCCTTGCAGCCAGCCGTGATAGGCTATGTAGGAATTTACGTAGCCTATCACGGCTAAGGTTAAAAAAACACACACACGCAGCGTACGCAAATGCTATTTGCGTTCCTTTATTTTTCCCCGTTCTGGCCTACATAAATATTTACGTAGGCCAGAACGGGGAAAAATAAAGGAACGCAAATAGTGTCCACTACGCTATTTGCGTTCCCCTTTTTTTTCACTGTTTTATCTTACATAAATATTGACGAAACATAAGTCAGCGAAAAATAGGCCATGCAAGTGGCGGCCGCCATAGCCACCGCCATTTGCATACGCTGCGTGTTGTTATTGTTTTTATGTTAGCCATGATAGGCTACATAAATTCCTACATAGCCTATCACAGCTGGCTGCAAGGACGGCAATGGTGGCGGCAGAAGCCCTGCCGCGGCCAGCCAGGAGACCGGCTGCTGCCGCCGCTGGAGCCGCCACCGCCGCCGCATCTGCCCCAAGTAAGTGCCATACCGGGGGAATTCTGCAGGGGGGCAGGAGGCCGTTCTGCCACGGATTCTGGGGGGAACTGGAATCCATGGTGGAATTCTCCGCCATCCCTACCTAATCCATACTCACATTGCTGTTAGGGATGTCAGAGAATTCCGCCACTGACTGAAATGGGATCGAATTCCCTTCAGTCTATGCTATGGAATCCTCTGTGGAATGGCACCACAAGGTGCTGTGGAGCCAGCAGTCATGCGGCTTTTTTTTTGTCATCTGCACAGAATCATGAAATTTTCCTAAATAAAACGCAGTGCAGTATATTCCAATAATACGTACTTTTTAAAAAAAATGAATTGTGCTCACCACCTTGTTTGTGGGTGTTCTTTTTAAATTGAAATCCTCTGTCTCCATTTACTTTCAGCTGAAACACTTCCTCTTCCTAGGGGCTTCCCAAAAGAAGACTGTCTTAGGTATGCCTGAGAGATAAACTCTTTGTTTTAGGGATGGCAGAGAATTCCGCCACGGATCGGATCTCAATGAGGCCGAATGCCAGTGCATTTGGCCCCCCAAAATCTGTGTCAGAATGGCTTGCCACCCCCCTGCCCCCCATGGATCCCACCTGGGACAAGACTTACCTGGGCCAGATCTTCCGGGAAGCGGCGGCTGCAGCGGCAGCAGTTGCAGCGGCTGGTCTTCCGACCGGCTGCCGCCACCGCCATTTCCAGTCTTGGTAAAAAAAAAAGAAAAAAAGACGTGATAGGCTACGTAAATCTTTACGCAGCCTATCATGGCTGGGTGGGTTTAAAAAAAAAAAAGATGTGATAGGCTACGTAAATCTTTACGTAGCCTGTCATGGCTGGGTGGGTTTAAAAAAAAAACAACCGGCGTAGGCAAATGGCGGCGGCTACAGCCGCCGCCATTTGCTTTCCTTATTTTTGGCCATCTTAGTCTATGTAAATATTTACGTAGACTAAGACGGCCAGAAATAAGGAACGCAAATGGTGGCGGCTGTAAAGATTTACGTAGGCTAAAACGGGGAATCAAAAAGGGACGCAAATAGCGCCCGCTACGCTATTTGTGTTCCCCTTTATTTTCGCCATCATAGTCTATGTAAATATTTACGTAGATTCAGACGGTGAAAAAGAAGGAATGCAAATGGTGGCGGCCGTAGCTCCTGCCATTTGCGTACGCAGGTTGTTTGTTTGTTTTTACCCAGAGCCCTCCGGCCGTTCGAGGATTCCGGGGGGGAGGAACGGAGCGCCTCCCCCCCTGTCGAGGATTCCGGGGGGAGGGATGGAACGCCTCCCCCCCCCACCATAAACATAATCCGTGAACAGGTAAGTCACTTTCGTACATCCCTACTTTGTTTAAATCAACCCTGTTTTAAAGAAAGAAAAATCCTTTTAAAATGACCATGCCACTCCAGGACCAACAATGTCATTTTAAGAGGGTTTTTTTCTCTTTAAAACAGCATTGCTTTAAACAAAGAGTTTATTGCTCAGGCACACCTAAGACAGCCTTCTTTTGGGAGGCCCCTAGGAAGAGGAAGTGTTTTGGCTGAAAGTAAACAGAGACAGAGGATTTCAATTTTTAAAAAATACATAAATATTTACTAGAAATAGCGATTCTTACGGAAGTTATGCAGACTTAGGGAGATGGCTGGGCACCGGAATTATGGTTTTTGGTACGGATTTATCTTTGTAATTTTCGGAGCAGAAAAAAAAGAGGAGAATTCCGGGGGCTTGTGAACGGCAGAACGGATAGGGATGTCAGAGAATTCCTCCACGGATTCCAGTGAGGATTCTTTAGAATCCGGCCCCCCGGAATCTGTGGCGGAACGGCCTCCTGCCCCCCGCCCCCCAGTGAAATTCCCCCATGACGGAACTTACCTGGGGCGGCTCCGGTGGCGGCTCCGGCGGCTCCAGCAGCAGCAGCGGCCACGGCAGCTGGTCTCCCAGCCAGCCACAGCCAGGCTGCTGCAGCCGCCATTTGCGTCCTTGCAAGTAGCCGTGATAGGCTACATAAGTATTTACGTAGCCTATCATGGCAAAGAGCAGGGACGCAAATGGCGGCTGCTATGCCATTTGCACCCTTCTCTTCACTGTGATAGGCTACGTAAGTATTTACGTAGCCTACCAGAGTAAAGGCAGCCATGCAAATGGTGGCCACTACACCATTTGTGTGGCTGCCTTTACCATGATAGGCTACATAAATACTTACGTAGCCTATCACAGCAAAGAGCAGGGGTGCAAATGGCATAGCGGCCACCATTTGCGTCCCTGCTCTTTTCCATGATAGGGCACGTAAATACTTACGTAGCCTATCACAGCTGCTTGCAAGGACGCAAATGGCGGCCGCTATGACGGCCGCCATTTGTGGCCACAGCAGCCTTTCCGCGGCCGGAACTCCGGCTGCGGATGGCCCCGGCCGGAACTCCGGCTGTGGATGGCCCCGGCCGGAGGCTCCACGGAGTCACGTGGAGCAGAGCCAGACAGGGAGGATTCAAGGGGGAGGGACAGAGTGCTTCCCCCCCACCGCGGATGCCCCTATGCAGAGCCAGGTAAGGGATTCGTACATCCCTAAGAACGGAGCACTGGCCGCAAACTGCGGAAGTCAGGTGGCACTGAAGATACACAATTCGTGCATCCCTAATTGCTGTAGCTCTCCTCTGCCTGCTTTATGTTGGATTCATTTGTTCCACAATAGCCTGCTTTCATCAGTTTAGAATCCAAGAGTTTGTCCTCTTGATTAGAAGTTTGCTAGAGAAATCTGATTGTCCTACAATAGATTCTCCAACTACAGTTCAAACTATGCACCAGCAACTACAGAGCATGAAATTGCATGCTTTGCAATGCATGTTGCCTTAGTGTTCATCTGCATGAATTTATATGCATATGCATTAGAGACAAGATGCTTTTACCTCACTCTGAGATTTAATTTCCACAGATTTGAGGGAGGGAATTGAACTCCTAAATATGACATCTCTAACAACCCACCTAAATAATAATTAACATATCTCAAAGGCAAAAAGGATCTAAATAGCCTCTTGTTGAGGGTGAAAGAGGAGAGTGCAAAAGCTGGTTTGAAAATCAACATTAAAAAAACTAAGATCATGGCATCTGGCCCCATCACTTCCTGGCATATAGAAGGGGAAGAAATGGAAGCTGTGACAGATTTTATTTTCTTGGGCTCCAAGATCACCACAGACTGTGACTGTAGCCATGAAATTAAAAGACGCTTGCTCCTTGGGAGGAAAGCTATGGCAAACCTAGACAGCATAGTCAGAAGCAGAGACATCACCTTGCCGACAAAGGTCCGTCTAATCAAAGCTATGGTTTTCCTAGTAGTAATGTATGGCTGTGAGAGCTGGACTATAAGGAAGGCTGAGCGCCGAAGAATTGATGCTTTCGAACTGTGGTGCTGGAGAAGACTCTTACGAGTCCCCTGGACTGCAAGGAGGTCAAATCAGTCCATACTAAAGGAAATCAACCCTGAGTGCTCATTGGAAGGATAGATACTGAAGCTGAAGCTGAAATATTTTGGCCACCTAATGCGAAGAGAAAACGCTCTGGAAAAGACCCTGATGCTGGGAAAGACTGAAGGCAAAAGGAGAAGGGGACGGCAGAGGATGAGATGGCTAGATAGCATCACCGATGCAATGAATATGAACTTGAGCACGCTCCGGGAGAGAGCGCAGGACAGGAAGGCCTGGCGTGCTATGGTCCATGGGGTCACGAAGAGTCGGACACAACTGAATGACTGAACAACAACAAAGGCAAAAATATTAATATTGGTCAAGGGGGGAGAGAATTTACCAGGGATAAGCACTAGAAATTAGGTACTGTCCCAAGGAAACAGTTACAGCATATATAAAGTACAATCAATATGTAGAAGTGAGGAGTTGACCAGAGAGATAAAACCACGTGTGGTGTGAAACACAGGGCAATGATGCCCTAAATGATGCCCTCACTGTTTGTGCATGGCAATTTCCAGTTGTGTTCACTCAATGTTTCCCTTCTCACAGAAGATCAGGCCACTTGAATTTCTGTATACTTTCAGTAACTGCAGAATCCCACCATTAATCTTTACACTTTACATTTAGCCAGTATGGCTATTTCTGGGAGTGCAGATTATTTCTCGTCCAAAGCTGAGGACCACTTTAGTCCTGTGTAACTCTCAAATGGGTATTATTGAAGAAACCTTGTAGAATAGATGGCAAAATTTTGTTAAATATGATTCTTATTGTTTGTGTCGAGAGACTGCTTAACTAAGGTTGTTATGATGCGATAATATACTCCTGTTAAGAAATACACAGCACCAGACTCCTGAACTTTTTCAGGGTCATTAAGCAGCTGTAAACATTATTACAAAAATAAACCAGAGATTTCATGCTTACATTTTAGCCCAGAGCTGGGTGTGCTGAGCAAGTGGATTTTTTTTTATCTCTTACAATCAACGCTGGTGACATTTGGGCATCCAAACAAATTACATCACAAATATTACTGCACTGGGCAAGATACAGAGTGGTTTATTTGCCAGATGATTAATAAATAAACAGTTGGTTGACCTATTCTTCATTGACGGATATGTAGGCAATGCTAAAAGACATGGCTGAAATAGTTAAATCTTGGCAGAAGCAGGAAGGAGGGTCTATTCTTTTTAACAGGATTATTAGATTCAATCAGCCAGAACACGACTGACATTGCACCGGATTTTGATCTCTGTGTGTGCATGTGTGTGTGTGTGTGTGTGTGTGTGTATCTATCTATCTATCTATCTATCTATCTATCTATCTATCTATCTTTAAATACAGACCTGGATTCCTGCATTGAGCAGGGGGTTGGACTCGATGGTCTTATACGCCCCTTCCATCCCTACTATTCTATGATTCTACCTTTATTTGAAAAAGTTGAACTGATCTATATTTCACTCTAGAGTGACGAGTTAAGTTGCCCAGTGTTGGATAAGTTTTATTTGCAAGTATCACTAAAATTTAGAATTAAATACTTCGTGGGCAGTAATACACTACTGAATAAAACAAAATAGAATAATAAAATAAAATGTGTGTGAATATAATTACATTATAAATATCTTTAAACCCGTCTTGATTATGTGGTATCTGTACCATTGGATATAAAGTATGCAAACTGTTGGGTGTAATATCAAACTTGCATTAACTAGTGCCATCTGATCAATAGCATCATGAAATGAAAACATTTGATAAAACTAAGAACCATATTACCACCCCATGATTTTTTTTAGCAAAACTGTTAATCTCAGTAGCAGTTCTCACATAAGAATGAATTGTATTCTGGTGCACTGCATATTGTAAGTTATCTTCAAGTGTGGTTAGGGATGTAAATTCATCATAATCCAGAATTAAAATAGAAAGATTTTAAAAGCTGGCAAGCCATAGTTTATTGCTAGTTTGCATCTACCTTAACAATATCTCAGTTATTTGTAGCTTTTCATTGTACGTGTAACTGAAAGCAACTTACAGATTATTGTTGCAAAAGTTCAGCCACTTACATAACTTTCAGAAATACCGGGTTTTTTTCTTATGCACAAGAGCCATTATAAAACTTGTTTTTAACTGTTAGGCAGTCAGATATACTAATCACAATGAGACTGTAATATTACCATCAGAATCCAAAATGGTAGCACCTGTGAAGCTGCACTGAATTAAAACTAAAGCTGGAGCTATTGCAAAAACAACTTTTTAATCAGGAGAACAATCCTGTTTTACTTCCACATAATTCAAGATGTTAAAGACCGCTACAGTTCTTTCCCAACAATATAATTTGCATTAATGGCAAATATTTGGTTTAGTGGAATTATCTACCTCTTGTACAAGTACTGCTCCTGTAAAAGACCATCTGACATGAATACAGGCAAATAATGATTCCACCAAAGCAAAATATGGGTACCATTTTTAGGGCTATAGGTAAAAATCTGTTTGGGGGGTGGAGTTTGATACATTTTCCTAGGCTCAGCCCCCCAGACTTTGTTTTGGTTCCCGCTGCAACATTTGACTCAATCTACAGCGAGTTGAGCAGTTGGCAGATGTTCTGGGAATTTTGCACATTTTTAAGGTTCCGCCATTTGTGCACATTTCTGAGCAATTTGCACAAATTTCAGCCCAATTTGCACAAATTACCCAACTGGTTACTGGGTAATTTTCACACATTATGGCTGGATTTCTATAATTTGCACAAATTCAGCCATAATGTGTGAATATTCAGCTGTAATTTGTGCAAATTACTCAGACATGTGTGCAAATTGCAGGACTGTCCCACCCCCTCCCACCCCAACAAATGTGCAACAAAGTTCCTGGAGTTTGGGAAACAGCCCGCAGTTCACCTCAGAGATGCAAAATGAGTTCTACTCACTGTGGAACTCCTTTGAGCAAAAAAAAAAAAAAAAATGGCTATTCTAGCGAAAGACATCCCTAACTGTTTTGGGGGCATCGTTGGTAATAATTATACTTTTTGGAGCCACTGGTAATTCTAATACTGCAGAAAGCTTTAAGCCTTATTGGTCATTTCTGCCTTAACCATACTACTCTGGGAATCTAGAGATGGCTCAAGATAAGAGCCGGGGGTGGGGGTGGTAAGGGAGGGGGATTTCAGATTCCCTGATTAGTTCTAGAGGAGACAGTGGAGACAATTATTTGCTATATTGACTAAGGGGATATGGGGCAGTATACAGTATGAAACACTTCTGGCAAGGAAGGCAGAAGTTTCTGTCTGCTGGGTTGTGCCACCTTTTTATCTAGAAGGCGGGGAGCTTTCTCCCTTACTTTTTTTGCATAGCGTAGTAGTAATAGTAATGAAACAGATATGTGGGTGTACTGGATGCTAAACATTTTATGGAAAGTGATCAGAAGAGAACTAAGCAGAAAGGCACTGTCCCCACCTCTATCAAAGTATATGAACAAGGTAGAAAAATTAGGGCTTTGCACCACTTTGGTCCGAAGCCTGAATAATGAGTCGAAGCAGGCTGTTTCAGAGGTGCCGCCATGTGTTATGAGGCAGAGCAGAATAGCAATGAGGCACCCTGGAGTGAGGCAGCTTGTATATGAAGCACCTCATCTGACTCTGTGTTTTGTTCTGACCAACCCAGACAGCCTGGTGTCAAAAGTATCAACTTCAGAAAGTTCAGCAAAGGGTTGAGGATGAGGAGGAGGAGGGAGAGAGAGAGCTTTGGTGAATGGAAACCATACTTGCCAAATCATGGCTGAATGTAATCCAGCAATCTCCAATCAGAGACAGTGGTGGAGGAAGGGGGGAGATTGAATATCTGGATAAAAATGGCTGCATTTCAGAGACAGAGATCATTCTGGTGGTGTTACTTAGGGATATGAGAAGTGAGAAAGCCCCCCCCCCCCGCTTTGCTCACCAGTTTCTCCATGTCTGCCGTGATCACCATGTTCTTAAAAAACATGGTGATTGGAAGTCTATGAGCACATAGACTTATAAGCAAAAAGCGCTGTGAACTGCCCAGGCAGGAGGAGGAGGTGAGGCACACGTCCCCGCAGCTCGCTAGCTGTCTCCTCCTCATGAGCAGGAGATGGCTAGCAGTCCTTGGAGGTGATTCCACCAGTGATTTACCCCCTCAATTGACAATGCACAGCATCCCTTCATTATAGAGATCCTGAGGGTTAAAATGGGGGCTGGTTTCTGTCTTTGTGCTGGAAGAAAGTAAAACAAGGATCCATGAAATCAAAAAGGGATCTTCATGATTTCATATAATTTTTAAAGGGAAGAGTCCCAAAACTACCATCCAATCACAGAGCACATCTGCCTTCATAGACTGGAGCAGAAAAATCACTGATCTGCCACTCATGGGCACAGCCATGGTGCAAAAATAGGGATTCTAGGCAGGGATCCTCTTAATTTCATATGATTTTTCACATGCAGGTGAGATTCCCTCCATGTTAGCAGAGAGGCCCCCAGGTTTCATGTATTTATCTTAAAAACTGAAAAAGTTATGGCCATTTGTGTTTTCCTATGCAAGGCAATGGGAAAACGCCCAAATCGAGTAGTCTGGATATCTGAATCTCACTGCAGATTTGGAACTGAGTCGAAGCAGAGGGGGTCTGAATTGGTCTGAGTCGAAGCAGAGGAGGTCTAAATCAGTCCGGGTCGAAGAGGGGCTGATTAGGAGGGTCTGAAGCGGCATCTGAAACAAAGTGAAGGGTCTGTGCACACAGCCCTAGAAAAAACTGTATTGAAAGGGACAGGAATTGAACACCAGCTTCTGAGCTAGAGTTTCTAGAACATTCCCAAAGTCAGGTCTGGGCAGGACAGGGGCAAAACCCATATATGGGGCTACTCAGAGACCTCAAAGAAAAAGGTTATTTCTTCCAGTGCCCCTAATCTATCTTAAGGAAATTTTGACTAAATCATTAGAACTAGGGATGGGCGGAACATTTACCTCCGGGTCTGGGGGGGTGTCCGCAGGTGGGGAGAGGCGATCCGTCCCTCCCCCTGGAATCCTAGCTGGCCGGCTCCGCTCTGTGGCAATTGTGCAAAGCTTCCAGCCAGCTCCGGAGCGCCAGCGATACGGCCGCTATTGCTGTATCGCTGGCTGGGCTGATTGACTGCGGACGCAAATGGCGTCTACTACGCCATTTGCGGCTGTAAAGGTCTTCATTTAAGCTAAATGCAGCTGTAAATTGCTGTATCACTGGTGCTCTGGAGCTGGCCGGCGGGGAGGATCCGGCCAGCGAGGATTCCTCCAGGAGGTGGAGGTAAGTCTTCCGATCATCCTTAGGCTGTGGAGGCCGGATTCTTTTGAATCCAGCCTCACTGGGGTCCGTGGAGGATTTCTCCCCCATCCCTAACTGGAACAGGCTGAGGAGTTAAGGCTGGAAAAATGACATCTGTAATCATCTATTCCATAACGTCCCTTTTCAATAAACAACAACACACCATTGCATGGCCCAAACAAAATAACCGAACGGTCCAGTGTGCACTCATGAATGTAAATCAAAGAATGTAGAAAGCACCAATATTTCAAAACAATTTAAATCTGCAAGCTCCCCCACTGCCATGCTGATGTTGAGCATTTCATTTCCATTTCACAGGGGCTTAAAATTTGATTCTGTGCAAAACTAGGTATAACGTGAAACGTGCATATGCAAAAAAGATCAAAAGCAGGATTGATAGTGAAATATTCATACAAGGTAGCCCAGCGAGATTTGTTCACAGGGGTACCTGTCAGGAGCATACGCTCAGACACAAACCATCAAATAAGTACACAACACTACTCCTATACTCCAGGTGTACAATCACATATTGTGCGTTGTCTGAAATACTGGACTGTAGCCAGCTTGCTGGCTGAACAGACTCATGCTTTGGCCATTTCATCTCCTTGGGGCCTTAGTTTAGTTGCTCCAACTACTGGTCAGGTCAAATGCTTGTACCTGATGTTGACATTCCTGGCATTCATTCTAGAAGTAAAAGGGATGGGGAAAAAACACGAAGTCCATAAGTTCTCTTTGACCTAAGCTGTTGAAACATCTGTTGGTTGAGTCATGAGCTGCATGTTGGCCAGGTTTGACAGCAACTGGATTATCTCTCTCAGTGGTAGGTGTCAGTGGAATAAATAGATGTATTTCAAGGGAGAAAGAAGCATCCTCATAAACAGGCCTGAAGGTAATGTTCAGCAACATGGCAAGCTGAGGCCAATGATTAAAGTACAGGTAGAATGGCTAAGGGTTTGTTGTTAGTTTCATTTTGTTAATCTTAATACAATTTGTTTGTAGTCTTAATAAAATTTCTGTTAATCCTAAGTATATTTAAATTAATTAGAGCAAAAGCCTGCTTTTTGGAGAATGCTGCGTGTTGAGAATTTGATCTAGAGGATATACCATAGTTCAGAAGTCCAACTTGTTGTGTAACAGAACCAGAGGTGGCTCAAGGTTTGAGGGAGTCTTCTGAGAAGTGGCCTCTAATGGGCACTCTCAGACCTTGATGGGTACTGTTGGTGGACCTCAGAAGTGCTCTAGATGAATGCTAGGCAGCTGGGATTGACTTTAATTTCTCATAATGCCTCTGACATACCATCACTCCAGGGCATTTTGGTAAATGTAATTGGCATCTCCAAGCTGTCCAGTGCTTTTTTAAAGGGGTGGGGGTGTTACAAGGCAGATGTCAGTGTGATGGGTCCTGATGGGGTGCTGAGACCCTGGAATCTGCCCAAGGTGCTGTTTGTAGGGATGGCGGAGAATTCCGCCACGGATTTCAGTGAGGCCAAATGCACTGGCATTCGGCCCCCCAAAATCTGTGGTGGAACGGCCTGCCAGCCCCCCCCCCCGCAGATTCCCCCCCGGGACGAAGCTTACCTAGGGCAGATGTTCTGGTGGCGGAAGCTCCAGCGGCAGCTCCGGCAGTGGCTGGTCTTTCGACCAGCTGCCGCGGCCGCCATTTGCATCCTGATCTTTGCCATGATAGGCTACATAAGTATTTACATAGCCTATCACGGCAAGCCAAGCCAAAAAAAAAACAGCATATGCAATGGTGGTGGCTATGGCGGTGGCCATTTGCATTCCCTATTTTTTGCCATTTTAGCCTACGTAAATATTTACGTAGTCTATTACGGCAAAAAAAAGGGGGAACGCAAATAGCGTAGTGGGCGCTATTTGCGTTCCTTTTCTTTTCACCGTAATAGCTTAAGTAAATATTTACATAGGCTAAAATGGCAGGGAAAAAAGGAATGCAAATAGCGCCCACTATGCTATTTGCGTTCCCCTTTTTTTTTTTTTTGCCATAATAGCCTACATAAATATTTACATAGGCTAAAACGGCGAAACATAGGGAACACAATGGGCGGCCGCCATAGCCGCTGCCATTTGCATATGCTGTTGTTGGTTTTTTTGCTTAGCTTGCCATGATAGGCTACGTAAATACTTATGTAGCCTATCATGGCAGTATGGCTGGACACAAATGGCGGCAGCTATGGCGGCCGCTACGGCGGCTGCCATTTGCGTCCCCACCAGCCAGTCCGTGGCCAGAACTCCAGTTGTGGAGCCGCCGCGGAGTGGAGCCGGCCAGGCAGGATTCCGGGGAGGAGGAACAGATTGCCTCACCCCCGTCGAGGATTCCGGGGGGAGGGACGGAGAGCCTCCCCCCCACCGCAAATCACATCCGTGAAAAGGTAAGTGACTTTCGTACATCCCTAGGTGTTGGCTGATGCTGAGCCTGACCAGAACTGAGAAGCATGTTTTCCTCAGTCAAACAAATCCTATTCAGACTAGGAATGGTGGAGAAATCCACCACGGACTCCAATGAAGCTGGATTCTTTAGAATCTGCCCCCCCCCCCGGAGTCCATGGCAGAATGGACTGCTCCCCACCACCACCCCGTGAAGCCCAGGCAGGATGGACCCTACCTGGCTCTGGCCGATCCGGGTCTGTCCTCTTCGTTCCGCAGCCGGCTGTTGCCGGGCTGCGGCCTCAAATGGCATCCGGCATAGCGGACGCCATTTGCGTCCCTGCTCTTTGCTGTGATAGGCTACGTAAATATTTATGTAGCCAAAAAGAGCAGGGATGCAAATAGCATCCCCTACACCAGATGCCATTTGAGGGCACAGACCAGCAGCAGACGGAAGTCCGGCTGCAGGCAGTCCCAGCTGGCAGCTCCGCAGACTCGCCATGGAGCGGAACCGGCCGGGGAGGATTCCAGGGGGAGGGAGGGATCGCCTCCCTCCCCCAGCGGACCCCGGAGCGGAACAGTTAGTGGGGTTCATACGCCCCTAATTCAGACATTTGCAAATTGTGGATAATCAAGGCATGATTGGGAAAGCAAGTTCCTGCCCATTGTTCCTGCTTCTCACCTTCATGTGTTGATATGAACATCTGATTAACTTCCATACATGGAGACCTTTATACCAATGTGATTATCAGGACCAACAACAGCTGGTGTGTTCCCATTCCCTTCCATGCACTGTTTCTCAGAACTTCTGTATGTCTGATAATGGTTGAGTATGAGAGAAATTACATATATTTATTAATATTTAAGAATGAAATTACTGTTACTGGTATGTGCATTTAGTGTTATTGCACAGATTATTCTAAATAAATTAAAGCATTGACCATTTATCTTTGAAAATGTTTAGTCATGGCCACTATGAAATATCAGTGCATTATTTAGCCTAATGAGTATGTGAACATTTGAAACATTTGGATAATCGAAGTCTATACAAATGGGTGTTCTCCTTGTATCCAGTTATGCAGATATAGAGCCAAATATAGGAATTAGAAGCAGAAAGGGACCTGAGGTTTGATTAAACCATGTTTTTAAGTGTAAGAATTCATGGAGAAACTTCCATTTGTATTGCTTTGGTACCTATATGCCTCAATTATGGAAAAGAAATAGTCAGGGAAATAGCATTTTTGCTGTTCATGCAGTAGACACAGGTGTCATGGATATATCAACTATTCGCCTAAAACCCAAAGAGTTTCAAAGCTGTCTGAGAAAAGGAAGCAACCTTTAATTCATTTATGCATGTATCTGATTTGCCTCAGATTACATCAGGCTCTGTGATGAGATATAACTTGACATACCCCAGTGAAATGTAAAAATAAAGAAATAAATACATGGCATGAACTTAAAGAAAGAGTATTTCCTTACAGATGTGATTAATTGCTCCTACACCATATGGATAAATCAGAACTGCACAACAGAACTGTGGCATCCACTCTGATGGTTTGTGGACCACTGTGGGACATTCTGGCCATCTATTTTTTGTGCCTTTTCCCCAACTCTGTGGGAACAGCTAAGGTCCACTCATCTGTCTAACTCAAAGTTCACTGCTTCTTTCCTCTCTGGATCCAGAGGCATGTGGTGGAGTTACAACCATGTTTTCCACCATATCGTATCCAGCCAACCACATTCCCTGCCCCCCTTGCATCAGACTGCCTCGGCGAGTGAGTTCTTGGAAGAAGAAAAGCTTTCTGTGCTGTTGCTCAACTCAGAAAGGGGACATATACATAAGGGTGAAAAATAGTCAGTGGGGAAGAGATTGAAAGAAGAAAGGGAGGAATTGAAGGTCAGTTGATGGAACTGAGAGAGAAGAGACTTTGTAATGGGATGCAGAAAGAAAAGGGGGATTCCCAGAAAATGGGGTTTAACACCATATCAGGTATGATGGCCACATGCTCGCTGGAGGGCAGTTGCTGTGGCTCTCTGAGTTTAACACCCCCAACTGATTACAACTGTAACAAAAACAGTTATTCTTGCTAACATAGAGATGTCCCCCCCTTGAGTTAATAACAATGTGAAAGTGACCCTAAAAGTAATTCGAGTTGTGCTCCCTAGTGATAGTCCCCAAACTCCAGGATGGCACAAATAGCAGCCAGTGCTTCCTGAACTACCATGGAATACTATCCCTGGGTATGAGGCAAACGGCCAGTTCACACAATCACAGTGAGGGAATGCTGGTCCTGTGCTAGCTGGATTTCTCTGATTACCCTTCCTGGCATGGCTTGGGTGTTTTTTGGGGGGAGGGGAGGCAGCAACCCTCAAATAGCCACACAAGAGCCCATGGGTTGAGGGTTGCTGCCCCTCAAACAAGCCATGCAGCCAGGGTTCACATGACATGGCAAACTGTGCCACTCAGGGTAATTAGGGAAATCCAGCTGGCATGCACAGCAAGGTTAATACAGCCACCGTGTTATCCATGCTGTGATCACATGAACCACAACATTGAGATGTTGTGCTCTGCTCCACTTGCCAGCCAACCTCCTTAAAACAAAGGGCCAAAACAGATGTGAGGCAGAAGGTCTTTGAACTGGTTCTCCCCCAACCTTCCAACTCAAAAGCAGTCATGGAGGGTATTGAGGCAGGTGCTGTGGGGGAAAGAATATTTAACTCTTTCTCCTCTGCACTGCATTTCCCCATTGGAAATTGTTTCATCCATATAGCTTTCACTAGCCCCACTGGAGGAGTAAGACAGGTACCAAAATTGTGCCCACCTTTTTTTTCTCCAGCAGGGAATTCCTATCAGGAGGAGAATGGCATAGTGAGAGGAAATTTATTTATTTATTTATTTATTTATTTATTCACTTACTTACTTATTTATTTAATTTATACCCTGCCTAGTGCTGTGCCAAAAATTTTGATTCTTCCATTTTTGTCATTTGGGGGGAGGGGGATGAAAACTCTGGCAAAGGAGGCTGGAAGAAGTGAAAATTTCAGAGAATGTTCTCCTTGGGGTGGGGGGCGGGGTTTCCACATACCTTTTAAAAGTAAGAAATTCTTGTAGGATCTTATTTCTATTTTTTTTTTAATTAAAAAAACCCACCCCCTGCACTTTCAGGAGTCCAGGACTCTTCTCCGGCCCAGCAGTACTTTCTGAACTCCCAGGAGACCATGCGACCTCACTGTCTCCAATAGGCATTAAGGAAGAATTCCTAGCTGGAGAAGAGTCCTGGACTCCTGTGAGTGCAGGGGGGTGGTTTAAAAAAAAAAATAGGAAGAAGACCACTGAAGAATCACCTACACTTAGAAAAAAGGTATGTGGAAACTCTGTTCCCTCTCCCCAAAGAGAAAATTCTCTACAATTCTCCCCACTCCCCACAAAAGAGCTAGAAAAAAACACTGCCTTTTTCACAGAGAGAGAAAAAGTTCCCGAAAATAAGGGGTAGGATTCAGCATAGCACAAATCCCACCTTTCTTCCACTGTAGAACTGAAAGTGACTACATGTAGCTCCAAAGTGGTCTCCCCTCCAAGCACTGACCAGACCCAGACCTACTTAGTTTCAGCCAGGTAGCTGCCTTTTGTGACTTCAGACCATGACCTGGGACCCCCTATCACCAGCACCACTGCCTGGGGTAACCCCCTGTCCCCAGAGCTACTGCCCCAATCCAGTTGGGTATCCTCCGCAGCTACTTTTAAGATTATATATATATATATATATATGAGAGAGAGAGAGAGAGAGAGAGAGAGAGAGATTTTCAGACATAGATCTCCCACTTTATGGCTGTTTTGACCCTTATCTGTAAGGAGCCTACAGACAAAAACATCTGTTTTGGCCCTAAGAGAAATGTGCACAGGGTAGTATAATTTATCTCTCTCCAATGAGAAGGAAAGACCCTAAGGAGACCCTCATTTCCAACATTAGACGAAAGGACAAATAACGTCCCTTCCCCCAAACTGTTCATGATTTGCACCTGTTTTCCTGAAGTGCATGTGTGTGTGTTGTATAAATATTATTTTCAGAAATGAGTTGGTTAAGAATTCTGAGTTTCAAAGCTGGTCCAACTGAGAAAACAGAGGTTTTCAGAGAAGCAGCAGGAGAGGAAGAGGGAAGCGCTGAGTTGTTGGGATGTAGGTGGATCAAGGGAGGAGGTGGAAATGGAACATAGGCTCAAGCAGCAAGAGAATCTTCAATCTTTTTTTTTAATCTTCAAAAGACAAAGCCAAGCAATCTCCCTTTTGCAGAGCTCATTGAAGGGAGAATCTTTGCAAATAATTTCTTAATTTTCACTATAGAAAACTAGGGATGTACGATACTCCCCTTTACCTGGCTCTGCCGGGTTCCGCTGGGGGGGGAGGCGCAGAGCGCCTCCCCCCCCCCGGAGTCCTGGCTGGCCGGCTCTGGTCCGCGGGGATTCTGCGGAGCCACTGGCCGGCTCCGCCAGCAGCCGGACATCTGGCCGCTGGCTAGCAGGGATGCAAATGCGTTTGCGTCCCTGTAGTCAGCCATGATAGGCTACAAAAAGACTTACATAGCCTATCATGTCTGGCTTAAAAAAAAACACGCACGTACGCAAATGGCAGCGGCTACAGCCGCTGCCATTTGTGTTCCTTATTTTTGGCTGTCTTAGTCTACGTAAATATTTACATAGACTAAGACGGCGAAAATAAGGGGGAACGCAAATAGCGTCCGCTACACTATTTAGGTTCCTCTTATTTTCGTCATCTTAGTCTACGTAAATATCTACATAGACTAAGACAGCCAAAAATAAGGAACGCAAATGGCGGCGGTTATAGCCTCTGCCATTTGCGTACGCGTTTTTTTTTTAAGCCAGACATGGTAGGCTACATAAGTCTTTACGTAGCCTATCAAGTCTTGTAACCCCCCCACCGACAAGACTGCAAATGGCGGCGGTGGCAGCCGGTCGGAAGACCAGCTGCCACAGCTGCCACCGCCAAAGCCGCCGCCGGAGCTGCCACCGCCCGGAAGATCCGCCCCAGGTAAGTCTCGTCCCAGGGGGGATCTGCGGGGGGGCGAGGGGCAGGCCGTTCTGCCACATATTTCGGGGCAGAAATCCCTGGCATTCGGCCTCACCCAGATCTGTGGCAGAATTCTCTGCCATCCCTATAGAAAACTCACTGTAGATGCCAATCTACAATGCAGCGTCTGGCCCAGGCGGCCCTTGGCTGATAGAACAAATTGCAACTGTTGTAATTCTTGTATTTATTAGTTGATCAGGAAAACAAAAATGAAGATCTCACCTGATAACTTTAAACCCACAACTACATCCTGCTTTCATGTGTAAATAAGTGGTGTAGTCTTACCATAGTAAATGTGCATTCTCTTAGCGCAGCAAAGATGAACTGACATTGATGTTGCAAACCCATACCTTATTTTTGAACTCTAGGTTTCTGTGCTGATACCACTTTAGGGCACACAGCAAAGTCATAAAGATACTAGGGGTGTAAGGAACCCCACTTACCTGGCTCTGCCAGGTTCCGCTGGGGGGGGGAGGCGCTCCATCCCTCCCCCCAGAATCCTGGCCAGCTGGCTCTGCTCTGCGGGGATTCTGCGGAGCCACCGGCCAGCTCCACCAGCAGCCGGACATCTGGCCGCTGGCTAGAAGGGATGCGAATGGCGGCTGCCGTAGCCGCTGCCGTTTTCATCCCTGTATTCAGCTGTGATAGGCTACATAAAGACTTATGTAGCCTATCACGTCTGGGTTAAAAAAAAAAAAAGCATACGCAAATGGCGGTGGCTATGGCCGCCGCCAATTGCGTTCCTTATTTTTGGCCATCTTAGTCTACGTAAATATTTACGTAGACTAAGACGGCGAAAATAAGGGGGAACGCAAATAGCATAGCGGGCGCTATTTGTGTTCCCCTTTATTTTCACCGTCTTAGTCTACGTAAATATTTACGTAGACTAAGACGGCCAAAAATAAGGAACAGAAATGGCGGCAGTCGTAGCCGCCACCATTTGCATATGCGTTTTTTTTTTTAACGCAGACTTGATAGGCTACGTAAGTCTTCACGTAGCCTATCACGAATGGGGCGGGGGAACAGACTGCAAATGGTGGTGGCGGCGGCAGCCGTTCGGAAGACCAGCTGCCGCCGTCCGGAACATCTGCCCCAGGTAAGTCTCGTCCTGGGGGGGATCCGCGGGGGGTGGCAGGCCGTTCCGCCATGGAGTTTGGGGGGCCGAATGCACTGGCATTCGGCCTCACCGAGATCCATGGCGGAATTCTCTGACACCCCTATCACATGAATAAGATGGTAAGATTATTCATGATAAGAATAATATGCAGATTCACTGGGGTCGAGGGGAAACAGTAACATTGCCCATTTGCCCAAAGAGTTATAGGAAATGAAAATGAGAGTGACTGGTTACATTTAAGCCTGCAAACACTCTCTAAGCACTACCTGAGTTGTTAAAATGACATGTAAATAGGGATGTACGAAAGTCACTTACCGGAACCCGAAGCTTGATTCGTGGTGGGGGGAAGGCGCTCCGTCCCTCCCCCTGAAATTCTGGCAGGGGGGAGGTGCCCCGTTGCTCCCCCCGAAATTCTGGCCGGGGGGGAGGCGCCCCGTCCCTCCGGCCACGAATCCTCCTGTCCAGCCGGGACTCAAATGGCGGCGGCCGTAGCCGCCGCCGTTTGTGTCCCTGCAGTCAGCCGTGATAGGCTACGTAAATGTTTACGTAGCCTATCACGGCTGAGTGGGGAGAGAAAAAAACCCGCGCGTACGCAAATGGGTTTGTGGTACAGGGTTTGTGGGATATATTCTATCCCTGCCCCCCAAATCCCATTTTCAACCAAAGACTGAAACAGGAGACCATTCTATACAAAAGTATTTATTTTTGCTGTCATTTAATTAGCTACTTTTTCACATACTGGCAATTCCAGACATCATTCCTCATGTGAAAAGGAGGTAGCTAAGTCATCATGTGAAGACTTCACTGCTTCAGATTTAAATATTTGAATCAGACCTAACCTATGTCACGGTGAAAATATATTCAAATGGTTTATGGAATATGTGAGAATTGGTTATTAATGGTAATATAAGCTGGTATAGGGTAGGAGTTAAGGCAGCAATCATATACCCATTTATCTGGAAGTAAGCTCTGCTCATCTCACTGTGACTTACTTCTGAATAGTTATTTATTTATTATAATTAAAAGTATTTATGAATTGTTTTTCCACCCACCAGGGCCCTCAAAGCAATGTAGAAGAGAAAACCCATCACCAAGATGGTTGCCTCACAAGAGGTCACAGAAGGGATCCAATAAAATCACATAACAACATAAAAACAAAAAACAAAACAGTAGACATGTATCGGATTGTGCCTTCAGATAGCACAGTGATTCTCAACTAAAAGGAACAAGAAGTGCATTTCTGGCAATGTTCTTTGAGTACAACTATACGCTTAGTCCAAATGACTCATATTATTCTCCTCCATCAATGGAACTGGAAGCTGGGCTTCACAGAAAAACTTCCAATTTAAGCAAAAACAAGAGGAAGGGGTTGGATAGCTGGGTTAGTAACGGCTGACAGTACTAACAATATTCACTCATCATATTCCACTTATCTCTTCCATGACCTCTTGCAGGGCAACCGCCTTGGTAAAGATTTGTCTCTTCCGCTTTCCATGTTGTTGTTCAGTCATTAAGTCGTGTCCAACACTTCGTGACCCCATGGACCATAGCATGCCAGGATTTCTTGTCCTCCACTCTCTCCTGGAGAGTGCTCAAGTTCATATTCATTGCACTGGTGATGCTATGTAGCCATCTCATCCTCTGCCGTCCCCTTCTCCTTTTGCCTTCAGTCTTTCCCAGCATCAGGGTCTTTTCCAGTGAGTTTTCTCTTCACATTAGGTGGCCAACATATTTGAGCTTCAGTTTCAGTATCTGTCCTTCCAATGAGCACTCAGGGTTGATTTCCTTTAGGATTGACTGATTTGACCTCCTTGCAGTCCAGGGGACTCGTAAGAGTCTTCTCCAGCACCACAGTTCAAAAGCATCGATTCTTCGCCACTCAGCCTTTCTTATAGTCCAGCTCTCACAGCCATACATTGCTACTGGGAAAACCATAGCTTTGATTATACGGACCTTTGTCAGCAAGGTGATGTCTCTGCTTCTTACTATGCTGCCTAGGTTTGCCATAGCTTTCTTCACAAGGAACAAGCGGCTTTTAATTTCATGGCTACAGTCACCGTCTGCGGTGATCTTGGAGCCCAAGAAAGTAAAATCTGTCACTGCTTCCATTTCTTCCCCTTCTATATGCCAGGAAGTGATGGGGCCAGACAGTTTTTTTAATGTTGAGTTTCAAACCAGCTTTTGCACTCTCCACTTTCACCCTCAACAATAGGCTCTTTAGATCCTCTTCGCTTTCTGCCATTAGGGTGATATCGTCTGCATATCTGAGGTTGTTGATAATTCTCCCATCTTAATTCCGACCTGTGATTCATCCAACCCGGTGTTTCTCATGATGTACTCTGCATATAAGTTAAATAAGCAGGGTGACAATATGCAGCCTTGTCATACTCCTTTCCCAATTTTGAACCAATCGGTTGTTCCATGTCTGGTTCTTACTGTTGCTTCTTGACCCTCATACAAGTTTCTCAGGAGACAGGTAAGGTGGTGTGGTACAATCAAAGGCTTTAGCGTAGTCAATGAAGCAGAAATAGATGTTTTTCTGGAATTCTCCTGCTTTCTTCATGATCCAGTGAATGTTGGTGATTTGATCTCTAGTTCCTCTGCCTCTTGGAAACCCAGCTTGTACTTCTGGTAGTTCTCGGTTCACATACTGCTGAAGCCTAGCTTGTAGGATTTAGAGCATAACCTTGCTGGCATGTGAAATGAGCGCAATTGTGCAGTAGTTTGAACACTCTTTGGCACTGTCCTTCTTTGGAATTGGAATGTAAACTGACCTTTTCCAGTCTTGTGTCCACAGTTGAGTATTCCAAATTTGTTGACATATTGAGTGCAGCACTTTAACAGCATCATCTTTTAGGATTTTAAATAGCTCAGCTGGAATACTGTATTCTCTGCTAGCTTTGTTGTTAGTAATGCTTCCTAAGGCCCACTTGATTTCACTCTCGAGGATGTCCGGCTCAACTCCAGTGACCGCACTATCATGGCTATCAGGGACATTAAGATCTTTCCTGTATAGTTCTTCTGTGTATTCTTTCCACCTCTTCTTAATCTCATCTGCTTCTGTTAGGTCCTTGCCTTCTTTGTCCTTTATCATGCCCATCTTTGCACAAAACGTTCCCTTGAGATCTCCAATTTTCTTGAAAAGATCTGTAGTCTTTCCCATTCCATTGTTTTCCTCGAATTCTTGGCATTGTTCATTTAAGAAGGCCTTCTTGTCTCACCTTGCTATTCTCTGGAACTCTGCATTCAATTGGATATATCTTCCCCTTTCTCCCTTGCTTTTCGCTTCCCTTCTTTCCTCAGCGACTTGTAGGGATGGCGGAGAATTTCTCCCCGAAACTTCGGGGGGCCGAGCGCCAACGTGTTCGGCCCCCCGAACAAGTTTCGGGGAGAAATCCTCCGCAGCCCCCTGCCCCCCGCACCCCCCCCCCAGGACGGGACTTACCTTCGCCGAATGTCCCTCCCGGCGACGGGTCCGGCCAGCGGTTCGTCAGGTGTTCGTGCGGGGCGGGAGCGGCAGCCGGTCTTTCGACTGGCTGCTGCCACCGCCATTCCAAGAAAATGATAGGCTACGTCATTCCAAGATAGGCTACGTCAATCGTCACGTAGCCTATCACGGGTGACCTTAAAAAAAAAAAAAAAGCGCGTACGGATAATGGCGGCCCCCCGCGAACAACCTTCAAGGACAGGTAAGGGACTTTCGTCCACCTCTAGCGACTTGTAAAGCCTCATCAGACAGCCACTTTGCTTTCTTGCATTTCTTTTTCTTTGGGATGGATTGAGTTGCTGCCTCCTGAACAATGTTACGGACCTCCGTCCATAGTTCCTCAGGACATAGTTCCTCTGTCTATCAGGTCTAATCCCTTAAATCTATTCCTCACCTCCACTGTATATTCATAAGGGATATGATTTAGACCTGAATGGTTTAGTGGTTTTCCCTACGTTCTTCAATTTAAGCCGAAATTTTGCAACAAGAAGATCCACTGAGCCACAGTCAGCTCCAGGTCTTGTTTTTACTGACTGTATAGAGCTTCTCTATCTTTGGCTGCAAAGTACATAATCTGGTTTCGATATTGACCATCTGGTGATGTCCATGTGTAGAGTCGCCTCTTGTGCTGTTGGAAAGGAGTGTTTGCTATGATCAGCGTGTTCTCTTGGCAAAACTCTATTAGCCTTTGTCCTGCTTCATTTTGTACACCAAGGCCATGCTTGCCTGTTATCTCGGTTATTTCTTGACTAGGGATGGCGGAGAATTTCTCCCCGAAACTTCGGGGGGCCGAGCGCCAACGTGTTCGGCCCCCCGAACAAGTTTCGGGGAGAAATCCTCCGCCCCCCCGCCCCCCGCCCCCCCCGGGACGGGGCTTACCTTCCCTGAATGTCCCTCCCGGCGGCGGGTCCGGCTGGTGGTTCGTCCGGTGTTTGAGCGGGGCGGGAGCGGCAGCCGGTCTTTCGACCTGCTGCCGCCCCCGCCATTGCAATGAAAGAAAAAAAAAAAAACGTCCCCTGATAGGCTACGTGAATCGTCACGTAGCCTATCACGGCAAGATTTGCAAAGTCAGCCGTGATAGGCTACGTGAATCGTCACGTAGCCTATCACGGGTGACTTTAAAAAAAAAGAAAGAAGTGTGTACGGATAATGGCGGCCCCCATAGGGAGCCGCCATTCCCCTTCCTTATTTGGTCGCTGTAGTCTACGTCAATGTTTACATAGACTACGGCGAAAATAAGGGCAACGCTATTTGCGTTGCCCTTATTTTCGCCGTAGTCTACGTAAACATTGACGTAGACTACAGCAACTAAATAAGGAACGCGAATGGCGGCTCCCTATGGGGGCCGCCATTCGTGTACGCGCTTTTTTTTTTTTTTTAAGTCACCCGTGATAGGCTACGTGACGATTCACGTAGCCTATCAGGGGACGTGTGTTTTTTTTTTTTTTTTACTTTCGTGTTCGCGGCCAGGCGAGGCGGGAAGCCTCCTCCCCGGCCTGAATTTCGGCCGGGCGAGGCGGGAAACCTCCCCCCCCGGCCTGAATTTCGGCCGGGCGAGGCGGGAAGCCTCCCCCCCCGGCCTGAACTTCACGGGGGGAGCAGCAAAGCGCTCCCCCCCACCGTGAAAAAGCTGCAAGAAAAGGTAAGTGACTTTCGTTCACCCCTATTCTTGACTTCCTACTTTGGCATTCCAATGATCCAATCCCCTATGATGAAAAGGACATCTTTGTTTGGTGTTAGTTCTAGAAGGTGTTGTAGGTCTTCATAGAACCAATCAACCTCAGCTTCTTCAGCCTCAGTGGTTGGGGCATAGACTTGAATTACTGTGATGTTGAATGGTTTGCCTTGGATTCGTACTGAGATCATTCTATCATTTTTGATATTGTACCCCAGTACTGCTTTTCCCACCCTTTTGTTGACTATGATTGCTACTCCATTTCTTCTAAGGGATTCTTGCCCACAGTAGTAGATATAATGGTCACCTGAATTAAATTCGCCCATGCTTGTCCATTTTAGTTCGCTGATTCCCAAGATGTCGATGTTCAATCTTGCCATCTCATGTTTGACCACCTCCAGCTTACTTTGATTCATTGATCTGACATTCCAGGTTCCTAAACAATATTGTTCTTTACAGCATCAAATTTTCTTTTCACTACCAGACACATCCACAGCTGAGTGTCCTTTCGGCTTTGGCCCAGCTGCTTCACTCTTTCTGGCACTACTTGGAAATTCCCTCTGCTCTTCCTCAGTATTATATTGGACACCTTCCGACCTGAGGGTCTCATCTTCCGGCATCATATCTTTTAGCCATTTCCAGAATACTGGAGTGGGTTGCCATTTCCTTCTCCAGTGGTCCACATTTTTTCAGAACTCTCTGCCATGACCTGTTCGTCTTGGGTAGCATTGCATGGCATAGCTTATGGCTTCAGTGAGTTACGCAAGCCCCTCACCACAACAAGGCAATGATCCATGAAGGGGCTGCTTTGCATGCTATGATTTTAAGTTTCTTGAGGGATCTGACTCATGTCAACATCATTCTGATTAGATGGCCCTATTTCTATTTTCTGAGTTGGTCTTTTTCTTTCTAGATTCTAACAGCTGGTATAGACCAACGAAGACAAGCAAGCCAAGTCCACCAAGGAACATATATATAAAGATCATTTCATCACTTAATCTATCATCTTTTTCAATAATTGTAACAGTTTGACTGAAAACAGCATCTTCTTCCGCGAAGCTGTTTTCAATCAAATGGTTAGTTCCCATTTCAGTCTTTATAATTCAGATTAATAACCAATCCAAAGGGACGACCACCCATAGGCTCTGAAGGACGGAAGAAGTATTCAAATATAGCCTATTTCTGTGGTGGTGGTGGTGGTGTGTGACATGTAGGGATGTACGAAAGTCACTTACCTTTCCGTGGATTATGTTGATGGTGGGGGGGGGAGGCATTCCATCCCTCCCCCCAGAATCCTCGATGGGGGGGAGGTGATCCGTTCATCCCCCCCAGAATCCTCCACGGCCAGCTGTGCTCCGCAGCAGCTCCATGGAGCAGCTGGCCAGGCCCAGCCCAGCCCAGAGCCGTCCGCAGCCAGATTTCCGGCCACAGAGGGCTCTGGGGCGGGGGGAACCGTGTACGCAAATGGCGGCGGCTATGGCCGCTGCCATTTGCGTTCCTTATTTTTGGCCATCTTAATCTACGTAAATGTTTACGTAGACTATGACAGCGAAAATAAAGGGGAATGCAAATAGCGTAGTGGATGCTATTTGCGTCCCTTGTTGATCAAAAAGGGACGCAAATAGCGCCCGCTACGCTAGTTGCGTTCCCCTTTATTTTTGCCGTCATAGTCTACGTAGTCTTGGCGGAGGGCTCTGGGGAAAAAAAAAAGGCGTACACAAATGGCGGCAGCTACGGCCGCTGCCATTTGAGTTCCTTATTTTTGCCGTCTTAATCTATGTAAATATTTATGTAGACTAAGACGGTGAAAATAAGGGGAACACAAATAGCGTAGCGGACGCCTTTTTTTTTTTTTACCCAGATGTTTTAGGCTACGTAAAAACTTACATAGCCTATCACGTCTCTGTTAAAAAAAAAAAAACTGGAAATGGCGGCAGCAGCAGCCTGTCGGAAGACCAGCCGCCGCCGCTGAAGCCACCGCCGGAGCCGCCGCCGCCCAGAAGATCCGCCCCAGGTAAGTCTCGTCCCGGGGGGGATCCGCGT
Organism: Heloderma suspectum; assembly: GCF_057233095.1. Taxonomy (NCBI): domain Eukaryota; kingdom Metazoa; phylum Chordata; class Lepidosauria; order Squamata; family Helodermatidae; genus Heloderma; species Heloderma suspectum. The sequence goes on along the minus strand of NC_139465.1, from coordinate 21,029,446 downwards.
GGGGGTGGCAGGCCGTTCCGCCACAGATTTCAGGGGGCCGAATGCACTGGCATTCAGCCTCATCGAGATCCGTGGCAGAATTCTCTGCGATCCCTAGAAGAGTGGTGAAATTCTGAATGAAAAGCTGGTAACCTTGAGGGTACATCTAGATACTCTCCAATGAAGTTTTCTGTACCCTTGTTTAATAAAGCCTACTAAAAACTTTGCAATATAGTTTGCTGGGAAATCGTCTCCTTTTACAAACATGATTGCTGTATCAGCACTAGGTGATGCTGCTTTAGATTCCCCCAATAGTAGGGATGTACAAAACTCACTTACCTTTTCGTGGAATCTTTTGCGGTGGGGGGGGAGGCGATCCATCCCTCTCCCCGGAATCCTCGATGGGGGGGGGAGGTGATCTGGTCCTCCCCCCCAGAATCCTGTAAATATTTACGTAGGCTAGAACGGCAAAAAATAAAGGAACACAAATAGCGCCCACTACGCTATTTGCATTCCCCTTTTTTTCGCTGTTTTATCTTACATAAATATATACGTAAGATAAATAGGTGAAAAATAGGGAACGCAAATGGCGGCCGCCATAGCCACAGCCATTTGCATATGCTGCGCTTTTGGGGGGGGGTTAGCCATGATAGGCTATGTAAATTCTTACGTAGCCTATCACGGCTGCAAGGACAGCAATGGCAGCGGCAGCAGCCCAGCCGTGGCCGGCCAGGAGACCAGCCACCAGAGCCACCAGAGCTGCCGCCACCGCCAAATCCACCGCATCCGCCCCAGGTAAGTGCCGTCCCAGGAGGATTCCACAGGGGGGCCATTCTGCCACGGATTCCGGGGGGGGGCAGATTCTTTAGAATCTGGCCTCACTGGAATCCGTGGCAGAATTCTCTGCCATCCCTACCAATAGGTCTTCATCCTCTTTCTCTTCTATCAGTTCTAGGGGATTATCAGTTTCAGCTTCTGCATCTTCAACTATTGTATCTTCTATTTCTTCCTCTCCATCATGAGCAGCAACCACCAAGCCAGAACGTGGGCCACTTTGATGCTGCCAAGAAGCAAGACAGCAGGGAAGGCCAGCAGCATGAACAGCAGCAGGAATTGGTACAGGGACCTCCTCGTGGTAGTGGCCCACTTAGCACCCTCAGAGGGGATTACTACTTTTTTTTGTCACTGCGGAATGGCAAGAGGCTCCCATCTGGCCAGCATACTCTGGTTTCTCTTCAGATCATATATTGTGTTTCTATTTAAATCATAGTAATTATTTCTTAATATAGATCTAGACATATAAAGTAGCACATGCAAATTCTTTGCAAATCCATGTCCACTTTTGGGGTGATGTGTTTCCTCTTTTTCGTGATGCATAATTAAGACCACCCTACTCAGAAAGAGTTGCTTGCCTAAGGCTACCTAATGATTTGGAGGTGTGATTCAAACAACCAGGGGCTTCCTGATGTGTAGCTCAGTCTCTTAGCTGTTACACAGTACACTAGTTCTCACAACACTCACTCAGACAAGTGTGAGGTTTTCCTGGACAATTAAAATCTGTGCATTACCACATCTTTATGTGAATAATGCCATACCTTTTTCCATGTCATACTGCAGAATAGAGTGTAATCTCACATATGTAGCAAAAGTATCATAAGATACATCCATTGTTTGTTTCTAATACCAACTCACCTTCCATTATTTGCTTTGCACCAGATTTAAAGCAACAATCTCTCAACTCTTGAAGAGTAGGCAGGATTAATGACAAAAAGTGTAATATCCCACACAATGAGACCACTTCAAAGAGACAATCTCAGGCCTGGTTCAGGCATTACTCTGGGTTGTTTTTTTTCTTCCTGGTAGGGAGTGAGATGGCCACCTCAGCCAGCTGATCATTCATTCATTCATTCATTCATTCATTCCATTTATACCCCACCTTTCTTCCACTGTGGAACTCAAGGTGGCTACATGTGGTTCCAGGTGGTCTCCCTTCCAAGCATTAAGCAAACCCAGACCTGCTTAGCTTCAGCAAGGTGACTGCCTCATGTGCCTTCAGACTATGACCTGTTGGGTGTCATGAAAGTGCGGCAAATTGTTAGTTCTTTAATTTATTATTGTTTCAGGTTCCAAAATAACGTGGCCAGTCCTCGATGTTATGCACCTTGATTTGTGGCAGGGGTGGGGAAACCATTTGCTTGTTCCACCTCAGACAGCATAATGTCTTGGGTTGGCCTGACCACCCAGTATCTCCATTCTCACAACCAATGTGGCATAAGAGACGGAAGTCTACTGAGTTCTTTCACAGGAATCTCCATGAACATTCTAGTTACATTTCAACTGAGAGGTTATCTGTCCTACTTGCACTGCTCGTAGGAATTATTTATTTACTTATTTTTAAATTCACCCACAAAAGGGCAGTGTACAAAGACATGAATTGAGACACAAGTACAAAAAAGCCAAGTCGCATCGGTATCAGTCGTCCGCTTACTTTTTTCTATGCCATTCAGTGGTTTCAATACCTCTGCTATTGTCACACTGCAAATGGTAGTGTATTAAACTCTATTTAGATCTATCCACTCTGTATATCCACCAACTAAAGCTACACAAGCCAGATACTTTGATGGGAACTGAACAAGTGCATTCAAGAAACATTTGGCAAGTCTCAATTTCTCATTTTACAATGTCGAATTATCCAAGAATTTTACAAGTCAGTACTATCAAAGTCACAGCTTCCCTTCCAGCTTTCAGCTAGGAAGAACATAAAACATACATTCTTCCACAACTTCAGACCTTTGGCTTTTATATTTCATTTTATGGAAAATATGTCAGGCTTTCAAAAGGGCTCCTTGTACCCACTTGCACATTTTCACAAAATGATGCAGAGGGAGAAGTATCTAAAAATATTGGAAGACTTAAAAATTATGACTACTTGGAATAATCAGAGCTATTCATTTATAACCCCAGATAATGAAATGCCTGTATTGTTTGCCCTTCACCCAAGAACAAATTCTTTAGTTTAACTCACAGAAACTATTCATATGACACCAATCGTTCTAGCATGCTATCAGCAAGTAGATCCATTTTCAGTTCACTATTTAAGGGAAATACACCTTTGTATCTTTTGAATAAATCCTGTATTTCTGTTATCCACCATGAAGAAATAATGAAGATAATCATTGCAAAGTGTACAGCCTTGCATCTGAGCACAATACTCACAACAATATAATAATAATAGTAATAATGAAACTAATCAATGTCTTGCACTCATATAAAAATCCTTTCAAACCTTTTTAACTGGGACATTTTGCCTAATTCAGACATGCAGAACTGAAACCAGTGTCAAACTAACCACAGACGTCTTTAACTACTGGAGATGATCTGATGCCCCAAATTCTTGAGTGGATCTCAATTCTACAATGACAATGAAAAACCAGTCACTACCAAGCTTGTGTTAAAAACCTGATGATTCTTTCACAGGTTACCAAAGGATTAAGCAAGTCGCCCATGGCGATTATACCAGATGGGATGAACCTACTACAGATAAAGGTAAAAACTAACCAGAGCAGCCAAAAAATGCTGTTGCCAACCCCGACTATTTAGGGATGGCGGAGAATTTCTCCACGAATCTCTGGGAGGCCGAATGCCAACGCATTCAGCCCCCTGAAATTGGTGGTGAAATTCTCCGCCGGCCCCCCGCCCCCCCCCCCCCGGGATGGGACTTACCTCATGCGAATGTCCCTCTCGGCGGCGGGTCCCGGCGGCGTTTCGGCGGCATTTCAGTGGCAGCTGCGGCAGCAGCTGGTCTTCTGACCGGCTGCCGCCGCCACCATTGCAAAATAAAAAAGGAAAGTAAAAAACAAACGAACAAATACCCGTGATAGGCTACGTAATGATTTACGTAGCCTATCACAGCTAGATTTCCAAAGTCAGCCATGATAGGCTATGTAAATCATCACGTAGCCTATCACGGGTGACTTTGAAAAAAAAAAGCGCATAAACAAATGGCGGCACCCATGGGGGCCGCCATTTGTGTTCCTTAGCTTTTACGTGCTTTTTATACGTGCTTTTTTTTTCCCAAAGTCACCTGTCGGCTACGTGACGATTTACATAGCCTATCACAGCTGACTTTGGAAATCTAGCCGTGATAGGCTACGTAAATCGTTACGTAGCCTATCACGGGTGTGTTTTTGTTTGTTTTTTACTTTACTTTTTTTTTCGCAGCCGGGTAGACAGGGCACTCCTCCCCGGCCTGAATTTTGGCAGCGAGGGATGGGGCGCCTCCCCCCCAGCCTGAATTTCGGCCGGGCGAGGCGGGGCGCCTCCCCCCCCTCACCTGAACTTCGGGGGGAGAACCGAAGCACCTCCCCCCCACCGCAAAGCAAGCTGCGGGACAAGGTAAGTCCCTTTTGTCCATTTGCACAGGATTCAAACACAAGACCTTGAAATATGGTTTGCCAAATACGATTATTGTCTGCACCATAAGGGTCAATTCCCACATTAGAAATTATCATCACTGGCAGGCTCCCCAATTAACTTTCATTATAATTTAAAGAAAAATGTGTGAGAAGATATATGCTTATGTCTACATACACACATAGGCATGCAAAAAACCTGTGAGCAGTTCACCAAGTCTTGCCTTCAAATAAGCACCAGTTCTACATTAAAATTTTCATCAGTGGTCAAAGCTGCAGGAGTTATTCTTTGAACAATAGCTTGGATCCAGACTGGACTGTCCCAGTGGAGGAGGGGAGAGGGCCCCTGTGCATCCTGCAAAAGCAGAGACCCCCACCCCCAGAACAGTGTGGGACATGGTGCTGGGGCAGAAGGGGGGATTGGAAAAATTGCCTTTCACCCCCTTCCTCCAGCAGAAGCCTCTACTGGACCTTGGTCCCTTCCACAACCAGGAAGTCTGGATCCAACCCAATATATTAACTTGGGAAGTGGTTGTAAATAACACTTTTCACCTGAACCTCCCCAATAGAGGAGTCTTTTAGGACAAATGCCACTATTGTCCACATCAAATGCTTCAAGAATACTTTCTCTTAAGTTTATGAAATATTTGAACACATCTACATTACAAAATTAAACCTTTTTGAAACTAGCTTGCAGCAAAGCATCCTAGAAATGTTAGTCCTATAAGGGAGCTGAGAACTCTTTCTTGGAGACTCTTATTTCTTTTACAAGGCAACAGTTCAGGATTTCATTGTGTGTCATCAGGCTTAAAACTGGCTCTGGCTTGTAGTGGAGACATTTCCATTCCTTCTGAAGGCAACCTCCGATGTTCATTTTGAGTGGCACTGGAGATGCCTCTCGATACCTAGGGATGTTGAAGAAATCTGTTTGGGGGGATGGAGTTTGATGGGCTTTCCTAGGTTTGCCCCCCACCCCAGACTTCGTTCTGGTTCCCACTGTGGTGCCTGACTTGGTCTACAGTGAGTGAGGCCAGTTTGCAGATTTTCTGGGCCTTTTGCACTTATTGGGGGTGGGTGGGTGGAGTTCTGCAATTTGAACAAATTTCTGAGCAATTTGTGCAAATTACAGCCAGATTTGCATTATTTGCACAAATTCGGCCATAATTTGTGCAAATTACAGCCAAATTCATGAAACGTAAGGCCAAATCTGCACAGATTTGGCTGTAATTTGCACAGTTTGGGCTGTACGTTTCACAAATTTGGCTGTAATTTGTGCACAATTACTTATTTATTTATTTATCACATTTATATCCCTCCTTTTTTCCTCCTTAAGGAACCCAAGGCGGCATGCATAATTCTCATCCTCCTCTCCATGTTATCCTCACAACAACATCCCTGTGAGGTAGGTTGGGCTGAGAGTCTGTGACTAACCCAGAGTCACCCAGTGAGCTTCCATGGCCAAGTGGGGACTAGAACCTGGATCTCCCGACTCCCAGTCCAACACTCTCACCACTATACCACACTGGCACCACATGCAGAACTTTCCCCCAAAATGTGCAAAAAAGTTCCCAGAGTTCAGGGGAAAGCCCACAACTCGGCTTGCAGATGCAAGTCAAGTTGTTCACACCACAGAACTCCATCAAGCCAAAAAAGTACAGATTTCCCAGCAACAGATATCCTTAATAGCTAAAAATATAATGTTTATACCGCTAGCAGCCTGATCTCACCTATGGTTAAGGATGCTGTGAATATCCATATTTTCTGAATCCCAATGCAAACATTACACATTTGCTGTTATGGATGAGTGTCTGAAGCAGGTAGTAAGTTTGACTGTGTTACTGTCAGAAACACAAAAAAAGTGAACAAAAAGCAATGACCAGTTCTACAACAGTGATTCTGATCTGGTCTACACTTCATAAAGAAACTGTGTTTTTTATTAGAAAATCATATGGATGTTCATATGAATGTGATAAATAAAGATGATTCAGATATCCATTGTGAAAACTGCACACTTGCTGTTGTGGACAAGCATCCAGAAAATGCAATACCAGCATGCAGGAAGGTGGAAATATCATGGCGGGGGGGGGCGGGGAGGAGAGAATTTGGTTTCACACATCCATCCCCATCATTGTATCTCAGCTTTCTCCAACCTGGTGCCCTCCGGGTGTGTTGGACCACAACTCCTATCATCTCCAGACAACATGGCCATGCTGGCTGGGGATGATAGGAATTGTAGTTCAACATATCTGGAGGGTGCCAGGCTGGGAAAAGCTGTTTCATCTGTTCAACCATCTAGGTTCATTCAAGGATAGATGCATGTCTGCAAACAAGAACCTCATGTTAACAATGCACACATTACACTTTTAGCAGGTATGCAGAGATGCAAATGTTTCTCACACTTAAAATACAAACGTTAGACCTCACAGCAAAGAAGCAGTTTCTTTAAGGTTTCTATGGAATAACTAATAGCCACCATATAAACTAATAATATTCATTCAGAAACCTGTTAGCAGGGGAGCTAGTTCTCAGTGTAGACCCCTCCCCAATTCTGGGTGAGTTTAACCTGTTCTATTTCCAAAGGGATAACAAAGAGGAACAGGTTGCTACCAATCAAGAAAACAAAATGAAGCAATCCCCGCAGACAATGCTTTGCCATAGCATTCTTAAAACCAGTTTCTACATTACTTAACAAGCTTTAATAATAAAGGAGGGTGTTGTATTATTACATGTTTGGTTTTTTGTCTGACGAAGAAAAATAACAGGCTGCTGCAAGAATTAGAACATTTGGATTTTTTTTCCTTTCCCAAATGATCAGAGAAAACTACCTTTCATTAAGAATGTGCCTTCTCTTGTAAGGGTAAAACAAAATAGTCTTCTAGCAATTCTAAGCCTGCCATATAAGTATTATGCTGTTACAGATTTCAAAAGGTTAGCTTCAATGAACCTGACATGAATCTAACCCAAAATAACCCATTCAAGAGAAAAGTAAGAAATAATTGCTGTTTTCTCTTTTTTTTTTCCTCAGCTATATTGCTATAATGATTTTGCATAACAGATTGAACAAAGTGCTGTTGTGACAGGTGGTAGAATTCAGCTAGTAAGCACAGAGACAGGGTTCAATTTAGTTTGTGAATCCTTTAATTGTTGTGCAGCTAATTAAAGAAGGTTCTTTACACTCGCAAGTGTTTACCGTTGCTAGTATGCATACATGAAAAATTAAATTGTGCCTTCAAGGGCTGGGAACTATAGAAAAATCATAGCTGATGCTGCAACATGCTTACCAGCTCAAAATAGCTGCTTTTTTCACAATTGGAATTTGTAAAACTTTTTGCTAAGCAAATATAGAGCTAATTAGAAGTGTTCGTTGGACCAATTAACATTTAAATAAATAAGCCATATTGCACATTTCACAGTCTTTATTTAATGATGCTTCTTAGCTCTTTGGAAAGATTCCTTTAAGTACAAATAAGTTGTCATAAAGAAATGAAAGACAAAAATAGCAGCACAACAGAATTTTCTGTGCCTTTTCCTTCCCTTTAAGCCTTGAAGTCTTTACTAAAATTTTATACCTGGTGAGGAAAAACAACGCAAACGTGGCGCTTTCTTTCATCTTCCCAAGTTACCTTTGCACCCTTTTGAATGCAAACAGCAAAACATATTTGATTCCTGTTTTAAAATGCTACGATAGCAATGTTTGTTCACTTTCAGTTTTGCCCTATGGTACAAAATCTGTTTTTTAGAAAAATCCTACTTTTATCTCGGAAGGCAGCCAATTGAGGCAAAGGGAGCTTCTGAAATGGGGGCAAAAACTGGAAGCTGCCACATTGAGCACGTGTGAAAGAAAATAGCTAATTTGAAGTTCAACTGTGAACACTCCTGCATCTGACAAACAGCTTGATCTTCACCCCAGTCATTAAGCGGAAATGTGCCAGGATGTAAGCTGACTTCACAGGGACTAAGCAAACGGGCTTAAATAAATCAGTTAAGTTAAGCTTACCTGGGCTGTGAATTGAACTGTAGGAAGAGTGGTGTTGTATTGATGATTAACTTAACCTTGGGGCTACAACAGCTCCTCTCTCATTAATCAAATGAAAATGTAGAAAATATTTGTCAAATTCCAATATGCTGTCTGTCAGTGAGTTTCTGATGCCCTTTCTCCTCTTCCACCTTATATATTTATTAATACAAATTATATTAAAAAAATAAAGTGTGTGTATATGTGTGTGTGTGTGTGTATACATACATACATACATATATATATATATATATATATATATTCTTATTACCCTTCTCCAAGAAAAGGCAAGAAATCTTGCAATCATGCTAATGTGGATGGGTCTCACTTCTGACCTTGGCTCTCAGAAAAATTAAAAAGCATCAATTAACATTTAAATAAATGTGCCAGATTAATGGGGAATGCACTGAATACAAAAGAGGAAAAGTAAATGCTAGTTTACACATACATGCTCAGCCCTTGAAGACTGCAATGTCTAGTAATGAGCTGCAGGTGTGAATGAGCCATCACAGAACAAACACCAAAGATACAATAGTTATATATATAATATCGCCTCACATCAAATGCAATGCTTTTCAATGGTCTGAGTGTTCACACTTTTAGCCTCCACTCAACAAGGACTGAATCATCAAGTTGTGTACATTAGAGTTGGAGCTGGGGTTCAGGAATGAAAAATAAAATGGTGAGTGACAGGTTTAGAAGCATGAGTGAAGCAAGTATGAAAGGTGTAAGTGGAAGAGGAAGAGACTAGGCTGCGTTCACACATTCACCCATAGCTTTCATATCATAGACAGGGATGGACTGCCAATTTTGTTTTCTCATTTTTCCAATATTAAGTTCAGTTTGTCCCAAACTATTAGAATTGTTTGTTTTTAAAAAGGAGACATTTGTATGAACATTCGTATGCCTGTTTGTGCACATTTCTCCTAAAACCTGCATTTTTCAAGGCAATTGCCTAATATACATTTTTTGCAAGAATTTTCCTAATGTAATGCATTTAATGTTATTTCAACTAATGAATGCATTTGTATGTGCACTTTCCCCTAATATATGCATTTTGTACATATTTTTAATTGGAAAACTCCATTCCAAAATTCAGAGAAGTGCCAATTTCAAAGGATAATTGAGTTTTGATCCACATATTGGTTCAAACGTGCAAAATTAGGTAAGCTTGCAATTAAATGTGAACTCAGTAAATTTCTTCCCCATGCCATGGATGAACACTACAGATGTATAGTCTCCAGTCCTTGCCCCTCTTGCCGCCTCCTCCCTCCTACCACTGTGCCTTTGTTATTCTAGTTTGTTAAGTGCCATTAAGGCAGAGTTCCCCCATTTGGATGTAATGGAGAACTGTAGCTGAATTGGCTTCATGCAAGCCAGGATCTCCACATCAAAGCTGACACATGATGATGGGAAGAGGGAAGGGTGAGGGACAAGTGCATGGCCATGATGTTCACCCATGGCTTAATAATTGGGAGATGGGAGCCAAATGGGAGGAATCTTGGTTATGTTTAAAAGAAAGGGTATCAGTTGACTGGTTAGCTGAAGAGAAGGACAAAGGTTACATGCCTCAAGATAAGGAAAATGTCCAAATGGTGGCAGGGAGTTGCATATTGATCAAGGTAGTTGCAGTAAAAATTAACAGTGTAAATGTTAGCTATCATATTCAGGCAAAGTAATCCTATATTCCCACAACATCACTGGCCACTTGGCCACAGCTATTGGTGCCATAACATAATTGTGATCCTATGATTCAACTAGACTCAACTGCACAATGATAGGTGTAGAAACAAAAGTTAATGTAGCAAGATCAAGAGGCACTCCTACAGAATCGCTGGAAAGCCTGTCATTGGCCACCAATCACGACAATGCGGCCACGTTACTAATGCATGGAAGACATCAATCAATACGTGGTGTCATCCTTTCAAGCACAATGACGTCACCCTAGAATACTCACACCCTTGCTACACTCACAAGCGCGCTTCTGAGAATGGAAGACAGCCCTTTCCCATGGCCCAATAGTCAGCAGGCACAAGGAACCCAGAGACTCCACAGGAGAAGGGCTTGAATCCTGCTATGATGCTATTGGAATTGATGTTATTGTTACTCCTCTGTGCGCCTAGTGCTCTAGACATTGGTACAGAATGCTGTGACCCCTTGGCCATGACATGAATCCTGACATTTTCTTATACATATTTCCTGGCTGAGCTTGTAAATGCCATGATCATGATGGTGTGCCATGACTGGCTACAGAGTAAGTCGGATTCTGGCTGTGTGGAGGAGGGAAAGAGGAAGGGTGCAGTCATTGATTTTAATAGGAGTGTTTTTTAGAGATGTCAAAGAATTCCACCATGGATCTCAGTGAGGCCGAATGCCAGTGCATTCAGCCCCCCAAAATCCATGGCAGAACGAAGCCCCGACACCCACACCCCATAAAAGGTGCGCGAAACGGAGCACTTACCTGCTGCCGTCCGTGCTGACTTGCGAATGGCAGCCGCCCTGTGGCCGCCATTGGCGTCTTCATCATAGCCGTGATAGGCTACTTAAATACTTATGTAGCCTATCACAGCTAATGCAGGGATGCCTTTTGCATCCTTGCGGAGGCCGTGATAAGCTACGTAAGTATTTACATAGCCTATCACGGCAAGCCAAAAAAAACACAGTGTACGCAAATGGCGGCGGCTACGGCGGCCACCATTTGCGTGCCCTATTTTTAGGTGTTTTAGCATAAATATTTACATAGGCTATTACGGCGAAAACAAGGGGAACGCAAATAGCGTAGTGGGTGCTATATGTGTTCCGTTTTTTTCACCATAATAGCCTACGTAAATATTTACATAGGCTAAAATGGCTAAAAATAGGGCACGCAAATGGCGGCCGCCATAGCCGCCACCATTTGTGTACGCTGTTTGTTGTTGGGTTTTTTTGGCTTGCCGTGATAGGCTACGTAAATACTTACATAGCCTATCACAGCAGCTTCGCAGGACACAAATGGCGGCTGCTACGGCGGCCACCATTTGAGTCTGCAGCAGCCCGTCTGCAGCCGGAACTCCAGCTGCGGATGGCTCTGGCCAGCAGCTCCACAGAGCTGCCACGGAGCAAAGCTTTCCCAGGGAGGATTCTGGGGGAGGGATGGAGCACCTCCCCACCACCACAAATCCAAGCTCCACAAAGGTAAGTGACTTTCGTACATCCCTAGTGTTTTTACTTATGCCACATCCTTTGCTAGTGTAACGTCATGCTGTATTCAAAATAGCAATGCAGGATTCTGCCTAACTTCCACTCCTCCCCCACCACACCCTCAACTCCATCTTATTTCCTGTTCCACTGGGGGTCCTCTGAAACCACAAGAGTTCTGCCAGGAGTAGGTACCACTGGGACAAGAAAAGGACACACCCACCAGCATTATCTTTGGCTTCCATTGGAACTTAAATGGGATCCTATCTGATCATGATGCAAATCTGTAAATCTCAAGTGCTCTTGTGACAGCAGCACTCGCAAAATGATAGAAGCCTTCAAAAGAACCTTCCTACTGAAAGCTTTGAAAGGATGACACGAATCCAGCCTCTTACTGATATGCTAAGCACATATCTATTCTATTTTTTTATTATTTCAAGCAATACAGATATGGTACTTTTACATGCCTGCCTTGCATTCCCAGTCCAGGATCAATCCACAGACTGGACTAAAATGCTCCTTTATAATTATACAGCACTCGGTTTAATGGGTCACTTATTATATTCCTAAAGAAACTGTAAACCTCAGTGACTTTTGAAAAGGACTGTGATAGAGGAGAGTTTGGGTTTCTTACATTTGACACTAAAAGACTATTTACCAACGTGGGTGTTGGCTCAAAATGTCTCAAACATCAATGACCTTTATAAATAATGTAGAGTTCATAAAGATGATTATCATGTTCTATTTAAAAATGTATAAAGAGAGAGATAATAACAATGATTTGCACTTCTGTCTATTGAACTCCAAGTACTAATGAATTTATCCTCATAATGCTTCTACATTTTCCAGTATAACAACAATATGAATATATTTCAGATTGCAAACCTACACATAGAAGCACAGAAGGTCCACCTATGCTGTCATTTATGTGCAGCCATATCTAAATATATGGGAGGGTTGGCCAGCCAAATAACTGAGATACTTTAAAAAGTTTAAATTCATTGGGCAGTATCCAGCAGCGTCGTTCTACAAATTCAAATAGTGCTAGCGGAGCACCGCCAAATCTTTCTGTTGCACAAGCAGTTGCACAAAAGCAACTTTAATAAGGTTCTACTCTTGCACATAGTTCAGAACCTAGTTTCCACTAGTGCAATGCCATTTCTTAAACCCATGGCTAAATAAGGTTTAATTTGACTACTTGAAGTTGACGTGACTGCCGAGGAGGACTGCTTTGTGAAGTTGTTCTGTGCAGGTTTCAGCGATATGCTGAAGATGTTGTTTGTGTGCACGGACATAAACAGCATGAGACCATGGGCCAATCTACACTTAAGGGTTTTTTCGCTTCCAATGAGGTTTCACCACCCGTCTTTCACACTACGGAGTAGCCGCCTTGAATTAGAACCGGAATTTCCCGCTTCCATGCTCCCACTTTCAATACCCTGATATCCTGGTATTTCCCCTTAATGTGCTCTAATTTTCCACCTTTGCTACCATATCTGATCATAGTCCTCTCCCCTGCCTATCCATATAAGGTGGTGTTTGTATTTCCCTCCTGTCCAATCACAGCTCTCGACGACCCCATGTCGTCTTCCGGCTACTGATCACATAGCTTCCCCAGCACTCAATGTTTCCTCAGCAACAAGCAAAGGGCTGGATGTGCGTGCACTTGTCTGATCTCGGAAGCTAAGCAGGGTCATCCCCAGTCAGTAGTTGGATGGGCGCCCACCTGGGAATCAGGCTTCCTGCACTGACCAGGGGGTTGTTCTATCCCTTCAAATGAGACTAAGTTTTACCCCTTCCTATCCCCCGCTTCGGATTATTATTTTTTAATTAAGGTGTTATCTTCGAAGAATCGTGGCTTCTCTGCGATTTTTTTTTTAAATTCAGGAATGATTTTCGAAGATTCGAAAATTCAAAGATTTAAAGCATCAAATCTTCAAAGATTCGAAATTCATGCCTGAATTAGGAAAAAAAATCACAGAGAAGCCACGATTCTTCGAAGATAACGCCTTAATTAAAAAATAATAATCCGAAGCGGGGGATAGGAAGGGGTAAAACTTAGTCTCATTTGAAGGGATAGAACAACCCCCTGCTCAGTGCAGGAAGCCTGATTCCCAGGCGGTTGCCCATCCACCTACTGACTGGGGCCGACCCTGCTTAGCTTCTGAGATCAGACAAGCACGTGCACATCCAGCCCATTGCTTGTTGCTGAGGAAATTTTGAGTGTTGAGGAAGCTATGCAATCAGTAGCCGGAAGACGACATGGGGCCATCGAGAACTGTGAGAGTGGTGGGCATGGAATCAGCAGAAACAGGAAGAGTTTCTGATCCTCCAATGAGAGCCTCCATCTTTAAGAGCAGGAAAACAGCACAGCACTCATGTGTGAACCGAGCTCGCGCATTCGATGAAACACCGCAATGGGGAAAATGGGTGGGTGTGGATAATCACGTTTTAATGCAGAAGTATTTAACCCGACAGGACAATGAATTCATTGCGATGGCAGGCGCAATGTAGATCGGCCCTGTATCACTCACTTCCTATTTGTAACCTCGGTCATTGCAACTTCCAGGGTCAGCTGATCTCAGCCTTTGAAGTTGCTGTCCATTCAACAAGCACAAATTGTCACTCTGCAGTAAGTGTTCTTAGTCAATGCTCTCCCAGTGTAGAACCCCTTTCTGCTGGAGGCAATGTGATAGATGCTTCATACATTAAGGCAGCTATGTGAGGGACTCTAAGAAACCCTTCTTCGTGGTAGCAGCTCCTAATTGTTAACAGATTGCCATACAGATCAGCCATACATGGAGAATCTCCATGGCAGCACTAAATATATGTAGCAGCCGCTGCTGTAGGTGTGTAGACATGACAGGGCCAATCCACTGGTGAGGGAGTTTTACTTTTAAACTTATGTCCACCATTCCATAGCATCCAACATGACTGCTATAACATTTGAATTGGGCCCAAGACATTTTTATTTGGACATCAATTTAATAATGGGGTGGGGGGAGCCAGTGGCATTATTATGTGTATATTTGTCTGTTAATACAGTTTGTACTTTATTTTCTATTACCTGCCTTGAGCTAAAAACCATGCTGAAAATCTCAATAAATAAATCTTACAATGGCTTACAGAAAGTATCAGAGAAATACAGCTACGTATCACAACACACAGCTATGTATCAGAGAAACAAAAGGTGCAATGTCAAAATCTCCTCAAACCCACCAATGTGCTTTCACAGCTCACAATAGTTTCACATTGTTTAGGTGTGGGCAGGGGTGGTGGTGGTGGTGGAAAATAACATGAATAAATTTTTCAAGCAGAGGCACTCAATCTGAACTTTTGAAAAGGAAAATATCTGTAATGGGTATCTGGATCTTTTAAAAACATTGTTTTTAACAGATATGCAAACTATTGTGAATTCAGGACTCTGTTTACAAAATTCCCTATCATTGTCTGAGTGAGAAAACCTGGCAATCTAGTGGCATCTCAAAAAATGTGACCATGTACAAAGATTAGACAGGCGGTAGGGAGGAGAAAGGGCGCTAATGCAATTCCGAAAGCAGGCCAAGCCTAAGCAATAGCAGAGCTTGGAACACTTCTGGCAGAGTTGGGCATCCATGCGAAGGCTGGCCCGAATGGCTAGGATGTCTTCCAGTGGCACTGGTGCAAGAGAGAAACCAAAGCTTTTGCTGACCTTGGAACAATGTTTGCAGCAGACTGAACTGTTCTTCTATCACTTCTCCAACTTATTTTAAAAAGCCATGGTTTATTTCCAGTTCAAAATGACATTTTCTTTCCCTACAATTTAAATAAAAAAAATCTATTTCTTGTGAGCTGTTTTGTTGTTGTTGTTGTTGTTTTGTTTTGTTTTGTTTTAAAGGTCCACTTCCTACTTCTCCTTCAACGTCCATTGTAACAATTTTCAGTGAGGTATCCATGTTAGTCTGCTGTGGCAAAAGCAATAAAGAGTCTTAGAATCATAGAGTTGGAAGGGCGCTCTGAGACCATCTAGTCCACACACACCCTGCTTAATGCAGGCTCAGCACTGCAGGGTGAAGCTACAGTATCCATGACAGATGGTCATCCAATCTCTGCTTAAATAAGGGGAACACACCACTTCCCAAGGCAATCTGTTCTACTGCTGAACAGCTCTCACTGTTAAGAAGTTTCTCCTAACGTTTAGCCAAAATCTGTTTGCCTGCAATCTCCACTCGTTGGTTCTAGTGTTGCCCTCTGGAGCAATAGAGAATAAGTCTGCTCCATGGTCTGCACGACAGCCTTTCAGATACTTGAAGACTGCTATCATGTCTCCCCTTAATCTTCTCTTCTCCAGGCTAAACATGCCCAGCTGTTTCAACCATTCCTCATAGGGCACGCTTTCCAGACCCTTCACCATCCTGGTTGCTCTTCTCTGGATGTGCTCCAACTTGTCAGTGTCCTTCTTAAAATTGGGTGCCCTGAACAGAACACAATACTCCAAAAATGGCCTAACTAATACAGAATAGAGAGGAATGATCACATCCCATGAACCACTCAGTATGCTTCTGTTAATGCAGCCCAAGACTGCACTAGCTTTCTTAGCTGCTGCATCTCACTGCTGGCTCATATTCAGCCTGTGATCCACTGAGTCACCTACCTAGGTCCTTTTCACATCTATAGCTGCCAAGCCAGGTTTCGACCATCCTATACTTGTGTCTGATTTTCTTTGTACATAAATGCAAGACTCTACATTTATCTCTGTTGAATCTCATCTTGTTAGATCTAGCCCAGCCTTCCAGCCTGTCTAGATCCTTTAAAATCTTGATCCTGTCTTTTATGCTGTAGGCTATCCCTTCTAGCCTTGTGTCAACTGCAGATTTGATTAGCAACCCCTCTATGCCCTCATCCAAGTCATATTCATATATATATATATATATATATATATATATATATATATATATATATGAATTGCACAGGGCCTAGGACTGAGCCCCGTGGCACTCCACTTGAGACCCCCCTCCAGGGGGAGGGGGAGTTGTTAATTAGTAATTGCAGAGTATGATTGCTCAACCAGCTGTGGATCTACCTAACTGTAGCATTCTCCAAACCACATGTTACTATCTTGTCGACAAAGATATAATGGGAAACAATGCTTTGTTGAAATCAAGTTATAGTATGCCCACAGCATTTCCATGATCTACCAAACTAGTAACTCTATCAAAGAAGGCGATAAGGTTTGTCTGGCATGACTTATTAATGACAAACCAATGTTGACTCAATGCAGTAATCAATGCATTATTTTCTAGATGCTCACAGATTGACTGCTCCAGTTCTGTTCCAAGAATTTTGCCTAGTACTGATGTTAGGTTGACTGGTCTATCGTTTCCTGGATCTACCATTTTCTCCTTCTTGAAGATGGGGACAATATTTACCTGTGTCCAGTCTGCTGGCACCTCACGTGTTCTCCATGAATTCTCAAAGATTACAGACAGCAGCTCTGAAATAGTGTCCACAAGCTCCTTCAGCACCCAGGGATGTAATTCATCTGGCCCCTGAGACTCAACTAGCTGAGTGCTCTCTAACCATGCCCTTACTTATTCTAGGCTGCAAATCCCTCCATATTCCATTTGTTCTACTTGTCCCAGGTGGCATCCCAAAGGCTAGCAAATATATTACAGCATAAGCTTTTATGGACTAGAGTCCACTTTATCAGATGAAATTAAAGCAGTGGCTGGGGAGTGGTGTGGCTCCCGATGGGTTCTGGGAGCCCAGGGGTCCCCTGACCCCTAAAAGTTGTCCACCACTGCTCTAAATGAAGATGAAGACATACAAAATTGTAGGGATGGACGAAAGGGACTTACCTGGTCCCGCAGCTTCCTTCACGGTGGGGGGGAGGCACTTCGGTTCTCCCCCTGAAGTTCAGGCGAGGGGGGGGAGGCACCCCGCCTCGCCCAGCTGAAATTCAGGCTGGGGGGGAGGCGCCCCATCCATTGCCGCTGAAATTCAGGCCGGGGAGGAGTGCCTTGTCTACCCGGCCGCAAAAAAAAAAGTAAGTAAAAAAAACAACAACACACACCCGTGATAGGCTACGTAACGATTTACATAGCCAATCACGGCTAGATTTCCAAAGTCAGCCATGATAGGCGATGTAAATCGTCACGTAGCCTATCACGGGTGACTTTGAAAAAAAAAAAGTGCGTACGCTATTTTCATTGCCCTTATTTTCGCCGTAGTCTACGTAAATCTTTACGTAGACTAGACATGCCAAACTAAGGAATGCAAATGGCGGCGCCCCATGGGCACCGCCATTTGCCTACGCGCTTTTTTTTTTTTTCAAAGTCACCTGTGATAGGCTACGTGATGATTTACATAGCCTATAACGGCTGACTTTGGAAATCTAGCCGTGATAGGCTACATAAATCGTTACGTAGCCTATCACGGGTGTGTGTTGTTGTTTTTTTACTTTCCTTTTTTATTTTGCAATGGCGGCAGTGGCAGCCGGTCAGAAGACCGGCTGCCGCCACCGCCCCTGCCGAAACGCCGCCGGGACCCGCCGCCGAGAGGGACATTCACACGAGGTAAGTCCCATCCGGGGGGGGCGGGGGGCCGGCGGAGAATTTCACCACCAATTTCGGGGGGCCAAATGCGTTGGCATTCGGCCTCCCAGGGATTCGTGGAGAAATTCTCTGCCATCCCTACAAAATTGTCCTCATTCATTATGTTATAATCCCACCCTTACACTAAAAAGTTCAGACCAAATGGTTAGGTTTGGTTTATAATAACTTTGTGATTACAGCAATCATGCCACATTTGTTTAAATGAAACAGAGACAAAAACATTTTCAGCACAATCCCAAAATTTCCAGGCAAAGAGATGCAAACAAGAGCTTACATATGTTTCACCAATGAGAATATTTTAAAAGGACAAAGAATAACTGACCACCCTTTAATTTCTGCAGGAATAAATTCTATTCCCTTAAATCAGAAAGGATAACACAAATTATTTTCTCCCCATTGAAACAGCCTATAGGTTCAGACTACAAATCTTGTTTTCCCAGTGCATAACCTATGTTGTCTAAATAAGTCCAGATATACTATGACTTCTCTTCCAACATGCTTATAAAAACTAGAGTTTCCCTGTACTGCCAAGATGAGGTGGCCATGTCTAGTTTTATCATCCACAGGACAATATACAAAGAAGCTAATCCAATAAGATTACCCCTGTTTAGTAACTGCAAACATTATTGAACAATGAAGGGGAAATGATAATCTGAATCTTTCAGTTGCTGTAATTTATGGGGAAACAGTGACTTGCTTCTGAGTTATACAAATAACTACCTACAACGATAGGCTAAGATGTGCTTCCAAGATGTAGTATATAAAGGTATATAACTAAGGCAGCAAACTTGCTGAAGCTAAGCAGGTCTGGTTCTGATCAGTGCCTGGATAGAAGACTGGGGATACTATGTACACTTTTTATCTCAATAGAACAAGGGAGGAATATAAATGAAATAAATAATGTAACTGGAATGAGGTTATTTGCACATGTTTTATTACTGCTGAATGGAACATTCCAAAGAGAACCTTTTCAGCCAAATATACTTTACAGCAGCAGCGCTCCCTATTGTTACGTAGCATTGTGCCAGAGGCATTGTTGGGACAAAAATAAAGGAAGCATTGTGGGCCAAAATGGCTACTGAAAGGAGTGTTGTCACCACTAGCAGCAGCAGCAAAACTATGTTAAATAAGGAATAAAAGCAGGGAAGGAGCATAATTTCTATTGTGAACTACATAGGGACTCTAATATAGTAAGCAGTATAAAAGTATTATAATAAAAAATAAATTAAAAATGCATGCCATCACCACTTTTCAAGGTAAGCCCCTAGCCACCGTGAACTGAGATTTTCTCTTCACCTCAGAAAAAATCCCCCAATACCCCCCTTTCATGGGCTGCAAATAATAATGTAAACATAGAGGATCATTTGGGGCTCCCCATTATATTTCATGCACAGTGGGGGAAGATGGACCAAGCCAATGTTATTGAGCTTGCTGATACTCCTATGAGTTGGAGACAGGATGAAAATTATACACTGCCAAGACCCAGCCCACTTTGGAACATATGGGGTAAAGCTTGTCACTGAAATGTCCCACAGCATCTTGGACATCGTGACAATAGGGTTCTTAATTTATTGGTATTGAAATGAAATGGGATTTTAGATTTTATGCTAATCTTCCCATATGCATTGGGACACACAGCATAACTTCATTAGGCACACATTTCAATGTTTCTCCAAAGGACAGCTTACCTTCTTGAAGTTTCACCATTAAACATCCCCATCAAAATTATGTTTTTACAGGAATCTGACTAAATTCTCAGTTACAAGGCTCATTTTGCAGAGACACTAATTAATGGCCCACCACATGGAAGTGAGGTGGAGTGGAATAAGATGACACCATGCATTATTCTGTTGGCAAGTACATCATTCTAGTAATTAATGTAGGTGTCTTTTTTAAAAGAATGGATTAAGCAATATGGACAACACAAGCTCAGCTGTACCCAGTACTTAATGCATTCCAGTTCTTTGCCTCTGCTTAGAAGTGCATTTTCCGTCACTGTTCTTACAGAGCTGTCCTAAGTGTCCAAATCAGATTTATCAGTAGGAAATGTTAAGGTTAATATTACATCTGAATTTAAGGTGATTCATGTTCCTCACTAAGGACATGAAACACTCAGTCATGAAACTATTTTTGTTGCCTTCTGCCTTCTTTCTCCATCTTGGTTAATTCGGATGTTTTCTCTTATTAAATTAGTGCTCCTACAGCTACTTTCTTTTCTTTCCCAAGGAAATAACTGCAGCTGAAGTATCTATTGGATTCAAAAGTTAGAGAGAACATACTGCTGTCCTATATAAATGGGCAGATCCATAATGGCAACCTAAAAATAATTGGGAGGCTGACAATTCTGTCAGCAAAAGATACAATTTTGAATATTTACTCTTCACACAAACCTAAGAGGCTAGTGCTACCCATACATTTCCACTTCAGCTCTGAAATCACTCCCTTAATCACTACCAAGAAAGTGTCTTTGGAAAGGCCCCTGCAGACTGCCATAGACTTCAAGACTCTGCTAATTTATTTATTTCACTTATATCCCACCTTTCTTCCATTGTGGAACTCAACGTGGCTACATGTGGTTCCCAGGTGGTCTCCCCTCCAAGCACTGACCAGACCCAGACCTGCTTAGCTTCAGCAAGGTGGCTTCCTCATGATCCTTCAGACTGTGCCCTGGAACCCATAGATGACTGTACTCATGGATCTTGGAATTCAAATTCTAAGGACTTAAGTGTCCCTGCGAGCACTCAGTTGCCTGCCCTTGGGTTGCTCAGCTGGGGATGGGGGAATCTGTCAGTTTCAGTTTTTCCCAGATTCAAACACTTTAACTCTCAAGTTTGTGGTCTTCTGAATACGAAGAACTTTTCAGATTTTGGTAAATTCCTATCAAAATTGAACTAAACCAAAATCCCAACTGCTCCAGCTAAATTCAATATTTCCAGAATGAAGAGGACCATGTTGTACCTGCCTCCCATATAGCTTCGCACATCACATAGTTGAACTATAGAATTTGCTACCACAAGATGTAGAGATGGCCACCAAATGGATGGCTTTAAAAGGGGGTTAGACAAATTTCTGGAGGAGACGGCTATCAATAGGTTTGATGGCTATGTGCTACCTCCAGTACCACTGGCAGTATGCCTATGTACACCAGTTGCTGGGGACATGTTCGGGAGGGTGCTCTTGCATTCGTGTCCTGCTTGTGTTTTCCTGGTCAACAGCCAGTTGGCACTGTGTGAACAGACTGCTGGACTAGATGGACCCTTGGTCTGATCCAGCATGGCTCTTCTTATGTTTTTAAACATAAGGAGACTGTTAGGTGGCAACCCTAATTCAGCATTAACATGGTTGAATAGAGGGGGATTCAAACCCAGATGTTTAAGAGGAAAGCATTTAAAGCCCTGGGCATGCATGGATGAATCTGTCACTTTCAGTTTCTCCCATATACATACATACATACATACATACATATAGATATTCCTTTTGTCCTGAATAGGGGGAACTTTGAGAATTTTGGTAAATTCCTATCAAAACCGAACTGAAACTAAATTCTCAGTGATCCCTATTCTCAGTGACATGAGGGTAGCTAAAAAGGAAGCCAATCACTGTTACAGGAGCTTTGATACTCCTACCAACACATAAATCTTCGACATCGTGGTAGAACAGCCATGCACATCAAGAGAGTCAAAGCAGGAAGAGAGTTAGACATGGAGGAAGAAGATGGGAAGTAACCCTCATAAATGCAGTTAGATGATACTAGGGATCACGTCAGAGAATTCCGCCACAGATCTTGGTGAGGCCGAATGAGGCCGAATGACCCCCGAAATCCATGGCAGAACAAAGCCCCCCTGCCCCACAAAAGGTGCACGAAATGGGACACCTACCTGCTGCCATTTGCACTGCTTTGCAAATGATGGCTGCGACCGCGGCCGCCATTCGCTTCTTCAGTATAGCCATGATAGGCTACGTAAATACTTACATAGCCTATCATGGCTAATGCAGGGATGCCATTTGCGTCCCTGCAGAAGCCGTGATAAGCTGCATAAGTATTTACATAGCCTATCACGACAAAAAAAAGGGAACGCAAATGGCGGTGGCTACGGCGGCCACCATTTGCGTTCCCTTTTTTTTTTTGCCTTGATAGCCTACGTAACTATTTACGTAGGCTATTACAGCAAAAGAGAGGGGTGCAAATGGCATAGTGGCCGCCATTTGTACCCATCTCTTTTGCAGTGATAGGCTACGTAAATATTTACGTAGCCTATCACGGCAAAATACAGGGACGCAAATGGCGGCGGCTACGGCAGCCACCATTTGCATCCCTGCAGGCTGCCCAGCGGCCGGATGTCCGGCTGTGGGCAGCCCTGGCTGGCAGCTTCACGGAATCGCCGCAGAGTGGAGCTGGCTGAGAGAATTTCAGGGGGAGGGACAGAGCGCCTCCCCCCCACCGCGAATGTCACCCTTCGAAAAGGTAAGTGATTTTCGTACATCCCTAGATGATACTCACACCGCCATATTGACTGCCCTTTAATTACTTTCTAAAAAGATGTTATTAAAAAAAAACACCCTAAGATTTATGAAAGATCAGCTATACCTTTTTAGGAAGAAAAATCCTACTAGTTGAACAAGAGAAATAAATACAGAAGTAGAGAATATATAGGATTTGAGAGCAACAGGGAAATCTAAATGAAGGGTTAATCTTAATTGTGAGAGTCTGAAGGAGAATGGGAAGATATTCTTGTTCCTGAAATTCTTTTTAAGGACAATATCTCAAAGACCATTCCCGCACCCTGCCAAAGCCAAAACAATCTTCAGGTTACTACTGGAAAGTCAATTGCATTAGCTGTAGGCCTAAGAGAGCCCTGGGAACAACAATTTGGACACATAATAGCCGTGAGTGAAATCATTAAGCAAATTGAGGGATTCTTTAGGTAATTGCCATTGGGAAAAACCCAGTCTACACATAATTTGATGCAACTATTCCATACAACTGGCTCAGATGCATACAAGGACATTTTAGACAGAAATGTCTAATTGTGATCTTTGCCAGTGACCAAAGATTCTATGGAGGGCTCACTTCTATCTCGTTGTACAGAACATCTTTAGGAGATACACTAGCTACTAGTGGTATGGAATTAAAGCAGCTACTGAAAGAAGGATCAAACAAAGAAGCTGTGAGCTAGTTCTCATGGGTCTACTCAGAGGACTTGTAGAGTTTATTGACAGACCTAGCCAGGGACATCTTAACATCTGGTGTTTATGAGCATACACTAGCAAACTCTTTATATTTTTAAAAAAATTCAGACCGGACTTTTGAATAATTCCAAGAAGGATAAATGCATCACCTTACTTGTCTTCTACTGCAGGTCAGACCTTCTACATTTTGCTTTTATGTGCTGGTACATTCCAGTTCTCCACAGAGAATACCCTAAAGGATATCAAATAATTGTAAGTGGGTGTTTGAAGAAAGACCAAGAAAAGTTAAAGGAATAGGGATATTGCAACCAGATTTCACTGTGGAATCCAACAGCAAAGAAGAAAAAGTTCCTGGATATCCCAGATTGACTGAAGAAGGATTTCTGTTAAAGGCCATTTAGCCCCTTAACTGCTAGATGATTTTCTGTAAAGCACGGTGGGTCAGATTTTATCCCCCAAATCCTACCACTTATCAGACTAATTGTGATGCCATGTATCCACAACGAAGGAGAGAAGATGCAAAACAAAAACTGAAAACAAAAACACAGCAAGAACGGACAGCTCCACTAACGTCAGAAAGAAGGAGGTGGGTACAAACAGAGCCAAGGCCAGATGCAACTATTCTAGAGGCAGCCACTTTTTGTCATACCATGGGGAAATTTTGGAAGTGGAAAAGGCATCATTAACGCCAGGGAAACAGGTCATGATTGCATTTCTGTTTGTCTTCTTTCTGTAAGGTGTAAATCTTTATGATAGCCTATATATTCTTTGAAATCCTTAAAAGCATATGTCATGGGTAGTTCAGAAATGAAGTAAAAACAAGACTAAAATCACATCTCCCTCTTTTTCTTTTTTAATCAGATGCATCTCTACACCAGCCTAAAATCCTGCATTTAAAATGGAGCTTTCTGCTTCTGTTTTAAATTCAGGATCACGACTCCCTTTTTCATGTGCTTCCTTTTCCCCCACCCCTTTCCTCCTCCTTAGCTGAGTCTTCCATCACCTTTCATTGTTCTCGCTCTTCTTCTTGCCACTTTTACTGTTTTCACAGAGGAAAGTGAAGAGGAACACAACAGGGTAATTTGATAGCTCATTATCTGCGACCTATTTAAAAATGGAACAAAGGGCATTTAGTGCAGGGGACGCCTTGAATGATCACGGCGTCATGTAAAGAGCCCACACACTTCTGTGAAGGAGCAATCTCAATCGCAGGATAAAAGCTCAGTGTGAAGGAGCCACAGGAAAGACAAGAGGTGTGAAGTAAGTATTTATTGCTAAAGTTACTTCGGTATCCACTCCAAATTTTCATTTGATTGGGTCGTGCCATTAGACAGGCCTTCAACAGCGCCCCTTTTGCTATGTGTGCCTTTTTTCAGTCCAAGCTAACACTGGAACCAGGGGTTCTCGAGGAGTTCTTTATCACACTTATCCTCACTACTGCCTGCAAATAAGAAAATGTAATCCATATTTTGCAGAAGTTATCTAAGACTGGGAAATATGCCAAACTCACTGAGCAAGCAAGCAGTCCCTGGTCCATATCCAACAGTAAAGTCATTATAGAATTATATAATCATAGTGTTGGATGGGGTCTTGTAGGCTATCCAGTCCAACTGTTTTCCTGTTCAGTGCAGGAAATTCAGAGTAGGGTTGGTGGAGAATTTCTCCCTGAAACTTCGGGGGGGCGAGCGCCAACGTGTTCGGCCCCCCGAAGAAGTTTCGGGGAGAACTTCTCCGCACTCCCCCCGCACCCCGCACCCCCCCCCCGGGACGGGACTTACCTTTCCCGAATGTCCCTCCCGGCGGCGGTTTGTCGGATCTTCGTCAGGGGCAGGGGCAGCAGCCGATCTTTCGACCGGCTGCCGCCGCCGCCATTCCAATAAAACTAAAAAAAAAACCCCGCCCCCATGATAGGCTACGTGACAATTAACGTAGCCTATCATGGCTAGATTTGCAAAGTCAGCCGTGATAGGCTACGTAAATCGTCACGTAGCCTATCACGGGTGACTTAAAAAAAAAAAGCGCGTATGGCTAATGGCGGCCCCCATAGGGAGCCGCCATTCGCGTTCCTTATTTGGTCGCTGTAGTCTACGTAAAGATTTACGTAGACTACGGCGAAAATAAGGGCAACGCTATTTGCCTTATTTGAAAATAAGGGCAACGCTATTTGCGTTCCGTAGACTACAGCGACCAAATAAGGAACGCGAATGGCGGCTCCCTATGGGGGCCGCCATTTGCGTATGTGCTTTTTTTTTTTTTTAAGTCACCCGTGATAGGCTACATGACGATTTACGTAGCCTATCACAGCTGACTTTGCAGATCTAGCCGTGATAGGCTACGTTAATCGTCACGTAGCCTATCACAGGGGCGTTTTTTTTTTAACTTTTTATTTCGCGGCCAGGCGAACGAGGTGCCTCCCCCCCGGCCTGAATTTCGGCCGGGCGAGGCGGGAAGCCTCCCCCCTGGCCTGAACTTCGGGGGGAGAGCAGCGAAGCGCCTCCCCCCCACCGCGAAAAGCTGCGAGACCAGGTAAGTGGCTTTCGTGCACCCCTAATTCAGAGCAAGAGCATCCCCAACAGACAGCTGTCCACCCTCTGCCTGAACACCACCAGTGAGTCAGAACCCACCACGGCCCTACGTAATGGGTTCCGCTGCTGAACTGCTCTTACCATTAAAAAGTTTCACCCAATGTTTAACTGAAATCTATTCCCCTCTAATTTAAATGCATGAAATGTATGTAGGGCTAAACTGCGTGTTACTGAGGGAGCAATTCTGTGACCACTAGACAATGTCTAAAGGGCCAAAGGATATTTCGGTTTCTGGCATCTAAGATCAGAACCAGCCGGGCTCTGACCTCAGAGAGCAGAAACTACGCTCCCCGCCCCCGCCCCCTCATAGCCAGTGTGGTTCTCTCTGTGCTGGCTATGTCACTGTGCTTGGAAACAGAGCATGAGATGGGGGAAAGGGGGCGGTCCTGGGAGCGGGGGGGAGGAGACCACAGACATCATGTTACGCAGCTTCCTTTGCACATCCTGGACTCTTCCCCCCCCCCTTCAAAGCCACGGCTAGACAGCCAAATTGCCTATCTAGCCAAAAATGCAGGGCAACTAGAGCACAAGGGCGAGGATCACCGCTGCTCCGGCCATTTTGCATTCGATATTTGGCAGCCTCTGACTTCAGAGGCTGCTGACTATCTCAATAGGATTGCGCCCTTAATTGTGTAGCTAAAAGCTACAACTAGGGTTTGAAAAAAAAAAATACTAGGTGCATGTGGGAGGTTTTTCATCAGATCCACTGCTTGTGGGGAAGGGAGAATTAAACCTTCCCTCTCTGATCCTGACAAAAAAATCCTCACTCCCCGCCATGCTGCACTTAGAGAAAAGCCCCTATTGGCACCAATGGGAGTTTTTTTAAAATGCAATTTGAAGAGCAGTGGTGGAGATCTGAGTCAGGATTACAGTTGGGGAGGGAAGGGTTAAACCTACCCTCCCTATATGCTGTGGTCCCAGTGAAAATCAGCCTCGTTGTGCCTATTTTTGAATATATATTTTAAAACAAACAAACTCAAAGACAGTTGCTGGCTATGTAATTTACACAACATGTAGTTTGCCCCTTAGTTCTGCCCTCTGGGGCAGCAGAGAACAGCTCCTTGGGTGTTATTATGTCACTTCTCTTCTCTTCTCCAGGCTAAATATACCCAGTTCCTTCAATGTTTGCCCTTGGGACTTGTTTTCCATGCCCCCTGATTTTCTTTGTTGCCCATCTCTGAGTCTGTTTCAATATGTCTACATCAGCACCTAGAACTGGATACAGTACTCCAGATGAGGTCTCTACCTTGTGCTAAATGCACATCTACCATCTCTAAAATTAATTTAAGGTAGTTAGGTATTTCCTGACAAACTCCTTAGCAATCTTCAGCTCCAATCATGACACCTTACCAGTCAAGCTACTTGCATGGATTGCACACAGTTTCCTTTGGGGGGGGGGGGAAGATGGAGACAAAAAAATAGGAGTTGGGTAGTTCTGCCTAGGGATGTCAGAGAATTCCGCCACGGACCTCGGTGAGGCCAAATGCCAGTGCATTCGGCCCCCCGAACTTCGTGGCGGAACGGCCTGCCACCCCCCACCCCCCCGCGGATCCCCCCTGGGATGAGACTTACCTGTGGCGGATCTTCCGGGCGGCAGTGGCTCCGGTGGCAGCTTCAGCGGCTGGTCTTCCGACCGGCTGCCGCCGCCGCCATTTCCAGGCTTGTAAAAAAAAAAAAAAGAGAGACGTGATAGGCTACGTAAAGATTTATGTAGCCTATCATGGTTGGGTGGGTTTTAAAAACAAACAAACGCGTATGCAAATGGCGGCAGCTACGGCCGCCGCCATTTGCGTTCCTTATTTTTGCCGTCTTAATCTACGTAAATATTTACGTAGACTATGATGGAGAAAATAAAGGGGAAGGCAAATGCGTAGCAGGCACTATTAGCGTCCCTTTTTGATTCACCATTTTAGCCTACGTAAATCTTTACGTAGGCTAAAACGTCGAATCAAAAAGGGACGCAAATAGCACCCGCTACGCTATTTGCGTTCCCCTGTATTTTCGCCGTCATAGTCTACGTAAATATTTACGTAGATTAAGACGGCAAAAATAAGGAACGCAAATGGCGGCGGCCGTAGCCACCGCCATTTGCGTACACAGTGTTTTTTGTGTGTGTTTTTTTACCCAGAGCCCTCCGCGGCCAGAAATCCGGCTGTGGATGGCTCTGGCCTGGCTGGGCTTGGCTGGCTGCTCCGCAGAGCTGCCATGGAGCACAGCTGGCTGCAGAGGATTCCGGGGGGGAGGAACGGAGCGCCTCCCCCCTGGCGAGGATTCCGGGGGGAGGGACGGAATGCCTCCCCCCCAACCATCAACATAATCCGCGAAAGGTAAGTGACTTTCGTACATCCCTAGTTCTGCCTTCACACCAGCTAACATCTCACCATCTTTACTCAGTGGCAGGCCTACCATTTCCTTCCTCTTCCTCCACACATATCTGTGAAAGCCCTTTTTGTTGCTCATAGCATCCCTTGTCAGCCTCAGCTCATTCTGAGCATCACCTTTCCTAACACTATCTCTAAAGGTCTGGGCTATTTGTCTACTCTGTACTCATCCTGGGTGATCCGTCCTTCTTTCAATTTTGTATATGCTTCCTTTTTAAAATGTTCAGCTCACCACTAAACTTCTTATGCAACCACACTGGCTTTTTAAAAAATCTCTCCCTTTTTTCCCCTCCTTGAAGCTGTTTGAGATAGCACCTTATAACTCCTCCTTCAGGAACTCCCACACATCTTGGGCTCCTTTTCCCATTAGTATGTCCATTTCAGACTAAGGCTGCAATCCTTTAAACAGTTACATATTACATAACTAAATTTCACTGAAACTCAACAAACTTTTGAAATTTAAAATTTTACATGGGATTATGGCATCTCATTACGGGTTTTCTGTGAAATGTAGCAAAATTCAGTCTGAAGATTAAACAAGGCCTTGGCTGACTAGCTACTACGATTCACTGCTTGGATGGTATAGTAAAGCTGCAATCCTCTATACATTTCCTATAGATTTAAGTCCCACTCAGATCAGTGAGATTTACTGTCAAGTAAACATGGTCACTCACACACAAGTGTGACCTCAAATACAGAGGCTCAAATGCCAAGGAAGGGATCAAATATTGACCCATGAATTTGATAGTTGTACTTCAATTCTGATTTGCAAATATTTGTTTGGCAACCTGGAACTTATATTCAGTACAATGAGCTTTTGAAATGTCAAATACAGTTCAAAGGAGAAAATCTATAATGTATATTCGATTTAGTGTGTTTAAATATCTTGGAATTTACTGAGGAAGATTTCTGATGCAGAGACCGTGTCAGTTTCTAATGCCATCTATGTAAAAGAAAATGAGTTAAAGAGGGTCTCCATCTCTCTGTGGAGTTGTCACTAGTAGGTGCATTTCAGTTCCAGATGCACTGCTCTTTGTTTATTCCATTTCTGCAGTAGCTTGATGCTGGAGCAAGATATGTAGAAAAAGTGAATTCCAGCTGAGAAAAGCTTAGCTCAGCTGCGTCTGGCTCTGTTGCAGAAAAGCCTCCTTTTGGCTTCCCAGTAAAGCAGCTGTCTATGGGCCACAGGAAGAATCCCAGTTTCAAGTCACAGCTGCAAAAAATGTGCAGGGCACACACCGAGTGAATCAAACTACAGGAGGGGAGACTCTGCTAATTGCTTACATCCGCACTGTGTCTGGGCACCACTTGGCAGCCACAACATTCATGCTAGTTACCTAGGGCTAGACCCCAGCTGGTTCCTAAGCGCATGCATAGAGTTGGTGGGAATAAGAAAATGCAAAGAGCATCCCTTTCACTCACTCAGCTAGTGTTCAGGTTAGTCACAATGGCATGACCTGCTTCTTCTCTTTACTGCTGCGGGCAATCAATCCCCTCCCTCCTCAGACATCCAGGGGAAAAAGGGCATTAGGAGAAAGAGAGGGCTATATTGCAACACTTGCAGCAACGGAGAAGTTGGCAGTTTCAGAGAGGGAAACTCTCAACCCTAATTGCCACCAGCCTGAGCTTTTGCCACAGAGGTTGGTTTGAGCATTAAAGCAAAAAGTAGAGACAGGAAAAATGGAAAAGCAGAAAAGACACCAAAGGAGATGCTGAGAGCAATGAAATTTACAAGGAATTACATTTTGGGTCAGAAGCCCCAGACATGCGTTTGAGAGAGAGAGAGAGAGAGAGAGAGAATTTAAAGGCATGATTTGGAGGAATATCTCCCTTTGTTGTTGTTCAGTCGTTCAGTCGTGTCCGACTCTTCATGACCCCATGGACCATAGCACGCCAGGCCTTCCTGTCCTGCGTAGGGATGGACGAAAGGGACTTACCTTGTCCCGCAGCTTGCTTCGCAGTGGGGGGGAGGCGCTTCGCTTCTCCCCCGAAGTACAGGCGAGGTGGGGGAGGCGCCCCGCCTCGCCCGGCCGAAATTCAGGCCGGGGAGGAGCGCCCCGTCTACCCGGCTGCGAAAAAAAAAGGTAAAGTAAAAAAAAAACAAACCCACACCCGTGATAGGCTACGTAACAATTTACGTAGCCTATCACGGCTAGATTTCCAAAGTCAGCCGTGATAGGCTATGTTAATCGTCACGTAGCCTATCACGGGTGACTTTGAAAAAAAAAAGTGCGTACGCAAATGGCGGCACCCATGGGGCGCCGCCATTTGCGTTCCTTAGTTTGGCACATCTAGTCTATGTAAAGATTTACGTAGACTACGGCGAAAATAAGGGAACGCTATTTGCGTTGCCCTTATTTTCACCGTAGTCTACGTAAATCTTTACATAGACGAGACGTGCCAAACTAAGGAACGCAAATGGCGGCGCCCCATGGGCGCCGCCATTTGCGTACGCGCTTTTTTTTTTCTTTCAAAGTCACCCGTGATAGGCTACGTGATGATTTACATAGCCTATCATGGCTGACTTTGGAAATCTAGCCGTGATAGGCTACGTAAATCGTTACGTAGCCTATCACGGGTGTGTGGGGTTTTTTTTTACTTTACTTTTTTATTTTGCAATGGCGGCGGCGGCAGCCGGTCAGAAGACCGGCTGCTGCCGCCGCCCCCACCGAAACGCCGCTGGGATCCGCTGCCGAGAGGGACATTCACACGAGGTAAGTCCCATCCCGGGGGGGGCGGGGGGCCGGCGGAGAATTTCACCACCAATTTCGGGGGGCCGAATGCATTGGCATTCGGCCTCCCGGAGATTCGGTGTGAAATTCTCCACTATCCCTAGTCCTCCACTCTCTCCCGGAGTGTGCTCAAATTCATATTCATTGCATCGGTGATGCTATCTAGCCATCTCATCCTCTGCTGTCCCCTTCTCCTTTTGCCCTCAGTCTTTCCCAGCATCAGGGTCTTTTCCAGAGACTTTTCTCTTCGCATTAGGTGGCCAAAATATTTCAGCTTCAGCTTCAGTATCTGTCCTTCCAATGAGCACTCAGGGTTGATTTCCTTTAGGATTGACTCATCTGACCTCCTTGCAGTCCAGGGGACTCGTAAGAGTCTTCTCCAGCACCACAGTTCAAAAGCATCAATTCTTCGGCGCTCAGCCTTCCTTATAGTCCAGCTCTCACAGCCATACATTACTACTGGGAAAACCATAGCTTTGATTAGACGGACCTTTGTCGGCAAGGTGATGTCTCTGCTTCTTACTATGCTGTCTAGGTTTGCCATAGCTTTCCTCCCAAGGAGCAAGCATCTTTTAATGGCTTAAATTTCATGGCTACAGTCACCGTCTGCAGTGATCTTGGAGCCCAAGAAAGTAAAATCTGTCCCTGCTTCCATTTCTTCCCCTTCTATACGCCAGGAAGTGATGGGGCCAGATGCCATGATCTTAGTTTTTTTAATGTTGAGTTTCAAACCAGCTTTTGCACTATTAAAATCTTTGCGTCATTATGGACTGCTATGGAAAAACAACTCCCCCGCACTAAAAGGATCTTTTCTCACACCTACAGGGATATAATGGAAAACAAAACCATACCTACCTATCTCTATGTGCTGAGTGTTACCCAGGGGAAGGAACACATCCAATTTACAAATGAATATGCAGCTATAATAGGGTACAATAGGTTTGAAAATGGAGGGGTAGTCAGTACTTCGAGGTTTTGTCTGAAGTTCTGCCCATGGGCTCATTCACATGTGCACATTTGTGAGACATCATTCACTCTGGCTACACCAACTTGAATGTATAATGCTGAAGTCCTATACACACTTACCTGGGAATGAGTCCCATTGCACTCAGTGGGACTTACTTCTGAGTAGGGGTGTCAGAGAATTTCTCGCCGAAACTTCGGGGGGCCGAGTGCCAACGTATTTGGACCCCCGAAGTAGTTTCGGGGAGAAATTCTCCGCAGCCCCCCGCACCCCGCACCCCCCTCCGGGATGGGACTTACCTTTCCCAAATGTCGCTCCCGGTGGCGGGTCGCAGCGGCGGTTCGGCAGGGCTTCAACAGGGGCGGGGGCGGCAGCCGGTCTTTCGACTGGCTGCCACCGCCGCCATTCCAAGAAAAGTAAAAAAAAAAAAAAACACCCCCGTGATAAGCTACATGACGATTAACGTAGCCTATCACGGCTGACTTTGCAGATCTAGCTGTGATAGGCTACGTTAATCATTACGTAGCCTATCACGGGGCTTTCTTTCTTTTTTTTTACTTTTCTTTTGAACTTCGCGGCCGGGGAGACGGGGCGCTTCTCCCCGGCCTGAATTTCGGCCGGGCAAGGCGGGAAGCCTCCCCCCCGGCCTGAATTTCAGCCGGGCGAGGCAGGAAGCCTCCCCCCCCCAGCCTGAACTTCGAGGGGAGAAGCGAAGTGCCTCCCCTCCACCGTGAAGCAAGCTGCGAGACCAGCTAAGTGACTTTCGTACATCCCTACTTCTGAGTATATGTCTCACTGTTTGTGAGTGGTCATAAATCAAACCCCACTTCAGTCCCATTGATTTCAAGAGAGGGAGACTGCAGTTGTACAACTGTGACTAAAAAAGGATCTTAGGAAGAAAAGTTGGGAAAGATTTATTTGTTTGTTTATTTATTTATATGCCACCCAATAGCCGAAGCTCTCTGGGCACTTCACAAAAATTAAAACCACAAAGTGCAGCATTCAACAATACAAAATCTGAAAGCTTAAAGCCACAATATAACAGTCCAAGCAGTATAACGGTACTGAGCTGAGACCTTGCAGAGCTGCTGTCACATGGAATAGGCAGTGCTGTGCTAAGGTATGACTCGGTATAAACCAGGGGTGTTAAACATCAGCCCTGTGGGCCAAACCCAGCCCTCCTGGGGTGCCAATCTGACCCTCTAGGGTTCCTCTGGCCCCACCCCCTTTCCCCCAAGCACTGATCAACTGGTGGTTTCCTAGCTTTTGCTCAGGTTTTTTCCCCATTCTGAAAGGTTGAAATGCCTCTCCTAAAGCTCGATTACTGGCAACGAGAGCTTTAAGCTACAATGGGCTGGTACTTTGGGTATTTGGGTCCTGCCCCTTTTGCCTCCGCTACCACTGGAATGTGGCCCCTGAGAGTTTATCTGAAACTGAATTCAGCCCTCAGGCTGGAAGAGGTTCCTCACCTATGGTATAAACCATTGCCCATTTCAATAAGAAGCTCACGTTAACAGGCCATTTAGACAGAAGAACAGTAAAAAGGAGAATAAACCAGATTCCATGCTTAATTGTAGCAGGGGTCCATGCAAATCTACTCTTATTATGGATCATCTAAAGTTATTTTCCAGGGCATGGTCTGAAGGCACGTGAGGCAACCACCATGCTGAAGCTAAGCAGGTCTGGGTCTGGTCAGTGCTTGGAGGGAAGACCACCTGGGAACCACATGTAGCCACCTTGAGTTCCACAATGGAAGAAAGGTGGGAATGGGATACAAATGTAATAATAAATAAATAATTTCCCTGCCCACCTGAAGAGCAAAATGCCTTTGCACACATACAAAGCGCTTTTCCTTCATAACTGTGTAGGAAACAGCCCTAATAATTTTATTGTACATTGCTTTGAGGGCCCTGATAGGCAGAAAAGTGATATATAAATGCTTTTTCATGACCAGGGCATTCATTATTCCCAAGAATACTGTCACGGCAGCATCCCGGGCCACCTGGATCTCTCAAGTAGCAAAGTAAAATAAATAAGTAATCAATGGCTACTAGTCCTGATGGCTATGTGCTACGTCCAGTCCCCAGAGGCGGGGAGCCTATGTACACCAGTTGCTGGGGAACATGGGTGAGAAGGTGCTGTTGCACTCATGCCCTGCTTGTGGGTTCCTAGTTGACAGCTGGTTGGCCACTGTGTGAACAAAATGCTGGACTAGATGGACCCTTGGTCTGAATCAGCATGTTCTTAAGTTCTTATGATCTATTCATTTTATCTGAGTCCATTCCAAATTGAGAAAGGGGGGGTCCATTCCAAATTTCAAGGGCCCCCCAAATCCTATGAAAAGTTTGAACTGACAAGATTGGAAACACACCAATTCAAATGGTCTCTACAACAGCACATTCATGGTGTGGGAAGATGCACATATGAGTAACAAAGGAAGGGTTATAGGTCAGTAATAGGGATGAACCAGCAAAAGTTTGGGAACAATGCCCAGTCACGGCTGCCTATGTTTCTTATACTGAACTACTCATACCATTGATAGAATTGTATCAGTCATATTTTCTGGACAGGTTACATTTTCCCTGTTCCAGTTCAATCCAATGGATTCCCAGGGCAGCAATATTTAATGTAAATATGCAAGTCAGTGAAAGTTCTCAGAAGAGTAGAACTTTAATTTCTAAGCCAAGCTACACGTTATGGGTTGGACCCAGATTTACATGGGATCAACAGGAGTGGACTTCCCCTCCCACTCTGTTCCCACTGCATCTCCCCTCACCCCATCCGACCTGAAAATGCTACACAGAGAGTCAGGAGACTCTGATGAATGGCATGAGCTCTGGTGTGGGAGGAGAGACCTTCTGCAAGCAGAGCCCTTCTTATCAGGCAGATCCTGGATCCAACACTGTGATTGCAATGGGAGGGTATCCCCCCCCCCCCGCACACATAAGAAGTGATCCATGCTGGATCAGACCAAGGGTCCATCCGCATATAAACAACTGTATCATTAGCAGCACTCACACAATGAATCTACCCTGCCTGTGAATGACATGGAGTATTTTCCCACATGACGTGGGAAAATACTACCTGAGGTCCAGGATTCATGGGTTGCATCGAGCTAAATGATACATCAGGAGGGGGAAGGGGGATCACTTAATATGAACTTATGATGCTGCCTTAGACCAAGTCAGATCAAGTAAGGGTTTTTTTTCCCCCAATCTTGCAACCAGAATTCCTTTTACCTGGCGATTTCTGGGAACTTGTGCACTGAGAGAATGTTCTATCATCGATCTCTGTCCCTTTCCCTCCCCAGGATGCCAGTCCACGTGGCAAGTGTAACTTATACCCAAGACTGAGATTCCAATGCCACATATTGTTGTCCATGCAAGTAACCTGTGCCCAAAGGCATTATTCTCATTATAAACTGCAATTCGCAGCAGACAGGGGCTAGAAATATCTTTCTCGCAAGCACAAATATTTGCATAACACCACTTTCTGAGTGTGCACCAGATAGTTATTGCTCAGAGTGTAACCATCATTCAGCGGTTGCATGGATCCATAGTCATAGCAATACCAATCTCCTTTCCTGAGATCTATTAGTTTGCAAAAAGCCACGGTCTGTTCAGATATTAAGAGTAAATAAGTGATGCACAGGGACTTAATAATAATATCGCTAAGCACTTCTACAGCACTTTATATATCCAGAGTGCTGTACAAACATTAATTAATTAATCCTTACAACAACCTGCAAAGTACGTAAGTATATTTTCCATATTAGCACCAAATCTACTGCTCGCGTAAGTGGAAACTCTGCCGACTTCAGCAGAGTTTTTGCCCATTGCTTGCTTTGGCCCTTGAAAACAGAACTGATTAAGGGCCCAAGAACACACACTGAGTTCGGATTACATTTCAAGTGTTCTTGACTCCCGCTGTGACAATTCATACTACTCATCTAGGACGGCAGCAGAAACAAACTAGTTCACTCTCATGCATGGGCAGTGGAAAGTACTGGGGAAAAGGCTGTTTAGAATGAAACCACGCTACACTGTGCCACCACAAGTCCTGGTGGTTCACACTTGCACGTAGATCACTTCACATCTCATCACTTGGTTACGTAATGCCTCATGTCAACAGGTTCCACTGGACGGCATGCTGTCTGAGGTGATGTGAATGTTTGATCTGTGGTGTTTGATCCGTGCAGGCTTATGCATCCAACTCGCCATAGGATGCTATTGTCCTCAAGGGATGAACATGAAAATGTGAACCAGCCCACCAGTATCTATTCTATATTAGGGATGTCCGTCACCAGGAAAACTGGCCCTTTGGGGGCTCAGCAAATCCCCCCCCCCCACCCCCGACTCACATTTGCAAGCCAAGCCACAGGATTCTTCCTGAAACCTGGGAACTTTTTCAGGTTTTTTTTTTTTAAAAAACAACAACAACAACAACAACACATGTTGTAAATAGCCATTTTTGTAATTATTATTTATTTATTTCACTGCTATACCACTCTATAGCCAAGGCTGTCTGGGCGGTTCACAAATTATGGCCAAAACCTGCAAATTATGCAAATTGCAGTGGTGATTTGTGCAAAATGCTATTTATGCCATTTTTTTTAAGACCCTGAAAATCCACCAACTGGCCTGACTTGATGCAGATTTAGGGTCAGCTTGCAGGACAAAGTCCAGGGGGCCAAGCTGATGAAATTTTGGTGAGCTCCACCACCCAGATAGATTCCTCTGACATCCTATTATATATTTATACATATAGCACCACATAGTATACATGGTGTCTTAGAGTTACATAAGTAAAACAGACCAGGTCCCTGCCTTCAAGGAGCTTACAATATAAGATGGTCAACGGGGAAAACAACACAGAGAGGGAAATGCTAAATCCTACTTCTTGTTTTGTACCTACAGGTCAAACATTACAGGTAATAACAGCTATTGTTTTTGCTTCCAACAAACAGAAAGACTGCCCATGTGTGAAGAATGAAACAGCTGCAGAATTGCATGCCAATGCAAAGCACACAGGAGGAAACATAGGAAGCTGCCTTGTACCAGGCCAAACCATTTGCCCATCTATCCCAAAATTGTCTACCCTGACTGGCAGCTCCTCTCTAAGGTCTCAGACAAACAAGGTGCAATTCCCATCAGCTGCTACCAATTATTTTTGACTGGAGATGCCACATATTTTTTATTATTATTATTTCATTTCTATACCTCCCAATAGCTGAAGCTCTCTGGGCAGTTCACAAAAACACTGAACTTGGAACCTTATGCATGCTGAGTATGTGTTCCAACACCAAGCTATTGGTTCCTCAAAGATGGTTTTCTGATATTTCAAATACCAAATCCAAAATATACCCTTACAAGGGTATTTATCCTTCTTTGCGTGTACACTTAAAAAATGGGAAGTACTGAATAAAACATTGGAGGCTATTACTCATGTGAACCCCTTCATGGATCACTGCCTTGTTGTGGCGAAGGGGCTTGCGTAACTCAGTGAAGCCATAAGCTATGCCGTGCAGGGCCACCCAAGACGGACAGGTCATGGCAGAGAGTTCTGACAAAATGTGGTCCACTGGAGAAGGAAATGGCAACCCACTCCAGTATTCTTGCCAAGAAAACCCCATGGAACGTATCACAAGGCTAAAAGATATGACGCCGGAAGATGAGCCCCTCAGGTCGGAAGGTGTCCAATATGCTACTGGGGAAGAGCAGAGGGTATTTCCAAGTAGCGCCAGAAAGAGTGAAGCGGCTGGGCCAAAGCCGAAAGGACACTCAGCTGTGGATGTGTCTGGCGGTGAAAAGAAAATCCGATGCTGTAAAGAACAATATTGTTTAGGAACCTGGAATGTCAGATCAATGAATCAAGGTAAGCTGGAGGTGGTCAAACATGAGATGGCAAGATTGAACATCGACATCTTGGGAATCAGCGAACTAAAATGGACAGGCATGGGCGAATTTAATTCAGGTGACCATCATATCTACTATTGTGGGCAAGAATCCCTTAGAAGAAATGGAGTAGCACTCATAGTCAACAAAAGGGTGGGAAAAGCAGTACTGGGGTACAATCTTAAAAATGATAGAATGATCTCAGTACGAATCCAAGGCAAACCATTCAACATCACAGTAATTCAAGTCTATGCCCCAACCACTGAGGCCGAAGAAGCTGAGGTTGATCGGTTCTATGAAGACCTACAACACCTTCTAGAACTAACACCAAAAAAAGATGTCCTCTTCATCATAGGGGATTGGAATGCTAGAGTAGGAAGTCAAGAAATCACCGGGATAACAGGCAGGCATGGCCTTGGTGTACAAAATGAAGCAGGACAAAAGCTAATAGAGTTTTGCCAAGAGAACATGCTGATCATAGCAAACACTCTTTTCCAACAGCACAAGAGGCGACTCTACACATGGACGTCACCAGATGGTCAATATCGAAATCAGATTGATTATGTCCTTTGCAGCCAAAGATGGAGAAGCTCCATACAGTCAGTAAAAACAAGACCTGGAGCTGACTGTGGCTCAGAGCATGAGCTGCTTCCTGCAAAATTTCGGCTTAAATTGAAGAACGTAGGGAAAACCACTAAACCGTTCAGGTATGACCTAAATCATATCCCTGATGAATATACAGTGGAGGTGAGGAATAGATTTCAGGGATTAGACCTGATAGACAGAGTGCCTGAGGAACTATGGACGGAGGTCCGTAACATTGTTCAGGAGGCAGCAACGAAATCCATCCCAAAGAAAAAGAAATGCAAGAAAGCCAAGTGGCTGTCTGATGAGGCTTTACAAGTAGCTCACGAAAGAAGGGAAGCGAAAAGCAAAGGAGAAAGGGGAAGATATACCCAACTGAATGCAGAGTTCCAGAGAATAGCAAGGAGAGACAAGAAGGCCTTCTTAAATGAACAATGCAAAGAAATCGAGGAAAACAACAGAATGGGAAAGACTAGAGATCTCTTCAAGAAAATTGGAGATCTCAAGGGAACGTTTTGTGCAAAGACAGGCATGATAGAGGACAAAGAAGGCAGGGACCTAACAGAAGCAGATGAGATTAAGGAGAGGTGGCAAGAATACACAGAAGAACTATACAGGAAAGATCTGAATGTCCCTGATAGCCATGATAGTGCGGTCACTGAACTTGAGCCGGACATCCTAGAGAGTGAAGTCAAGTGGGCCTTAGGAAGCATTAGTAACAACAAAGCTAGCGGAGATGACAGTATTCCAGCCGAGCTATTTAAAATCCTAAAAGGTGATGCTGTTAAAGTGCTGCATTCAATATGCCAACAAATCTGGAACACTCAACAGTGGACACAAGACTGGAAAAGGTCAGTTTACATTCCAATTCCAAAGAAGGGCAACGCCAAAGAGTGTTCAAACTACCGCACAATTGCGCTCATTTCACATGCCAGCAAGGTTATGCTCAAAATCCCACAAGCTAGGCTTGCTTCAGCAGTATGTGAACCGAGAACTACCAGAACTACAAGCTGGGTTTCAAAGAGGCAGAGGAACTAGAGATCAAATCGCCAACATTCGCTGCATCATGGAGAAAGCAAGAGAATTCCAGAAAAACGTCTATTTCTGCTTCATTGACTATGCTAAAGCCTTTGATTGTGTGGATCACAACAAACTGTGGCAAATTCTTAAAGTGATGGGAGTACCAGACCACCTTACCTGTCTCCTGAGAAACCTGTACGAGGGTCAAGAAGCAACAGTAAGAACCAGACATGGAACAACCGATTGGTTCAAAATTGGGAAAGGAGTACGACAAGGCTGCATATTGTCACCCTGCTTATTTAACTTATATGCAGAGTACATCATGAGAAATGCCGGGTTGGATGAATCAGAGGTCGGAATTAAGATTGCCGGGAGAATTATCAACAACCTCCGATATGCAGACGATACCACCCTAATGGCAGAAAGCGAAGAGGATCTCAAGAGCCTCTTGTTGAGGGTGAAAGAGGAGAGTGCAAAAGCTGGTTTGAAACTCAACATTAAAAAAACTAAGATCATGTCATCTGGCCCTATCACTTCCTGGCATATAGAAGGGGAAGAAATGGAAGCAGTGACAGATTTTACTTTCTTGGGCTCCAAGATCACCGCAGACGGTGACTGTAGCCATGAAATTAAAAGACGCTTGCTCCTTGGGAGGAAAGCTATGGCAAACCTAGACAGCATAGTAAGAAGCAGAGACATCACCTTGCCGACAAAGGTCCGTCTAATCAAAGCTATGGTTTTCCCAGTAGTAATGTATGGCTGTGAGAGCTGGACTATAA
The DNA here is from genome assembly GCF_057233095.1 of Heloderma suspectum. NCBI lineage: Eukaryota > Metazoa > Chordata > Lepidosauria > Squamata > Helodermatidae > Heloderma > Heloderma suspectum. Next base: position 20,989,140 of record NC_139465.1, on the reverse strand, counting down.
GGAAGGCTGAGCGCCGAAGAATTGATGCTTTCGAACTGTGGTGCTGGAGAAGACTCTTACGAGTCCCCTGGACTGCAAGGAGGTCAAATCAGTCCATCCTAAAGGAAATCAACCCTGACTGCTCATTGGAAGGACAGATAATGAAGCTGAAGCTCCAATATTTTGGCCACCTAATGCGAAGAGAAAACTCCCTGGAAAAGACCCTGATGCTGGGAAAGACTGAAGGCAAAAGGAGAAGGGGACAGCAGAGGATGAGATGGCTAGATAGCATCACGGATGCAATGAATATGAACTTGAGCACGCTCCGGGAGAGAGCGCAGGACAGGAAGGCCTGGCGTGCTATGGTCCATGGGGTCACGAAGAGTCGGACACGACTGAACGACTGAACAACGACAACAACTCATGTGAAATGATGAGGTGTCTGATTAACAGATGTGCCTACGAAGTAGAGATTTTGAAAATAATCCCCGAAATAAGAGGGTGCCTTATTCCCAAGCAGATAAGGCAGAGAATATCAGTCCGAATGTTCGGGGGGGGGTGTTAATGCTCCCACAGCACAGTTTGCTGATGTGTAGTCTTGTGTTTGGGCTTGCAACACTCCATGGCTCTCTTGCCCCACCATGGTGGTTTCTGCATCCATCTCCAGCATTTATTCATTGTACCAATGGGCATCAGAAAAAGAACATCTCTGCAGGAAATGGACATGCTAAACTGTTCTTCTGTACAGGGCGTAAAGTAGAGGTGGGCAACCTGTGGTCCTTGGCCTAATTTCATGTGGCCAATGGCCATTGGCCTAATTTCAAAATCCCTCTGCCAATGATCACTTCAGACCTCTGGCATGAGCAATCTGTCCCTCTCCTGGCAGCCCCTGACAGGCTCTCAAGAGAAAAATGTTCGCCACCCCCGGTGTAAAGGGATATTTTTAAATGTGTCTATATTTTCTGATGATGGGCTATCTTAATTCAAAATGCACTGTGGCCTATTGGACAGTTTTGTTAGAAAAGTTGTACCTTGCACCTCCCTGGATTGCTCGAGGTGCTTCCTGAGTCTGACAAAGCTTTTGGCATGCAATCTCCCTGCCTCAAACCCAGAATTTTACAGGGGGAACGGGTTCCAGATGTCACCTTCCATTTACAACCCTCACCTGTTTTTTCCCACCCCTTCTTCCATCTTTTCATTACCACAAAATATCTATTAAGTGAAAAGGCAGAATAGCTGCACAATGCCTTTTGACTGTTGATGCTTGGAGCTGTCCATCTAGAAGCCACCTTGGTGATACATCTGAATTTTAAAATTCAGATGTATTCAGCAATTCCCTTTCTGGCTCAAACCAGGCTGCACCTAGTCCACCACTATTCCATTTCTAACAATGCCCAAATACTTTTGGAAGCTCTCAAGCAGAATTTGAAGGGGATGACAGTCCCTTATTGTTTGTTTCTAGCCTCTAGTTTCTAGCCTCTAGTTCAGACGTATAGTAAACATGGAGCTTAGTTTACCTGTCATGGCTAACAGCCATGAAAAGGACATTTTTTATTTTATTATTATTATTATTATTATTTCCTTTCCTTTCTACCAAGAAATGGCATTCAAGACGGCTTACAGAACCAACTACAATTGATTAAACAACACATTAAAATGTGTTAATTCAATTACAGAAAAAAATATAATTAAAAACAGCACCCAACCCACCAGACCTACTTACAGGTTAAAGGCCTTCTTAAATAAAACAATTTTTGCCTGCTGGTGGAAGGACATCAAAGAGGGAGCAAACCTAGTCTCTCTTGGGAGGGAGCTCCATAGCCTGGGAACAGCCATAGAAAAATTTTGTTTTTGTTTTTCCCTTCTCACAGATCTTGCAGTGTTGCCAGTTTAATTCCTATATCTCTTAGCAACTCCTAAACTTATATTTTATGTTGTATTAATTTCAGGAAAGTGTGCTTGACTTAAAATAAAATTGTAAGAAGTTTTAAAAAACATCAAACACAAAACATCATCCTCAAATAATCAAAGTACTCGAGAGTTAAGTTCCATCGTTTTAGAATACCTGCAGGTTGTCTGATGAATCAAACATCCCATATTCACCCATCCCTAATGATGATTATTATGCACCAACAGCTGTCTATAGTTGAGTGACTGAGGTTCTAATTGATCTCATTATCTCTTCTTCTATAAGGTGAAATACATTCTCACTCAGTGGGGCTATAGTTCCCAGGCCTTGTCAAATGGTCTGGCAGGAAACAATTCAATCATACTATTAGTTGTTTGCTTTCAGTTGGTCCAAATTTATAGGGGAAAATGTCCTATAAGTTTGGACCAACTGGTGTATCATGTACCATTTGACTTCTCAGTTTAAGAACAAGTATTTTCAAAGAATCCCCCAAGTATTTTATAATACAAAGCAAAATGAGGAGGTAGATTTTTACTCTTTTTGCTACTGTTTGACGTAATTATTATTGCCATAGTGTACAATCCCTGACTTCCTAATGACCTGCCAGATTTCACTATAGTACTATCTCTCTGGCACTAAACTCCTTTTGGAACCACAAATGATAGTACTCAGTATACAGTACCTTACACTGTAGGCATGGGCAACCTCTGGCTTACAGGCCTAATCTACCCATGAGGGTCCCCAGTCCAGCCAGCAAAGCTCTGCAAGTTGGGCATAGCCCCTTTCCATCACTATACCCCCTTGCCTTTGATCCCCTCCTCCTTCTTCTCCCCATTTGACTCCCAGTTGCTGGAAAACGGTCTGTGTCGTTTGCACACATTGAGGCTTCTCCCTAGCCATCTCAGAGAGCTTCCCACCTCAGCCTTACAATAATATAACTGGTGGGGTGTTTTCTGTCCTACATTCTGAGCACATCACACACCAGTGACAATCGACAGACTGATTCTTGTGGCTTGGCGATTTTGACTGCATGCATATGTGAATCCAATTAATGCGCTATAGAAGTGGAAGACTAACATTTCTGAACCAACGTACATCCCAACTAATGTAGATTTTACAAATGACCTAGTAAGGGCCACACACACAAAAACACATTTGGGGGGAGTGTCATAAGTGGAAAAGCCCACTGTGTGCCTGAATGGACAAAGCTCATTATCTTTCATCCTAACCCATCCTGTGTAGTTGGCAGCATAAAATGAAATATGGTTATATTATAACTTGGCTTGAGCTCTTGGGATAAGGTAAGAAATCTAAATAAATCAATTTAGGGTGCAATCATATGCATGTTTAGACAAAAAAAAAGTCCTATAATTCCCAGCATGCGCCATCCTGCATGGCTGGCTGGAGGATGCTGAGGGTAGGACTTCTTTTTGTCTAAATATGCATACGATTGCACACTTACTTTGCTTCCCTTCTTGCTCTCGAGGCCTATCATTAATGGAAAGCATGGGATAGGTTGGGATGCATGTGGATGCTCCTCAGGAGTGGGTCATTTTCAGAATTTCTACTTTGTTAGACACATCTATTAACCAGACTCTTCATCGTTTCACACAAATAAGGGCCTCCAATGTTTTATTCAGTATGTCCATGTATTAAGTGAGCATCCCAGACAAGCCCTGTCCAGGGCAGAACACATGCTCTGAATACAGGAAGTCCCAGGCAGGGATGTCAGAGAAATCTGCAACTGATTCAAATGAGTTTGTATTTCTGTGAATCTGACCTGTGGATTCTGCAGTGAACTGGCTTTTTCTGAGTCATGCAAACTTGCAGACTGGTTTTTTACTGGGGGGGGGGTTGCACTACTGCGCATTTGCGCAAGTGTTCACTTAGAAACTGGAATGGAATTCTTGGACGTAAAATCTGATACCATCAATGAGCAGACGATGCAACAAAAGGTGCCTGACAAGCTGTGAAACAGATGGAATGGATTTAACACAATCTGTAGAACCCTAGTTCCCTAGTTCCAGGTTCAACCTGGGCATTTCCAGGTATGTCTGGGAAAGGCACCTGTGTGAATCCTGGAAGGCCATTGCCACTCAGCAACTGCAGACACTCTTGGATTAGATGGACCAATGGCCTGCCTCAGTAAAGCAGATTCCTGAGTTCCTATGCAAGACAGAATAAATACACTTGTAACAACAGCTTTGCCTAGGTATGCAGTTCAACATCTGTTTTGGGTTTTTTTTTCCACTTTTTACATGCACCTTCTATGCTGGGGAACACTACAGAATTCAAAAAGCAGCATCTGTCTATCAGTATTAGATTGCACAGAATGAGTCCCAATATCTGTACATGTTCCTCAGTTTGTGCATGTACTAACCAGTATGTGCAATGCAGGGGTAGTCTTTAGCAGTGCATCTAAAAAGATAGCCAGTCCCCCCACCACCACCAATGGACTAAAATGGAAATAAGAACTACTGTTCTGGGATACTATCCACTTCCCTAAAACCATGACTGACCAATACAGGACTGTCGTTGCCAGTGTAGAGGCACATTTCCTAGTTCCAGTTGGAGCTGAATCATACATAAATATTATAGCAAGGATAAATGCAGATGCTAATTACAAAAGAAGAAAACAAAAATACTTTGGCTTCCTTGACTTTGCCCCTTGTTCGTAAATATCACCATGCTGTCATGTAGAGAAAAGATGCAACATGAAATACCCATGGCTTTATAATTATGCTCATGCCAACCCTCTCCCTTGCTCCTAAAAAAACCAGGAGCTCTTCTGTTCGTTTGTAGTCTGCAACAGATATATTTTTTAACATAAAACACTATATTTAATTGGTTATGGATCTCTGTTCTTTTAGCACTACTGGAAATCACACAAAAACACATTAGTACAGAGCAATTAGTGAAAAGGCAGTAAACAACGGAGGCACTATTAAGCTGTGGGTGATTAAATAGCATTACTTCTTTTATTTTTTATGATATTAGACTTAAAGATGAAGTCAATTTTCACCATATATCCCCATTAACATTAATAGGCAATATGAATAGCAGGTGACTCAAACTTCTCTTTAAAGCCAGAATTAATTTTGAACGCCTAGAGTTTATAGAATGCAATCCTTCTCATAGGGTTTCCCCCTTTTTAAATCTTATTTTATGGAAGATCTTCTGTTTTTTAACTGAACATTAGTCTGTTTCTTCCTCCGGTACGTCAGAATATTTTAATAGTAATATCATTTGAATTGATGTGGACTGTTGTTTCTTTCAGAAAATAACAACCTTGACTGTATCAGTAGAAAACAGAGCAGTCCTTGTACTGCACCACACCGTATCTATTGTCAACGAGTATACGTTTATTTTGTATTTTGCAAGTTGCACTCTTTGTCAAATATACTGCAGGCTATGCTATATGTTATCAATGCATTATATATATATATATATATATATATATATATATATATATATATAGTGGCTCTTAAAGAACGTGCTTTCAGCCCAGATGAGTAACACAAACCTGTACATGCTACAGTAGCCTTAAAAACAAACAAACCTGCTTTTAAAATCCAGCCCTGAAGAATGTTGGGAATCTCACAGCACATTTCTACACAGGTCTACTCAAAATTAAATCCCAGTGAGTGCAATGGAGTTTTACTCCCAAGTAATTGGATATAGGATTGCAACCTGAAGACTCATTCTAGTTAAGTTGTCCCATCTCATTGCTGTGTATTTCTTGTTCTGTGGATCAAATGCAGCTACTAAGACAGTGATATTTTGAAATTAATGAATAGCAGCACCCTCTCCAGTAAAAAAAAAATAGCGGGAGGGGGGGAAGAAGAGGAAAAGGATTCTAACTCAAGGATAAAGCCTCTTGTGACACACCTTTTAAAAATCAGCCTTCCCCTCCCAATCACTCTGGAGTCTGGACTCTGCTTGTTTATAGATCACCCTCATGGTCTGGCACATCTTTTTCTAGGCATCTGATTAAGTTAACAATGCACTGCTATTTGCATGCAGATTTGCCAACCCTTTCTCTACAGCTGCTCCCAAAGACTTGGGCTCTCTCTGTAATGTGATAGCACAGCAGTCAGTAAATGCAATCTTTGTCAAACCCAGGTGTGCTCTTGATTTGGTTCTCATTCGTTCCAAGCTATTTTTTTCTCCCCTTTCTGAAGCATTTATAAGACTCTATTATAGTATAGCCACATCTGGAGTGAAAAAAATCTTCTATTAATTACATACTTTTAAAACTATGAAGACAAATTCAGAGGGAGGGAGGGAGAAATTTCATCTTTTTCCCCATCTAAAAGCAGAATGGGTTGTTATTATTATTTGCTTCAAACATTAACGATTGACCTAAAATCAGGATGCTCATGAATGTCTCAAAATACGCTCAGTATCAGATGTAATCTCTTGACAGAAATCTGTGGAGGATTCATTGCATTCCTTTAATAGGAGAAGAAAATTGTGATTAAGAATCAAATTATTGTACTAAAAAGTTCTCTTCCTAGTAAAAAAAAAGAAAAGAGTTTAGCATTCTCCCCCAACCACACCCTATATTAATTTTAGTCATGGCTTCAAGTGGACATGAGTACCCATCACAGTTGCCAAACAATTCATTCTCACCATGGCTAAAAAAAGGGGGGGAAAGCAGAACCAAATTTGATCAGCATCGTGACTTAAATGCTATGCTTTCTTTGTGCAACGAAGGTAATTTTTCAAGATCAAGTTTGAAGTAGATTAGCGTAGAAATATGAGCTAAGCCGTCACTCTTATCATCTGAGTACGGATAAAGGATGCATTCACCCAAGAGCACCATCAAGTTATTTTCTGAGGAGAAAAAAAAATCCCTCTGTCTTCCTGAATACATGAAGATCATCACAGTGAGGTGATAAATGGGGACTGGCAAATACTTCTGACAACTGCCTATCTGTTGTGAAAATTTATCCTCAAAAGAAAAGAACATTACTTAATTCAACACCTACTTTATGACAACAAAATGTAACTTTTTGCAGGTAAATACTTGTTCCAGTATTTCTCAGGTATAGTATTTCTCAGGTATAAAAGCCATTTTAGGAGAAAGAGCAAAGAGGAACTCACATTTGGCCAAGCGGCCAAAACCTGGACAAGGAAAATTTAGCTACAACTTTATTGCTCAGTTTTCCCAGATTTTCCATCCCTCAGAGTAGCTACTTCATTACACAATAATTTCTCATTGGCTGGGTCACTAAGAAGTTACAGGTCAACCTATAGAGTTTATTTTCTAATAAATCCACTGAGCATCACTGATCTTTATAGATGTTTGTATCGCAGTGTTGAATAAATGCCTGCATTCAGGTAGCTTTCCCAGTGACAGGCTCTGAATTTATTATTGCTATTATCCAGTGGTTTAGTCTAGATGCAGAAGTTTGGGCTCATACACCCTCCTTGGAATATTGCTTACTCATTCATTTCAATGGAAGAAGAAGATCCACCTGGTCCTTCTTTGAATGGATGGATTTGCTAACCTACTTGAATGAACAAGAGGGATGAGTGAGTGCCTTACATGCTTCCTGCATCCACTGGTGTGATGGTGTGAAAAAAACAAGGAAAACCAAACTTCTGCAAAACCTATAGTACAAGACTGTACTTGCCCACTTCATATGCCTGTACAGAATAAACTGCCAGTTCAAGACTTCTCACTCATGTTCTTCTCAGGTGACTTCTCACTCATGTTCAAGTCCTTCATTTCCAGGAGATTCAGGGACAGCAACACATTGGAACTCCCTCCCAGGCTCCTAGCTGAAAGGGCATGCAGTGGCAAAAAGGAAGTCATAAGAACATAGGAAGAACCGATCAATAAGCCCACAAGCAGGCCATGAGTGCAACAGCACCTTCCTGTCTTTTACCCCTATTACCCCTTCATCTTCTTGTATGGGACTGGGTTGCAGGCACAGAGCTGCCAACAGAAAGTACTAATTTTATGGGTATCTTCTTGCTGGCTATTCTGATTTGTATAGGTTTTAAATAAAACATGATCTTTTTTGTTATTTTTAAATAGAGATGAGATGAATTTTTTGTCTCAAAATTTCTATGGGTGTTGAGGGAGAAACATTTCTCCCCCTACACTGGTCAAACACTTGAACAAAAGGCATTTTTGGACACTTGAACTATTTCTCTGATTTCTATTCAAGTCGTGGACACTATAAAACCTCAAATGGATCAGTCCAAAAACCCCAAGGCTGATTTTTAAGGCTGCAAAGAACAGAGTGAGCCCACAGGGAACAGCTCCGGTAAGCCTTTTCCCCAGCCCGTGGGACTTTGGTGGGACTTTTATCAGTCACACGGGCTAGGCAAAGGGCTTACAGAGAGTATATGAAGAGACTCTGCCCAGGCGTTAGCTTTAGCATTTCAGGACATGTTCAGACAAGTTTTCAGGGGGATGGCAAAACTCCCTTGGTCAAAGGCACAGTAAATTCCCTGTGGGCTAGCTGAGGAACTGCACAATCCCTTGGAGATGTAAAAAAACCAGCCTTTGGAACCTTTTTTTCTATTGTCCAGGACTCTTGGTGCATACTAGACAAAATTCCAAGGATGTGTTTGAAAGCAGATTGAAAAATAAAGGTACTTTTCAATTTGAAAAAACAAACAAAACAAAACTCAAAACTGAAACTGAAAAGCAAGGCTGCAATGTATTTGAAGACCATTTAGTCAACCCCTCTGCAGTACAAGCTGTTTCACACTTCTTGCAGCAATTGTATTTGCCAGGAAGACCACCCCAGCATTTGCTGGAGCAAACACAATAACATTTGAATGGCAGACACCTTCCTAAACAGGAGCCCTGTTTTGCTGCGGCTTGTGCATGTGCACTGAGTGTTTAAGAATTTGTGTACATCTTTCACTTTTATGTATTTTCTTTGGGAAACACTGCAGACACTGGAAACATACATTGCTGTGCAAAGCAGACCTAAGAGAGGGTGCTCCCTTCCAGAATCTCCGATTACTGCACTTATCATTAATGTTATTGGCTTGGATCCAGCTTGGTCTCTCCACCAGCAGAACAGGACTTCTTCAGCCTCTCCTTCCTCTGGCAGTCCCCCTCATACCCTCCAGACCAGATCTGCTCCAGAGAGTTGGGAGAGGCCTCTCTGGAGCAGATTCTGAGGGTGCACAGGGACTGCAGGAGGGAGGAGAGGAAGGGGAAATCTATTCTGCCACCAGTGGAGGGATGAAGTTGGATCCAACCCACAGTGCACATGCCCTGAGAGCAGGTGGTATGACAAAATTTCTTGTAGAACAAGGAATATGCCTAGTTACAAGTTCAATTGGTTTAAATACCACCACAAAATCATCAACTTGTCTGGATAACATGGGAGATAAACCCTTATTGATTCCATGGATCATTCTGAAATCGTGCATGAGAGAACTTCCCATTCTTCTTGCTTTAGTGACAATCCATCCTATCCAATATTTCATGTCCAAAAGGGGAGGGAAAATTGCCATGGATAAGATGCAAAACATTGTGGGCTAAGGACAAGGCTGCACACATGTATTTCTGAAGTGGACACACAATGGTATCCATATGAACTTGTGCATGTGGGACTGGGCTTCTGGATTTGTTTGGCACTCCTGCACAATTAGACACCCTAACTTTGTGCAGGATTACACCCCTTGTCTTTATTTACCCACACATCAAACCCAAACAACAGAATACAGCTGCTTATCCATCTACAGTAAGCTTTGTCCATGTGCACTTGGATTTCTTTGGACCGTGGTGCAAATCTTTATTTTTATATGGACGCATCACTGAACATCACTGTGCCTGTGCCACAAATATGCCCTGTGCTTAAAAGCAAAGCAAATGGGGTGTGGAAGAGATGGTTGTCATACGATTGCATCATAGGCTAATAAAAAGAATCAGAAGAGATAGGATAGATTATGCTTCTCTACTAGGTACTTTAGTAGGGATGGTTTGACTTTTGGCCCGGGCACATATGCCAATGGCAAGACAAACTCAAGGGACTAACAAAAAAAGAATGTGTGTTCACAGCTGTACAGTGCACCAATACAGATTACATGTTTTCAGGGTTGCGGCCACAACAGAATGCTAATTAACATACTGGAGTGATGAGAACGGCTGTAAGGGCCTTATTGTTCCATTATTTCATGCAGCCCAGCTGCCTTTGTTTATATCACTTATCCTCTCGTGCCACAGGTTTTCACTCCAAAAATACTATCCCAATACAATGTTAATATTTAAAAAACAAAGAGGTGGCAGATTGTCATTTCTGTGTCAGTCTCAAACTGCGGAACTGTTAAGCTGTTCAGAGTTCGGTATTTAGAAATAATTTAACAGCCATATTCCGACACTGCCTGCATTCTAACATAATGGCTGACTACGTGAACCAAGCAAATGCATAACTATCCTGACATCACTTATGAGATTTAGATTGGTCAGTTAATGGAAGTCTTTACCAAAATCAATACCATAACAGCTTCTTGAAATGAACGCGATTTTTTTTTCTTTAACACAGAGCACGGTGAACAATAAGTACAGAAATATATTACCTTTATATACAACACAAAGGGATTGGAATTTGAAATTAAAAAGCAATTACACAGCTTTTGGGGACCCTCATTTTTTCTTTTCTTTTGCAAAGTAATGTGCACTTGATTATTAAAAATAAACACATACAAAAGGAGTAATACAGAATATTAATGTGCCAGAATGTGTTTGTTTGTTTGTTTTCCTTGGTAAATGAAAAATCAGGATTTGGCTTCCTCTTCTAGTTAAGTCCTAATATTGATCGCCAGTGCAGTGATGGATAAAACAGTGCTGCAAACTTTAAAGCATGTAATTTCACTAGATTTCATATCATATATGAATATATATATATATATATATATATATATATATATATATATAATCATTGGCTGCCTTTATTGGGCGGGGGGGTAGGGACTAGTAAAAAACATAATAAAGAGTAGCATTAAATTTCACAAGAAAAAAATCAGTGCCCATTTTAGTTGGCTGCACTTTTCATGCCATCTCTGGATATTCGGTAATGGAACACGAAAGACAGGGCCTTTTCTGTGGTTAGGGATGTACGAAAGTCACTTACCTTTTCTAAGGGTGACATTCGCGGTGGGGGGGAGGTGCTCTGTCCCTCCCCCCAAAATTCTCTCCAGCCGGCTCTGCTCCATGGAGATTCCACGGAGCCGCCGGCCAGGGCCGCCCGCAGCCGGACATCCAGCCGCTGGGCAGCCTGCAGGGATGCAAATGGCGGCTGCCATAGCCACCGCCGTTTGTGTCCCTGTATTTTGCCATGATAGGCTATGTAAATATTTACATAGCCTATCACGGAGAAAAAAACCATGAAAAAAACAGCGAACGCAAATGGCGGTGGCTACAGTGGCCGCCATTTGCATTCCTTTTTTTTTTTTGCCATGATAGGTTACATAAATATTTACGTAGCCTATTACAGCAAAAAAAAAATGGGGGGGAATGCAAATGGCATCCCTGCGTTAGCCATGATAGGCTATGTAAGTATTTACGTTAGGGGTGCACGAAAGCCACTTACCTGGTCTTGCAGCTTGCTTCGCGGTGGGGGGGGAGGCGCTTCGCTGCTCCCCCCGAAGTTCAGGCCGGGGGGAGGCTTCCCTCCTCGCCTGGCTGAAATTCAGGCCAGGGGGGAGGCTTCCCGCCTCGCCTGGCCGAAATTCAGGCCGGGGAGGAGACGCCTCGCCTCACCCAGCTGCGAAATAAAAAGTTAAAAAAAAAACGCCCCCGTGATAGGCTACGTGACGATTAACGTAGCCTATCACGGCTAGATTTGCAAAGTCAGCCGTGATAGGCTACGTAAATCGTCACGTAGCCTATCACGGGTGACTTTAAAAAAAAAAGCGCGTACGCAAATGGCGGCCCCCATAGGGAGCCGCCATTCACGTTCCTTATTTGGTCACTGTAGTCTACGTAAAGATTTACGTAGACTATGGTGAAAATAAGGGCAACGCAAATAGCGTTGCCCTTATTTTCGCCGTAGTCTACGTAATCTTTACGTAGACTACAGAGACCAAATAAGGAACGCGAATGGCGGCTCCCTATAGGGGCCGCCATTAGCAGTACGCGCTTTTTTTTTTTAAAGTCACCCGTGATAGGCTACGTGACGATTTACGTAGCCTATCACGGCTGACTTTGCAAATCTAGCCGTGATAGGCTACGTTAATCGTCACGTAGCCTATCACGGGGGCGTGTTTTTTTTTTTTACTTTTATTGGAATGGCGGCGGCGGCAGCCAGTCGAAAGACCGGCTGCCGCCTCTGCCCCTGTCGAAGACCTGCCGAACCGCTGCCGGGCCCCGCTGCCGGGAGGGACATTCGGGAAAGGTAAGTCCCATCCCGGGGGGGGTGGGGGGGCAGAGAATTTCTCCCCGAAACTACTTTGGGGGCGGAACACGTTGGCACTCGGCCCCCCGAAGTTTCGGGGAGAAATTCTCCCCCATCCCTAATTCACGTAGCCTATTATGGCAAAAAAAGGGGGGGACGCAAATGTCACCCCTGCGTTAGCCATGATAGGCTATGTAAGTATTTACGTAGCCTATCATGGCTATATGGAAGAAGCGAATGGCGGCCGCAGACACGGCCGCCATTCGCAATGCAGCGCAGACAGCAGCAAGTAGGTGCTCTGTTCCGGGCCCATTTCACAGGGTGGGGGGTGAGGGGGCTTTGTTCCGCCACGGATTTCGGGGGGCTGAATGCACTGGCATTTGGCCTCACAGAGATCCGTGGCGGAATTCTCTGACATCCCTATCTGTGGTAGTGGGCATAGCTCTGAAATGTAGGGATGGACAAAAGTCCCTTACCTGTTCTCGAAGCTTGCTTCGTGGTGGGGGTGGAGGCGCTTCGGTTCTCCCCCCGAAGTTCAGGCGAGGGGGAGAGGCGCCCCGCCTCGCCCAGCCGAAATTCAGGCTGGGGGGGAGGCGACCCATCCCTCGTCGGCGAAATTCAGGCCGGGTAGGAGCGCCCCATCTACCCGGCCGCGGAAAAAAAAGTAAAACACACACACACACACACACCCGTGATAGGCTACGTAACAATTTACGTAGCCTATCACGGCTAGATTTCCAAATTCAGCCGTGATAGGCTATGTAAATCGTCACGTAGCCTATCACGGGTGACTTTGGGGGAAAAAAAAAGCGCGTATGCAAATGGCGGCTCCCATGGGGACCGCCATTTGCGTTCCTTATTTTGACACGTCTAGTCTATGTAAAGATTTACGTAGACTATGGTGAAAATAAGGGCAACGCAAATAGCGTTGCCCTTATTTTCGCCGTAGTCTACGTAATCTTTACGTAGACTACAGCGACCAAATAAGGAACGCGAATGGCGGCTCCCTATAGGGGCCGCCATTAGCAGTACGCGCTTTTTTTTTTTAAAGTCACCCGTGATAGGCTACGTGACGATTTACGTAGCCTATCACGGCTGACTTTGCAAATCTAGCCGTGATAGGCTACGTTAATCGTCACGTAGCCTATCACGGGGGCGTGTTTTTTTTTTTACTTTTATTGGAATGGCGGCGGCAGCCAGTCGAAAGACCGGCTGCCGCCTCTGCCCCTGTCGAAGACCTGCCGAACCGCTGCCGGGCCCCGCTGCCGGGAGGGACATTCGGGAAAGGTAAGTCCCATCCCGGGGGGGGCGGGGGGGCAGAGAATTTCTCCCCGAAACTACTTTGGGGGCGGAACACGTTGGCACTCGGCCCCCCGAAGTTTCGGGGAGAAATTCTCCCCCATCCCTAATTCACGTAGCCTATTATGGCAAAAAAAGGGGGGGACGCAAATGTCACCCCTGCGTTAGCCATGATAGGCTATGTAAGTATTTACGTAGCCTATCATGGCTATATGGAAGAAGCGAATGGCGGCCGCAGACACGGCCGCCATTCGCAATGCAGCGCAGACAGCAGCAAGTAGGTGCTCTGTTCCGGGCCCATTTCACAGGGTGGGGGGTGAGGGGGCTTTGTTCCGCCACGGATTTCGGGGGGCTGAATGCACTGGCATTTGGCCTCACAGAGATCCGTGGCGGAATTCTCTGACATCCCTATCTGTGGTAGTGGGCATAGCTCTGAAATGTAGGGATGGACAAAAGTCCCTTACCTGTTCTCGAAGCTTGCTTCGTGGTGGGGGTGGAGGCGCTTCGGTTCTCCCCCCGAAGTTCAGGCGAGGGGGAGAGGCGCCCCGCCTCGCCCAGCCGAAATTCAGGCTGGGGGGGAGGCGACCCATCCCTCGTCGGCGAAATTCAGGCCGGGTAGGAGCGCCCCATCTACCCGGCCGCGGAAAAAAAAGTAAAACACACACACACACACACACCCGTGATAGGCTACGTAACAATTTACGTAGCCTATCACGGCTAGATTTCCAAATTCAGCCGTGATAGGCTATGTAAATCGTCACGTAGCCTATCACGGGTGACTTTGGGGGAAAAAAAAAGCGCGTATGCAAATGGCGGCTCCCATGGGGACCGCCATTTGCGTTCCTTATTTTGACACGTCTAGTCTATGTAAAGATTTACGTAGACTACGGCGAAAATAAGGGCAACGCAAATAGCGTTCCCTTATTTTCGCCGTAGTCTACGTAAATGTTTACGTAGACTAGACGTGCCAAAATAAGGAACGCAAATGGCGGCACCCATGGGCCGCCGCCATTCACGTACACGCTTTTTTTTTTCAAAGTCACCTGTGATAGGCTACGTGACAATTTACGTAGCCTATCACGGCTGACTTTGCAAATCTAGCCGTGATAGGCTACGTAAATCGTTACGTAGCCTATCACGGGTGTTCTTTGTTTTTTTTTACATTACTTTTTTTTTTTGCAATGGTGGCGGCAGCAGCCGGTCGGCAGCAGCCGGTCGGGAGACCGGCCGTTGGTCGGCCATTGGCATTCGGCCTCCCGGAGATTCGTGGAGAAATTCTCCGCTATCCCTACAAATGCGCTTCCAACCAAACTCTGCCAGGTTCTGTGTGTCTCTTTCACTGGCAACTGAAGACATTCAATTGGATGAGCTTTTACTGTCTACCACCTGGTTTTGCTGCTGCAGGTTTTAATGTGTAATATCTTTTAGTCTAGCTGCCGGCTGCTATATTAGCTGTATTATATGTTCTCATTGCTTTTAGAAATTGTTTATTATGTGTGTGTTTTTATTATATTGCATGATTTCATGGTTATGGTGTATGCTGCTCTGTACACTACTCTTCTTAATGAAGATGGTAATGATTCTTATTATCAGCATTATCCATTGAAAACAGGATCTAAGGATGAGTCCAGGTCAGGCCTGGGTCAATGGAATCCTCACTACAGTGAAGACTACCTAGTTCAGTTCTCTGCACTATGCCAAGTTCTTATACCTAAAGACTCCTAGTATATTAGTGTACATCAGTCAAGCTATGGCTTACCTCTTGGAGAGAGCAGGAAAGATCTGGAATGTCTATATTCACTTTAAGGAAGTATGACTTTATTGGATTCTTCAGTTTTAAAGCTCCCCCATCTCCAAAGTCCCATTGTTTCCAGGTGCCATCCTAATCTAGAGATTTTTCTCTCAGAAAACCACTATGACTGGTGGTCACTTCACACAATGATGGTTTTCTTATATGAAGCTTGTACAACATGTGACTTGCCATGCTAAACACAGGACAGTAGGCGTATTTTGTGGCCTGTCAGATGCTTGCCAATCCTCCTGTTGTACCCACCGGCAGGTTTATTGTAGAGATGAGTTGGAAGTTCCAGAACAGTCCTTTACTTCCATTTTTGCTTTCATTAGTGTCAAAAAGTTATTCAGTGTGCTTTCAACTCCCACATCACACCAACCCCACAACCTGTCTTTTCTTTGTTTAGAGGTTTAGACACCAAAAGAAAGTGTACAAAGACCTGCAAGGTTGGTTTTTAAAGTTCCAGAGATCTTTGTAATCCCATCAACTAGATCCTGAGGGAAGTTCCTGAGACTTAGAAGCAAGGGAGTTATACAATTCCATTAGTTTTTCTTACCAATTCGGGGAATCCTTCAACTAAAGTTTTATATATTATGCCTCAGCTTTAGCTTTGCTAGCACTGGAGAGCTTTCCTGAGTTTGGTTCGACAAGCTTAGAGAATTGCACCAGAGCTTCCCTGAACTGTATCCTAAGGAGGCACTTGCCAGTTTCTTGGAGCAGCCTTTAGGTGCATTTGCACAGCAACTGTCTGATCTGCAGTTTAGTTTCGTGGATTTGTGTCATTTGCTTAGCTGTTCTACAAAAGTTCCTGTTTCATCAAACATACGAATCTCAACACAATAACTGAATCTCACAAAAAATTGGCACTGAGTGCTCTTCAGTTTACTGAGCTCCTAGAGGATGCCATATAACACAGGTTTGCTACTTCCATGTATGAAAAGTCATCACATAAGACAGAATGATAGGCAGCAGAGGAAATAAAATTGTCCAGGATCTAATAAGTGTAGTGAAATAAAATGTGAATCATAATTTGAGTAATCATTTAAAGTTAGGATTGATGAATTAGGTTGGAATAAGTATTCATCTCTACTTTCTCCTGCACAATTCACTAATCAGTGGCATGTGATAATGGTGAAGTATATTAAAAACATCCAATGGGATGAACAGCTAAAGCTGCTTTAAAAAAATAAAAACAAAAATGTTTAACTTGTAATCCCAGATATATGTGAAAAGGACTTGAAGTACCTGTCTTATGAAAAGCAGTAATGAGCTGATTTAGTGTTTCAACAACTCATACAGCACTGAACCATGAACATGCCACAGGTGTGTTCTAATATGCACTGGTTCCCCAGCTATGGCCATTCCCCCTACTGTGGGCACAAGAACATAGATTGGTTTAATTGGATCCAGGAGCTAGCTAAATTGCCCAGCTGCTTTGTGTTTAAGGCCCCCAACTAGTTTATATACCAATAATAATAAAATAACTTTATTTTATAGCAACTCAACCTATTATAGGGGTTTTCTTCTCTTCGGCTACAATCCTGAACCCACTAACCTGGGGGTATGCCTCACTGAACTCAAGTATGCCTCTATAGCATTATACTGACATCTATAGGATTACTCAATTCTATACAAACTATTTCCATTGAAGAAACTCCTGCTTTGGTTTCTGACAAAATGAAACAAAAACAATAAGGAATAATGAAGACAGAGGTAAATAACAGTAAATAAATAGATTTTTAAACTTGGTTGTACTGAGGACCACTAATCTAGCTTGCCTGTTCTCTGTGGCCTAGCATGTTTGTACCATATGGCCATCACGTTGTAGGACTCTTGAAACACTTTGGAATTAAAACTCAACTGTTGCCCTTCTCCATTATGGCTGTAATCCAACAAAGCTATGTGTGCATATGGAGAAGTACCATGCTCACAGCAGTGCGTTTCTTTGATCTTTCTGCTGAAGACACTTGCACTGCTGAAGAGGCAAGCTGGTTTTCAGTTTGAATTTGAAAATTTCAGCATGTGGTGCAAACTTCAATTAATTCTCTCACTCTTCTGCATCCTACTCCATTAATTTTTACTGTGGCTCAGTGTCTCTGTGGCCCAGTGGCAACAATTTAAGAACCATTTTCAATACTTGGCTATCTGAACATAATTGGACACCATCTTTCTTTCTTATTTCTAATCACCAGACAAAAGCATCATTTACTCCTTAATTGACAAGTAGTATTCTGAGAAAATTTAGGATGCTGCAGCCTACTTAGTTTGCTAGCATAAAGAATTGTTTAATTTTGTTTCCTAGTTACTGCCTCAGCCTACTTCTACAACTGGCAACATCCTGTCTTGAAGAGAAATGCATGGTGTAGCTGCACAGCAAAGAAAAACTGGGTAACGAGATTCTCAAATCATAGTAGGTTTATGAGAGCAGGAATCATCTCCCTTTTATGTAGCTTTCAAAGCACAGGTGTCTTCTTTGAGTCAGAAGTTGGCAAAGGCTCAGTTTACTTCCTGGTTGATAATAAATCTCTCTTTTACAAAAAACAAAACAAAACACACCATGATCAATTTCATGACACTAATACTTGTTTTAATATCCAAGAACTTTTATAGTACAGTCCTAATACACAGATGGTTGCAATGTACACACAGACTTTCATGAATACAGGGACTTCCATAGGCTATGAGGACTGGAGTGTTCTGTGTGTGCAGTGGGGAACCATCACTGCATCCATGGAACATTCTATGAATCAGAAGAGAACAGAAGGGCCATGTGTGCATCACAGAATCATAGAATCATAGAAGAGTAGGGTTGGAATGGATCTATAAGACCATCGAGTCCAACCCCCAGAGTGTGGACATCAGAGCCTCCCAATGCCTTGGTTTGTGCTCTGTAGCAATAAATACAGCCCATCTATTTTTAAATGATTACTAGAGAAAAAGAGTTGGAACTATTCAAACAATAGGCTTAACAGAGTCTCTTCATTTATCTCAACAAATATATGGATAACTGGAATTGTAGATCAATGGGTTACACCATCAACACAAAGCTATATATACTATAGGGGGCATGCACAGTTTGGAAAACTGAGTTTGAGTTCCCGTTGCTTCAAATTGATAGAACTGGACTGCAAAAATGCACAGTAATAAACTGATTATGCCTCTAATCAATGGATTTTTGTATTAGTGCCAGACATCAGGCATAAGTGACTCCATGTGTTAATCACAAGGCAAGCATTTGTTTCAGCTTGCCTAGATGCAACTAGAGAAAGAGAATTTGGTCTCACTTCAAAATAAGACATACTAAGGATGCAATCCTATAAATCTTTAGACAGAAAAAAAATCCTGCAACTCTCAGCATGCTGGCTGGGGAGTGGGGAATGCTGGGAGTTGTAAGACTTTTTCTGTCTAAACATGCACAGGATTGTGCCCTAAATGGGCTTAAGCAAACACTTAATAAAGAAATATTTAAAGAGGAATTAGCAGTTGAATGCCAATGTTGTGTAATGTAAGTAAGGGATAGTTTTCTTTCCTGTTCAGGCTCTGAATTCAAGTTGGTCTCCAGGATCCAAGTTGATCCCCAGTAAAGTTTAGCAAATATATAGTTGTTGCTTTAAATAAAACACCTATCTCACTCCAGATTTGTGACTGGAAACAATTCATTTTAAAATGCAATACACTCTGTTATACAGTTATATTACACTTCAATTAAAAGAGCTAAAAACGTAACAGTACTGCCATGACCCTAAGCCTCTACTGGATTCACCAAAAAACCAAACGCTAGTTTAGAATGGAAAGAGCTTTGGGGTATTTCCAAAAAGATAGCCTCAGACTTCAGCAAGTCTCAGTAGTGAGGAGGTCCAGAACTGTCAATTGTGAGACAACCAGAGGGTAGTTAATGTCCAGTTAGAGAGGCAGTCGGGTTAAAGTGTATTTGCAAAGTCATGCCTGTTCACCACAATGCTGTTCCCACTGTTTATGAGAAGCATTTTTAAAAAAATTCTACAGTATATAAGCAGTTTTATGAAATAACAGTCATTACATTACGCAGCTTATATGAAGCCAAAATAGAGAAGTGTGGAGACCTGCCTGGGTGTTCCCCTGGATGCAAATCTACCACTGAATCATCCTCTTTAATTTAAACAAGTGAATAAGAAGAAGAAATAATAATAATCACACCAGCTACTTCTTAGTATTTGTATAGTGCTTTGCATGACGGAAGTGCTGAGCAGATATTAAATAATTAGCCCTCACAACTCCCATGTGAATTAGAGACATATAATTAATTGTCCACTGCAGATGGGGAAAATACCTGGCTTATGCAAAGGCTACATGTACATACTAGTACCTTTGCAGAGCAAGACAAAGTATAGCACCACTGATGGCTCCAGATTTCTGAGGGCCCTTGGACAAGACACCCTCTATGGGCCCCCTCCTTCAGTGAGTCTACCTTCTCACTGCCATTGTCAACAGCTGCAATTCCTCCTCCTCCTCCCTATCGCTTGCTTGCTTGCCAGGCAGAAAGCCAGGGAACAGTGGTATCTATTGCTCCTCCTTCTCACCACCACCATTGTTGGGACCAGAGCAAGAGGCAGGGTGAAGAGGATGAGCAACTCCAGGGCACTGTTGTCAGTTAACACTGGAGTCTGAGCTTCATTTGCGTAAGTGTACTCAGTTGCAGATAACATGTGAATCAATTAGAGAGTCCCTCTGAGCATATATGTGTTACCTTCACCACTTCCAAACAAGTACAAGATACCCACAAGGTAAGGAACATGGAAATACATTGATCCCTGTTACACAAAATTCACTGGCAGTGGCTCTCCAAATCTTCCCCATCCCTCTCTGGAGATGTCAGGGTTCTTCCGTACCAGCCTTCCTCAACCAGGTGCCCTCTGTATGTTTGGAACTACAACACCATTGGTCATGCTGACTGAGTCATGAGTCATCCAGTGAGTCATGAGTGCATGGGGGTTTGCCTTAGTGGCTACAAAGATGGAGCCCACACTGAGTGACCAAAGATCTTTGCCATTCCATAGGTAAGCACACAACCCATGCAGAAGTTTATTGGATGGCATGTTTCCAATTTATCTCCCCATGATTTCTCTTATAGGACTGTGGTGTGAATCTGTCTTTTAAACAGTAGAAAGCTAGTAGAAATCCAGTACTGGTTAAAAAGTAGAAATTCAGTACCGGTTAAATGTTTTTAACTCCATTCGTCTTCTAAACTTAAAACTTACTCTGCTTTCTGACCCCATCTCTGCAAGCCCACATACATAAACTATCTATTGGGTGGGTGACTGACTGTGTGGAGATTATCATGCATAGCTGAATGGGTGCAACCACTACTGAACACAGTAGAAAGCAAACGTGAGCTCAGAGAGGAAGGAGACGGGGTGGTTCTGTGAGCAGGGTGCGGGGAGGAGACCAGGGCAGCTGGCTTATGAAGAATCCTCTGGCTGCCCCAGTCTCCTTCCCTCCTGCTCTGGAGATCCCCAGCTAGATGGGCAAAATCACCCATCTAGCAAAAATGCAGGGTGAGAGAAGTGACGAGGCAGCTGACGGCTCCACACTCCTCCTGCCATGCATAGGAGGCTGATGGGCATCTGGATATGATTGCACCCTAAGGGTGGATGGATGGGGCATGCTGGAAGTTGTAGGACTTTTTCCTGTCTAAATATGCATAGGATTCTGCCCTTAGTTCTATAAGCTGATTACATCTGAGGGCCAAAAATACACATGATGTGCAACTTTACCTTTAAAAAACAAAACAAACAAAAAAAGCAGCTGTGTGAGGCTACAATCTTGAGTGTAGGCTGGATGGTGGGGAGCAGGTGCTTAACCCTCCCCCCTCCACCCCGCTCTGGCTATTCCCACTCAAAATGCCTCCCCCATTGGTTTTCTCTCTGAAGGGAAAAAGATACAGCAGCCCCATTTCATTTTCCCTTACAATGAGAAAAGCAGCTGCAGGGCATTTTGAATGGGGAAAAAGCATGAGGGTCAGAAGTTAAGCAGCCTGTTCCCCCTACCAGTGAGCCACTCAAACAGCTGCTTTTTATTCTAAAAAGGAAAGGAGTTGGGCAAAGTTACATGCAACTGTGTATCATCTGTAGCTAATGGGAAAATACTACAGCATGAAAGGCATTTTCCTCTTCAAGAAAAAAAGGAACCACATTTTTACATAAAATAAGTCGCCATGCATTGAGGCACACACATGCGCACACACATGCGCACGCACACACACACACACACACAACTTCCTTTGGCACCATGCCTTGTATACTGAGAAGGGTT
>NC_139465.1:20952500-20965000 GCF_057233095.1 Heloderma suspectum | reverse complement strand
TCTCCAGGGGGAGGAGAAATTCTCAATAGTTGTCTCAGGTAGGGGTCCCCATTGGCAGGGCTTGTAACACAGCTTCTTTCTTTTTGGTAAGTGGGGGTTTGGGGGGGGTACTGCAGCTGCATCAACTGTCTTGGCAGGCTGGCCCCCAGTTTGCATCAAATGCAACGCAGGTAGGAGCAGTGTGGTGCCCAGCTCCAGGGATAAGGTGTAGTTAGTGCCCTGCCAACATCTGTCCTCCAGTTTTCTGAAAGTTCCCCCCCCCCCCATGAAAGAGGCTTCCATTGTTCTGACTTATTCAGGATGTTTTCTAACATATTTTTGTGATGTTTTTGAGCTTACCTACTCACAGCTAGCCTCTCTGGCTGCCTGCACATCCTGATCTGAAAAAGCGCCATCGGTAGGGATGGGGGAGAATTTCTCCCCGAAACTTCAGGGGGCCGAGTGCCAACGCATTCGGTCCTCCGAAGGTTGTTCAGGGACAAATTCTCTGCCACCCCCCCACCACCACCCGCCGGGATGGGACTTACCTTTCATGAATGTCCCTCCCGGCGGCGGGTCCCGGCGGCGGTTCGGCAGGTCTTCGTCAGGGGCGGGGGTGGCAGCCAGTCTTTCGACCGGCTGCCGCCACCGCCATTACAAGAAAAGTAAAAAAAAAAACACCCCTGTGATAGGCTACGTAACGATTAATGTAGCCTATCATGGCTAGATTTGCAAAGTCAGCCGTGATAGGCTACGTTAATCATTACGTAGCCTATCACAGGGGCGTTTTGTTTTGTTTTTTTCTTTTGAAGTTCGCGGCCGGGGAGACAGGGCACTTCTCCCTGGCCTGAATTTCGGCCGGGTGAGGCGGGAAGCCTCCCCCCCAGCCTGAATTTCGGCCGGGCGAGGTGGGAAGCCTCCCCCCCCGGCCTGAACTTTGGGGGGGAGCAGCGAAGCACCTCCCCCCCACCGCGAGGCAAGCTGCGAGACCAGGTAAGTGACTTTCGTGCATCCCTACCCATGGGAGGAATTACCTTATGGTGCCTTAAAGTGAGCTTTAAGTGTAGGAAGCTGAGGAGGCTACAGGTGACCAGAGATATGATTGTACAATGAGAAACTGGACACTTCTGCTCACTCTTCAGCCACCTCCTAAGTACGGTAAGCCCAAGAAACCCAAATCCAACCCATGATAATTTCTCCAAAATTTCTTAATTGAATGTCTTTTCAAAAGCAATTTCTCTTCTATCAAATTGAATGACAATGGTCGAAAAAATGTGGGAGAAATTTTCAGCACAACACTAGTATGTACTGCTTGAGTGAACTCCAAGACTGTAACCACAGTATCTCTAACCATCTCTAAGTAGGCCAAAGATGCAATCTTCTTCATTAACACCAAATTAATAGCTAGAAAAGGGATTTTCTTCTCCTCAGCCCCTTCCCCCACCCCACCCTAGCCAACCTGCAGTTTCTCCAAACCTTCCAGACATCACGTGGCCTTGGTGTAAAATGTACCATGTCTCTTGCCATCCTATTGACAAAGAATACAAACAAGTCTGCCATGGGCAATAGTTTGACAAACACAAATTCGTAAATGATGGTGCACGACAATAGGCTAAGGAGCAAGGTGGCAATTTAGGGGAAAAGGAAGGAAGGAAGGAAGGAAGGAAGGAAGGAAGGAAGGATGACTGGGTGGATTTGTTCTTATTTAAAATCTAGAGGAGAGCTCCACTGTATTGCAGATTAACGATATAAATATTTTTAATATACTTTAAAAATGTATGTGCTCAATGACTCGTGTCAAGTTTGTGTGCTGCCAACCACTTTCTTAACAGCAAGCAACATTTATATGGCCATAACTGAAGGTTTTTGTTTTTTTTTTAATTTAACACCCCATTAAGAGGAATGAGCGGAAGGGACATTTGCACTTTTGCTGGGTGTCGCTGCTTCAAGCCCATCTCCATCAGAATGCAGATGCAATAAGACAGCCTTCCATTGATTTACAGTGCTGTCTCCAAAGACACAAGGTCCACATCCTTCCCTTCCCCCAGCCACAGACATTCAAGAATGCAGGTGTGCGTGTGCTTGTGTGTTTCGTTAATGGCACATCACTCACTACCATGCTGTAAATACTGGATGAAAACAATGGCTATTTTAATAGCATTTTCATTAGCTTGATGCGTTCTTGCCGAGTGAAATCCAGGCAGTCGTTACATTCCTACAACACTTCCAAAACAGACAGAATCATATTTAGTTACCTGCTGTGGTAACCTGGCATATGAGGCAAGAAGAACCAGAAGGGGGAATTGAGAAGGTGGGGAGGGGGAGCAAAGCAGAGTATAGCTAGATTTCTATCTGAAGTGTCTGGTCACATCCTGTTCACACGAAACTGAGTCCTTTCTGAAGTGTGCAGATAAACCTCACAAGGAGACTGAGCATGGCAGATGCTTCCAAGGCTTATGTGGATGGTTATCTCATCAAAAGCAAGCCTAGGTTTATGGGAATGTGGAGGAAGGGGGAGAGTTCTTTGTAGGGGAGAATCAGTAAGCAGGAAGGTGGAGAGTAACCTGCTCCACACCTGCCAGTTCTTATCTGTAAATGCCCTCCGAAGCCCCCTTCTTCCTCACTCAGGCTTATTTCTGATCTTCGAGCCTAGCTTGGAAGGGTGAGGAGCATTAAAATGGTAGAGGTGGTTGCAGGAGAGAAGCAGTGAGTGGGGGAAGAATTAAGCAATCTTGTCCGTCTGCTGATTCTCTCCTGCTGTTCCCCCTTCACCCCTAAATTAGCATCATAATGAGATTGGAACCCTGTGTTTGCCTCATAATGTGTAGTTTCTCCTTTAGGCTATACAAAGCTCCATGCCTCCCTGAGACTGTCCATCTTTATAGCTTCCTTGAATTGACTTGCAGGATCAAACTATCGCTGGATAATGTAGCAAACCGAGTTCCAATGTTCTGAATAGTGTGAGGTTGTTTTGCATGTTTTTGTTCACCAATTGGCCCTTTGGGAAAGCTCTCCTGCATCCCTATCTTGACCACTTGAGCACTTATCTCCTTCACAATTGTACAAGTTGGGCTTAGGGCATATAGCAAGAGTCCCCAACCTTTTTGGACCCATGGTCATAATTGGGAATTTGAGAAACTGTTGTGGGCACCACCATAAAATGCCTAATCAGTGGATCACCACTTTGGCCTCTAACTGTTGCATCTATGGATCTTAGCCTGTGTCTTATACAGAAAAAAACTTCTGTTTCATGTCTATTGGACACCACAACATCTCTTTAATAAGGAGTTGTCTATTTTGGCTAATTGCTGGCAGTCCAATACAGCGGATGCTTCTTTTAAATATATGGTTTGGCAATGTCCAGTAGTTGCTTCTTTTTGTGGGGAGGTTATTACATAGATAAATTTTGTACTGGACCAGTGTTTAATATTCACTGATGTAGACACTCTTTTAAATAATTTACCTGGTTCATGGAAATCAACAAATGGTCAGCGTAAATGGATTCTCCATGCCTTTAAAGAATGATATTACCACAATGGAAGGATAAATGCACATCTCCTACAATGCAATGGATTGAGGATTTTACGATGCTTTCAATATTTGAATGGGTGGCAAATAGACATCACCTTCGAATGGATACGGAGGGCACAATCCTATCAGGATAGCCAAACTTGGAGGTGACTGCCTATCCAATGCAGGGCAGGAGAAGCACGGATGGGATCATCCCCTCTGCGCTTCAGCCACCCTGCAATTGTGGCTGTCTAGCCGCGGGAAGGCAGAGCAGGGGAAGTGGCTGCCGGACAACACATAGGATGTGTTGAACTGGCATTTCCACCTTCCTTGCCCCAGAATGCCAACAGAAATGCCCCATTTTTGCCAAAAATGCTCTTCTTCTGAGTGTGGGGCTGTTCTGAACTGCCTGCAAGGCAGTGCGGCGGGGGGGGTCAGTTCTCTGGGAACCGACCTCGGAGTGTGGGCTCCAAAGTAGGGATGTCAGAGAATTTCGCCATGAATCTCGGAGAGGCCGAATGCCAGCGCATTCGGCCCCCCGAAATTGGTGGCGAAACGGTCTGCCACCCCCCCGCCACCCCCCGGGACGGGACTTACCTTGGGCGAATCTTCCTGGTGGAGGCGGCTCCGGCGGCGGTGCGGCTGCAGCGCAGCAGCGGCGGCTCCGGCGGCCAGTCTTCTGATGGGCTGCCGCCGCCGCCATTTCCAGTAAAAAAAAAGAAAAAGTGATAGGCTATGTAAAGATTTACATAGCATATCATGGCTAGTTTTTTAAAAAAATACCGTGATAGGCTACGTAAATGTTTACATAGCCTATCACGGCTGATTTAAAAGAAAAAAAAATGCGCGTACGCAAATGGTGGCGCTCATGGGCGCCGCCATTTGCATTCCTTATTTTGACACTTCTTAGTCTACGTAAACATTTACGTAGACTAAGATGGCGAAAATAAGGGGAACGCAAATAGCGTAGACGCGTACGCACGTTTTTGCGTACGTACATTTCTTTTTCTTTTAAATCAGCCGTGATAGGCTATGTAAACATTTACGTAGCCTATCACGGCTGACTGCAGGGACGCAAACAGCAGCGGCTACGGCCGCCGCCATTTGCAGACCTGGCCGGCCAGGATTCGGGGGGGAGGGACGGAGCACCTCCTCCCCGGCCAGAATTTCAGGGGGGAAGGACGGAGTGCCTCCCCCCCGGCCAGAATTTTGGGGGGAGGGACGGAGCGCCTCCCCCCCACCGCGAATCACCCCCTTCGAAAAGGTAAGTGACTTCTGTACAACCCTACTCCAAAGTAGGTTCCCGGAAACCAGTGTATTCTATAGCCATCTAGCTGCTGACTAGCAGCCATAGGATTGCTCCCTTATTTGGATATTTGGTCCACTTTTGTGGAAGCCTATGTATAATTGCTAGAAGGTTATATGTATTGTGTAATGAATATGTATTCATTGCTATGGATATATACAAATTCATGTACATATATTAAAGAACAGGAGAAACATGTGGGTGTCTGCGGGTGCCATGGTGGGGAGCGCTGGCATAGTGGGCCCCAGGGTATGGGCTAGAAGCACATGTTGTAATAAGCCGGTCTGAATCTGGATAGTGCCTGGATGAGACCTCATGTACACCACTTTGAGTTCCAGGAGGTATACTGATGTAACAAATAAATACAATGAGATAATTTAGGGTATTGCAAGGATAACAAAAGCTGCAGCTGGAAAATTATCTGTTCTACCTGCCTGTTAAGGGTAACGGAACCTTGTCCTTCAATATAGTTGGTCACACCAGGCATATGTTTTTAGCATTTTATCTTTTATTGTTCAGCGCTCTGGAATCTCTCTAGATGTGGAATGGTATATAAATGCTGTAAGTAAATAAGTAAGTAAAAATATATGCAAATGAAGTATCTCAGCCACCTTTCATCGCGAAATGACATCATAATGAGCCCTTTGCTGGGTGACATTCAGCAAAACACCCTCCTCTTATCTTCATGCCCACTGTAAAATGCACATAGTCATGACCTGGCTCTAGGGATGCTGAAGAAATTCAAGATGGACTAAAATGAGCTTGGATTGCTATGAATCTAACCTGCGGAATCTGCTGTGGACCGACCCCCTTAGGCCACACAGAGTCTGTGGACTTTCGGGTCTCTCTGTTTTTTTTTTACTTTCGTGACAATATGCTAAATATACACAGGGAATATCTGAATGGAATGGGGGAAAGGAAGGAAAGGTTCCTCCTGTGCAAGCACCGAGTCATTGCTGACCCCTAGGGATGCTACTTGCGCTGGCATTTTCATGGCAGCCTGTAGCGGGGTGGTTTGCCATTGCCTTCCCCAGTCGTGACTACCTTTCCCCCAGCAAGCTGGGTACTCATTTTACCGACTTCAGAAGGATGGAAGGCTGAGTCAACCTGAGCCAATGTCAGGGTGGACACTGAGCCCATAGAATCCCAGAGTAGTTCTGATTCTGAGGAAGAGCAGTCGCTCCTGGGAGAGGAGCACGCTCATCCTTCCCAGGGCCAACAGCTGGCAGAGATTCCTCCCACCGGCATTCCTGGGATAGATAGCAGTCCTGGGAGTGACAGAGCGTGGGAAGCAGACTTGCCGGACGCGCGACGCCGATGCAGGGAGCAGCGCCAAATGGAGGGCGCGGAAAGGAGGCGTAGTGCCCGGTTGGCGCGCAAACAACGGCTGCGCCCAGAGGATCCAAGGGAAAAGGGGAGGGACTCTCCCTAGCCCTTAAGTTCAGGGGTCTGCCAGTAATTCCCTTTCAAACGGAGACCAACTGTTCCAACTTAGGGCATAGGTACTCTGCTGCTCATATCTAGTTGCTAACGGTAGAGTTGTAAGTTGTAAAAGAGGAATAAAGCTTTGAAAAGAATCCCTTTGTCTGTGTCTGGACTTGGCTACTGGATTAGACTGAGAGAGGCCTCCAAGGAGCCCTTGACAGCCAGCTACCTGGGACCCAGCTTCTGCTGGGAAGCCTGGGATCGAACTCAGGTCGTCGGGAGAGTTTTAGTTATGCTAAATATTTCATACTAAGGTAAATTATCTAAATAGTTGCGAACCCTCTTACGGAATTATTTGCGTATTTTTCTGCATAATGAAAAATTCCAATTTGTCTGTGAGCGGACAACGGAACAAAAGCTGCCTGAAAATCTGAAAAACACAGGGCAGATTTTACACAATCCATACAACCCTATCTGGCTTGTATTTGCTACACAGATCAATTAGATAAAAGGAATATGTCTACTAACCCAGAGCCTTCACTACAGCATCACAATGGACTCTTCGCTGGGTTGACCTTCAGCAAGTCTTAGACTTTGTGTCCACTGTAAAATGGGGACAATCATGAACAGCCTCTTAGTTACTACAAGGAGCAATTTGGTAAAAGGAATGTGGCTACTAACCTGGAGCTTTAGCTACAACAGGATGGACTAAAAATCTAAATAGGATCAGTCATGGAGTGTTCATCAATAGAAAAGCCACTGTGAGGGAAGCAAACGATGGACAAGAAGGTGGCCAGGTGGGATGGGGTGGACTGACACCTATCCAAAAGTTGGGGTCGAATACTGTGGGGTGCCAAGAGATTTCCCTGAAAGGTTTGTCCTGTTTTCCAGTCAGGCTGGTGGCTCTGATTTTGGTGGGGCTATAAATCTATTCTTGGTTTCATTCAGAACCAGCTAGAACTCTAAAGGAGTGATCCATAGTGTTTACTTTGGGTATAGGGTTAAGCACCATGGATAGCTCCTTTAGAGTTCTGGCTGGTTCTGACTGAAACCCAGAATGAATTCACAGCCCCACCAAAATTGGAGCCATCAGCCTCCCACTGTTTCCAGTTGCAAAAGCCTCAAAACCTTAGCAATCCCCCAGGGACAGCTTTCCAAGTGAAAAAAGATTCATCACCACCCCTTTCATACATTCTCACACAGGACATCTGCATTGTCAAGTCGCTTGTTAATGAATAAGGCATTTATGATATGTTCAGACTACATAAACAAGAAGGTCAATTTTGTTTCAAACCTATGTGAATATGATTCTGCAACTGAATTAACTCCTGATTGAAAAGTTGCACAGTTTCAGCTGGCTAATCACATTTTATTTTACTGCACACAGACAACATGGCAATGAAATTAGCTGTTTGTTTGCACATTTTGGAAAAAAAAAAGTATGTAAGCTCTGGAAGGAAGTTCAATAGGTGGTCAGGTAAGGAGTTGGGGGTAAATCTGGTAGTGACTCACAGTAAACTGTTCACTTTCCTGGTTTGTTGTAGGTTTTTTCCTCTCTGATGTGCCATATAATGAAATATTTGATCCCTCAGTATCTTCGGCATGATGAACTGATCATTCCAAAAGAAGGGGTTATTTATCAAGGGTTTACAAAGCCAGAGCCTCATGTGGCGCAGAGTGGTAGGCGGCAGTATTGCAATCGAAACTCTCCCCACGACCTGAGTTCGATCCCAGCGGAAGCTGGGTCTCAGGTCAACTCAGGCTTCCATCCTTCCGAGGGCAGTAAAATGAGTACCCAGCTTGCTGGGGGAAAGGTAGTCATGACTGGGGAAGGCAATGGCAAACCACCCCGCTACAGTCTGCCATGAAAACGCCAGCGCAAGCGGCATCCCTCTAGGGGTCAGTAATGACCCAGTGCTTGCACAGGAGGAACTTTTCCTTTTTTCTTACAAAGTCATTCTGCAGTAACTTATCTGCTGAGAAAAAGAGATAATTGATGTTCATTTCAACTGTCTCAAATTTGGTCCAGAAAAGAGTCCCACACCACTGCTTCCATGGAACACAAAATTAAAAACAAAACAGAGTAGCAGCGAGGCACATAATCCAGTGGACAGAGAGCTGGGCTTAGAAAAACCAGGTTCACTTTCTACCTGTGCCACAGACTCAGTGTATGGACAAACAACCATCTCTCAGACTCAGGTAGGGTTATCTGTCATGGGGAAATCCAGCAGTTTTGCAGCCTGACGGACCCCCGCAGTGCCCCCAACTTGGCTTGCATTTGTGAGTTGAGCTGCGGGTTAGTTTCTGAAACCTGGGAACTTTATCGGGTTTTTAAAAACTTTGTGCAAATCTCAAATTACACTATTTATGCCTGCAATTTTGCACAAATTGTGCAATTTACAGACACAATTTTGCACAAATTATGATTTGCGCAAATAAAAATAACACCGAAAATCTGCAAGCTGGCTCTGTGCACTGAGTCAGACCAGCTTGCAGACGAACGAGCCTGAGTCCCGGGGGGGGGGGGGAGCCAGCAAAAACTCACTTAGCTCCACCCCACAAATGGATTTCTTCAACGTTGTTAGGCTCAGCTCCTCAGCTGCAAAATAGGAATCCTTTGGACCCACCTCAAAGGATTACCATAAGGGGAAACACAAAGAAACATGCTGGAATTTAATCTATCTGTGTAGCTAATATAAATACAAAATAGCAGTGACAGCTCAGCTGTCACCTTTCTTCTTGGAAGGAAAAAAAAACAATCAGAGATAAATATTCCAGTGTCCTATAGGGATGTTAGAGAAATCCGCCATGGATTCAAATGAGGCCGGATTCTTTAGAATCCGGCCTCCAGAATCCGCAGCAGATCGGCCCCATTTACCTTTGCTCCAGGAGGATTCCGCATGGAATGGCACTCGGCTGCTTGCTCAACTGGAGCTGTTTGCCTCCATGCCGATCGCCTTAAAAAAAAAAAAAAAGGCTATCAGCAGGATGTGTCCATAGACCTATATGCAAAATAGAGCCGTGAATCTTGCGTATAAGGACACATAGACTTATAAGCAAGATTCAAGGCTCTATTTTGCACATAGGTCTATAGGCACATCCTTCAGATCACCATTTTTAAAAGAAGAAAATGGCAATCGGTGCGGAGGCGAACGGGACAAGTCCGGGAGTTAAGCGGCCCTCAAGCTGGAAACCTCGTAGAGCAGAGCCATTCTGCAGGATTCTGCTCCGTAGGAACCTCGCAGAGCAGAGCCACTCTGGAGGATTCCGGGGGAGGGGAGGAAGGGATCGCCTCCCCCCCAGGTGGATTCCCCACTGGAACAGATGGTGGAGAATCCGTACACCCCTAGTGTCCTACCACCATCATTCATATGAAATAATAAAGAAGAGTATTTGAACATGTGCAGAATGCCTAAGTAACCACAATTTGCAGGATGCCTAAGTAATCGCAGTAAGTGCCTACACAACTAGGACAGGGTTTCCAAATTGGACACTACAGATTTGCAGAGGACAGTCCTCTATTTAAAAGGCTGTCCAGACTTACTCCAATTTATTAAATTAGAGATGCATGAAGATTTCATTTTTGCTCGCAAAACATGCAAGTGTCAGGGTGGACACTGAGCCCATAGAATCCCAGGGTAGTTCTGATTCTGAGGAAGAGCAGCCGCTCATGGGAGAGGAGCGTGCTCATCCTTCCCAGGCCAACAGCTGGCAGAGATTCCTCCCACTGGCATTCCTGGCATAGATAGCAGTCCCGGGAGTGAGAGAGTGTGGGAAGAAGACTTGCTGGACGCGCGACGCTGACGCAGGGAGTGGTGCCAAGTGGAGGGCACAGAAAGGAGGCGTAGTGCCTGGTTGGCGCGCAAACAACGGTTGCGCCCAGAGGATCCAAGGGAAAAGGGGAGGGACTCTCCCTAGCCCATAAGTTCAGGGTCTGCCAGTGATTCTCCTTCAAACGGGGACCAACTGTTCCAACTTAGGGCATAGGTACTCTGCTGCTCATATCTAGTTGCTAACAGAGTTGTTAAGTTGTAAAAGAGGAATAAAGGTTTGAAAAGAATCCCTTTGTCTGTGTCTGGACTTGGCTACTGGATTAGACTGAGAGAGGCCGCCAAGGAGCCCTTGACAGCAAGCATGCCCTGTTCAAATCTCCAAACGTGGGTGCAGCCAAGTGTCCGCCGCAAATATTCGCAAAGTGCTGAACACATGTTCACATTCATCTCATTCCTGATTCCCAGTTCAATTTGTGCAAATTCCTAAGTTGTGCAATTTTCCTCAGTAGACTGAATCAGCCCCGCTTTCATTGATGGAGGAAATTTGCACAAATTTGGGGACAGTTATACAAATCTCCCATTCGATCGCTGCTCGATTTGTGCAAATTTTCCATTTGCACAGAGCAAGCAGCGATCACAAATGATAACAGGATTGGGCACAAGACAATCAGCGAGATGAAGTTCAGAGAATCCTGGCCATCTCAGACATTGCCCATCCCTATATTAAATGTACAGAACCCTAAGAAAGAAGAGCAGAACGGGCCTTGAAGTTGCCCATCCACAGTTAGAAGCACCTGGACAGCAGATTGAGTGGCACACAGGTCACCTTATCACAGTCTAGCCCACTAGAGTGAGACGTACTGTATTCCTATTTAAATCAAAATAATTGTTTCAAAGTTTGCATCTATCCATTTAAATAAGCACATGCAAATTTTATGCAAATAGGCACCTTCATTTGGGGCGATGCAGTTTCTCTTTTTTGGCAATGTGTGGGTGGCCACCCTATGTGGAAGCTACGAATATATGTTTAAAGGCTGCACAAAATGTTCAGGTACTATAAGACTCTAGGACAGCAGCAGGTAACACGCAGCCCCCACAGCCCCAAATTTTCTGCTTGTGGGAAATTCCAGTGGCAAACTGCAACAGTGACCTAAAAGGGCCACTTTTAGCTTTAAAGCCTTGTTTTAAAGCTAAATCATAGAATCATAGAATAGTGGGGTTGGAAGGGGCCTATAAGACCATCAAGTCCAACCAACCCCCTGCTCAATGCAGGAATCCAAGTCAAAGCATCCCTGACAAGTGGCTGTCCAGCTTCATCTTGAATGCCTCCAGTGTGGGAGAGCCCACCACCTCCCTAGATAATTGGTTCCATTGTCGTATTGCTCTAACAGTCAGGAGGTTTTTCCTGATGTTCAGCCAGAATCTGGCTTCCTGTCACTTGAGCCCATTATTCCGTGTTCTGCACTCTGGGATGTTCGAGAAGAGATCCTGGCCTTCCTTTCTGTGACAGCCTTTCAAGTACTTGAAGAGTGCTATCATATCTCCCCTCAGTCTTTTCTTCTCAAGGCTAAACATGCCCAGTTCTTTCAGTCTCTCCTCCTCATAGGGCTTTGTTTCCAGTCCCCTGATCATCTTTGTTGCCCTCCTCTGAACCCTCTCCAATTTGTCTGCATCCTTCTTAAAGTGTGGTGCCCAGAATTGGACACAGTACTCCAGAGGAGGCCTAACCAGTGCTGAGTAGATGGAAACTAGTACCTCACATGATTTGGAAGCTATGTTTCTATTAATGCAGCCCAAAAGAGCATTTGCCTTTTTTTCAACTACATCACATCTGGCCATGTTCGGCCAGTGTCAGAAAATTTGGCAGCAAATTACAGATCCTTTTGGTGCTGTTGCTGCTGCCAAAATTCAGCAGCATGCTGTGGGGTATGGACCCCCAGTGGAGTTCCAGGGGTGAAATTGCACCCCATAGCCCCCCAAACCTGCCCACCCCTGATCTGGAAGCACCTCTAGAGTACTTTCATCTTTTTCCGAGTTTGTATTCATTTTCATACATTTTAATTACCACAGCTGGGCAGTTATGTCATACCGTACCCCCCAGCCCATAACCATTTGAAAGGAAATAAACTATGTATGATTAAGAAAATACATAAAGGACTGCAGGAAATTTCCCTACTTCTTTAAACACTCCTTCCTCTAGCTAGCTTATCTAATGCTCCATACTGGTGCCCAGAATGATTCACAACTGGTGCATGAAGTAGTTATCCTATCCTTGTAGCAGAACTGCCACTACTAATGTAACAGCTAAATGTTCGACTCTGAACTCCCCCATCTGTGTTTTACTTCCCCAGAGGGCGAATACGCTAAGCAGCAATTCCCTTGCTTGGCACATAATCTCTAAACCTTGCAGGCAATGGTAGCGATTTCCCAGTCCGAGTAGACTGGCAGCTGAGATGACTTGTTTGACATACTGTAGGGAGCTAAACACTTACCTTATTAAAGGACTG
>NC_139465.1:20837500-20947500 GCF_057233095.1 Heloderma suspectum | reverse complement strand
ATAGAAATATAATGAATCAATGAATGGTCATCAGAGGACAGTCCTCTCTTTGAAGGCATCGTCTGTTAGAAGAACAGTCCGGTTCAAGTCAGGTTTAAAGATAAAGAACCCTAAGAAAGGAGAGCAGCAGAGGCCTTGAAGTTGCCCATCCACAGTTAGCACCTAGACACAGCACACAGATCATCTGGTCACAATTTTCCCCGCTGTGGTGAGATGTGTTCTACTTCTATTTAAGTTATAGTAAAAGTTCTTAAATTACCACCTATGCATATACATCAGCATATCTATATATGATATATAGCCTCATGAAATCTACCATACTGTATTCCTCTTTTCCAATACGTCACTTGGATTCGTATTCAGAGAAAATGCTTAAGTTTGCAACTATGCACATATATCAGCATGTATAAATGGTATGCAAATTTTCCTCTCTCTCTCTCTCTCCCTCTCTCTCTCTTTGTGGGATGCCTAAGTGGCCACTCTGATTTGGATGGCATGTGTGTGTGTGTGTGTGTGTGTGTGTATGTGTGTGTGTAATGAGCTACAGGATCAAGCCACAGTACTGACCTGGATCTGACCTCTATTACTCATGCCTTGGTCACATCCAGATTAGATTCAGTGGAGGCTGGTAGCTCTGATTTCAGTGGGGCTGTGAATCCATTCTGGGTTTCATTCAGAACCAGCCAGAACTCTAAAAAAAGCTATCCAAGGTGCTGAACCTATTTTGGGGATAGGGTTCAGCACATTGGATAGCTCTTTTAGAGTTCTGGCTGACTCTGAATGAAACCCAGAATGGATTCACAACCCCACTGAAATCATAGCTACCAGCCTCCACTGATTAGACTGTTTCAATGTGCTCTTCTTGGGGGCCTGCCTTTAAGGCCTGCCTGGAAACATCAACTAATGCAGAATGCAGCAGCCTATGTATTGACTGGGATTCATAGTTTTGATCACGCTAACCCAATATTCCATCATTCTGTTGGTTGCTGATCCATTTCAGAGCCTAATTCAAAGCCCTAAACCAGAGATGGGAACCTCCAACCCCTGGCCTAATCCAGCCTGTGGATGTTCCCCACCTATCTCATGGAGGTCTCCGTCTCCCTCCACTGAGCCCCCTGGGGGTGGGGAAGGAATCCCTGCTGGTATCTCCAATACTGGTTGGAGATAACATTGGGGATTCGACTTTCTGCACTGCTTGGCATCCCAACTGAGATGCTGAGCATTGCACAAAGATGGTGATTCAGCCAGCGTTTCAAGGAGCTGCTTGTCCAAGTGCCAACTGAGCCCATTCATGCACCACATTCTGTCCAAATCAGGACGATGGGCAGCACATAAAGCTGGGGACTCTGCTGGCACTTACATGAGCTGCACAGCTCCAAGTGCACAGCTGGTGCAGAATTATTGTCGGTGCTCACAGAGCTCTGTGCTTCTCTCTGCACAGCAAGAAGGAAAATGGATGGGGGTCACTACTAGGTAATGTCAGGGGAGGGGCTTTATGGGTGGGACCCCATCCCTCTGACATCATCCAGCCTGCCAGATTGTCTGGGGTGGGAATCCACCACCACCACCAGACCAAACCAATTTCAGCACTCCTGCCCTAAACTGTTCGGGACTTGGAAGTCTTATGATGCCATTATCATGTCCACACTTAGGAAGCAATCCCATGGCCCCTAGACGTTGTCTGAGAGGCCATCAGATACTGGGGATTCCCCTCACCCCAGGGTCAGAGACAGTGCTCTGACCTCAGAAAGGGGAGTCAGACATCCAACCCCCAACCCTTCCCCCTTACAGCTGGCATGGAAAGAACTGCACCAACTGCCTTGTGAGGTCAGAAGATCAACCTCATATAGAGAGGGAAAGGGGGAGTTCCAGTGGATGGGAAGAGGAGGAGACTGGAGAGGCCAGGATATGAGTTATCCTGAGCCTCTTCCTGTCTCTTACCCTCCCCCTCCGAAGTGCCATCACTAAATTGCTAGCTCTGATTATTATATTTTATATTGTTGTTTTAAATGTTTATATTGCATGTTATCATCTATATTTTATTGTTTCATATTTTATCATTTTCCTTGTTGTGAATGACCCAGAAAGCTTCAGCTATTGGGCAGTATAAACAAGTAATACATAAATACATAAATAAATAGCCCGTCTAACAAAATTTGCAGGGTGGGAGGGTGGGGAGGCAAAGACTGCCTCCACCGCTCCTCCTGCCCTGCAGTTAATGATCAGAAGCCTCCACGTTCAGGGCCTTCCAATCATCAATGTAACTATTCAACAGAGGCTGTATTTGGATATGAAGCAGGGCCTCTATTGAAACTTTATCTCTGTTCCACTGGTACTGTGGCTGGATACGCAAGACAGGGCCTTCTCAGTGGTGGTATTTACCTTGTGGAATTCTTTGCCCCGGGATATCTGGTTTTGATCTCTCCCTTATGCCTGCCAGATCAGGATGCTATTATTTCAGTGCACTTTTGACTTGGTCATTATCTACTCATTTATATGGGGCTCCGAATTTTGCTGTTCAGTGTTTTATCACTGACAATAAAGAGGATTTTTTATGATCTATTTTTATGTTTTTAATTGCTGATTATTTATCTGCCTTGAGAGTCTATATATGGATGAAAAGATGGAG
This sequence comes from Heloderma suspectum, assembly GCF_057233095.1. Taxonomy (NCBI): domain Eukaryota; kingdom Metazoa; phylum Chordata; class Lepidosauria; order Squamata; family Helodermatidae; genus Heloderma; species Heloderma suspectum. The sequence goes on along the minus strand of NC_139465.1, from coordinate 20,944,871 downwards.
CAAATATAGTTAAATAAATACAGAGCTCAATCTAACTTGGTCAGAAATGGGATACTGTGGTGGCATGGGGCTCTGAATTCCAGCCAGACGGTGCTGTGAAGTTATACTGAACCACACTTAACTATCTTTGGATTGTGTTTACAGACACTAATGTAGAGGAAGTAATATTAATGATAAATACTGCATTTCTATTGCAAGTAATTACTAATATACCATGTCTTTTTTCCATTTTTGTTTTAACTCAGAGAACTTCTTCACATACATGTGCATGTGCGCGCACACACACACACACCCTATCTGCTTAGAATCAGGACTCTATGCTTTCAAGCAGGGATGAATTAACTATTGAGCTAATCATGCAATTGAGTAGGGTCCTAGTTTGGTAAGAGCTGTTGCTTTAATTCTTTATGGAAAGAATATGTGTGTGGATAAGTGCAAGCCTATGTTTTCCAGGTAAAATTCCAGGTAAAATTATATGTTTTCCAGGTAAAATTCTATGTTTTCCAGGTAAAATAATGTATGTTCTTTAATCATACATTAGGGGCGTCCATCGCTGGGAAATCCAGTTCTTTTTTGACTCATCGGAGTTCTACAACATGTACGACTCACTTTGTGCCTGTGAGCCAAGCTGTGGGCTGTTCCCCAAACTCCAGGAACCTTTCTGCACATTTTTTCTTTGACGCTTCTGCAAATTGTGCAAATTATAGCCAAATGTGCACAAATTCCACAGCTTTGGCCATAAGTTGCACAATTTGCACAAATTTGGCTGTAACGTGCAAATTCAGCTGTAACAGGGCAAATTTGACTATAGTTAGCACAAATTGCTTAGAAATTTGCACAAACTGCAGAACCTTTAAGGAATGTGCAGAACTCTCAGAAAATATGCAAACTGGCCCACCTTGTTGCAGGTGGAGTCAGGCACCACAGCAGGAACTGAATCAAAGTCCAGGGGGCCAAGCCTAAAAAACTCATTGAACTCCATCCCCAAAATGGATTTCTCCAATATCATCATCATCACACATACTACAAACATGTAGGCTACATAAAGTGCTTAGAAAGCTCTTGTTCAGCCCACAGAAACCTAGGCTGCTGCCACAATTGTGCTGGGGAAGAGGGTGCATGAGAAGAGTAATTTCTTTATGCCCTCTTCCCGGTGGTATCGTGCTCCTGGCAGCCCACCAAGCAGCAGTTTGGTGGGCTGTCAGGAGCACAATTTAAATGGGTCAGTGGGCACATGCACCCTCTTCCCCAGCACAAATGCACTCCTGACAGTCCGCCCAATACCTGTGCATGTGTGTCCATGTTTACCTGCACACATGTGTTCATGAGGAGGTGAGGCCCCCAACCCATAGCCCACCACCTCTATCATATGGTAGTTGAACCATTGGATAAGTTCTCAGTGGGTAAAACATTTGAAAGAGTAGTAGGTGGAAAACCACGAGAAGTAAAAGACAGTGCTGTATGAAGTTAGGATAGGGAAATGTGTCTGCACTGATACTTCTGAGAGTCACTTCACAGACTCCGTAGAAGCAAGAACAGAAGAAGTTCATGTGAGTCACGCTTCTAGGACTTGTGAAATGCAGGGAAGGCATGTTGAGTGATAGCTCCCTTTTGGAGAGTTGTGCATTCTCGCTCTGCAGCAGGGACACTTCCTCATTATTAATCAGGCTATTCTGACCTCCCTTGGGTGGAAAGATAAGGAACTGTAATCTTCCCAGTTTCACTGGGGAGTGACTTGCCCAGCTTCATAACCAAGAGAAGATTTGAACCCAAGCTTTCCAAGACCTCTACATGTAAGCACAACTTTCTGGTCACTCCTTCACATCACATGCTTCTTCCTGGTGTATCTTAAGAAAGTTAGCTAGTTTTAAATGTCATGGGCCTAAAGGCCTAAACTACAGGCCTAAAGTTTTCAGACCCAGAAATCCTTAAGTGGCTTCTGATTAGACCTGTCACACATCAGGGTGATCACACATTTTGCTTGAGGGTCATGGAGGGTCTGAAATCCCTGACATAAACTGATTAATAGAATAGTAGGGTTGGAAGGGGCCTATAAGACCATCGAGTCCAACCTCAAGATGAAAGATTACATCTTTCATTCTTGAATGCCCATTTTTATTTACACTTTCAAAAACTAGCTGAAAACAATTTACTTCTTCACCAGGAGTTAGAAGAACAGATTTAGAACAATGATGTGACCAAAAGCCCATTAACATGTAGTGATGCTGTTCCTCCCAATCCATTGTCATATTCACCCCATATGACATATGCCTATTAAGTGTTCAGGAGGGGATAGCCCTCCCAGTAACCCATAAAGGTGCTGCTTCACTCCCCGTGACCTATTGAGAAACAGAGCCACAGACAGCATCTTAGTGTTGATTACCCTGAAAAACGCTTTTAAACTGTGAGTTATTTCTAGTCCAAATGTATCCAGCTTTGCCTTCTATCCATTGGGTTGCATTAAAGAGCCATCTGCTATCAGAAATTTTGCATCCATGAAGGTACTTACCGACCACAATAATAATAAAGCAGAATGGTTTAGGTAAAAGAGGCCGAGAATTAGCTCTACATGCTCTGACTTTTAGCTCTTAAAAATACTTTTTCATCAATAGTATTTCCAAGGTATGTATTAGAGGGGAGGAACCTTAGCTATACTACCACTGTTCAAAACAGTGGGAACTATGCAGCCAAAAATGAATGCTGTGCTTTAAAGAAAAAACAACCAGTACTTACTGCTCACATACAGTGGACATTTTTCAGACCTAAATATCTTACCCATTTTTTTCTGTTGTTTAGGTCCCACAGGAGGATTATTAGTTACTTTTATGACTTTAATCACTTGCCAAATTTGACATTTAAAAACCAGGTCCCTTTCCCAACTCTGCCATTTTAAAAATGATGTTCGAAGGAACTCGTTGTACGAAAAGTTGAATACAAAAACTACTAGAGTAGTTCCTCCTCCCCTTGCTGTGGGAATGGGCAATGTTAGGTTGACCCTCTCCACTAGGCTTCTCCCAACCTGATGCCCTCCAGATGTGCTGGATCACAATGCCTTTCAGCACTGAGAATGATGGGAGTTTCAGCTCAACAAATCTGGAGGGCACCAGGTGGGGGGGCGCTGCTCCTACATAACTGACAAGCTACCAAGTAATCCAGGACTGTAAAACAACATGGTGCTACCATCTCCGAAGTGGGCTGGAATTACCTAGTTATAAAATGTCACCAACATGGTATATGTGAGGTTAGGGGCTCTTTTTTATACATTTGACCATCTATAGTACACATATAATCTCTGCTGATTAAACTCCTGTAATCCACTCCAAGCCTTTCAAGATAGGGCGAACTAAGGAACCCACATGAAAGGAGTGGGAAGGAGAGCCACTTGATTGGGTCAGATGAGAGCCCACCAACTTTTAGCTCCCCCCACCCTCCTTAAACCATTTTCTTTCCAGTTACTTGTTATAAGAACTTTGTAACTAAGAACTTGTGCCTGAGTTTGCTTGTTTTTCCTCTTTCTTACTGATCCCTTTTTCTTTTGTCTCAGGTCTTTGTAAACCTGTACAGTAGGGACTGTTTTATGACCGATTTTTGTAAGCCACCCTGGGGACCTCTTTCAGCTGGAAAAAAAGGGGGGTGAAAAAAAATCTATGAATAAATAAAATGATGGCAGCCATGCGACATTCATCATACTCTGGCACTTCCCACCTTGTCAAGAGATTTGGCCAGTAAGTTCCCTGAACTGGTGTCCATTAGGAGCCCCATGTAAGGCACCCTGTGGAAGAGCAGGATATGAGTAATAAAAACAAACTGCAACATTTAGGAATACAGCCAAAGCTTAGAAGAATTAAGTCTATGCCTACATAATACCGATCTTTTTTTCCCCCAAATACACTGCACTCTGCTTTCATGTGAGGCAGTTTTTAGATACCATGAGGATTCTAAACTTCTAGATATTTTGACTACTAATGCTTCCTTCCTTCATTATTCCCATAGCATATTGAATCTGGGTGGTTTTCATTAGAACTGCTTAATAAAACAAGTGGTTTCCCACCCATTATTTACATCTCCTCTGACTGGTCCTGGCTCTTAGCACAGTCCCCCCCCCCCAGTTCAACTCTGGCTGCAAACAGCATTCCACTTCGGAACAGTACTATTGAAACCGAAGGTTCTGTTCCCGAAGAAGTGAGTTGTGGATTTTGGCCTTTGTGATTTTAAATATAAATCTACTGATAAATCCTCCAAATCCAGCAGCATAAGATACTCATTACAGAAAACCAAAAATCTGTAGTGATGGTGTTTACATCACCACAATTTTTTATTAAAACAAGCATCATACACAAACAAAACAGAACAAGTGTGTTTGTTATTGGTTTCCAAATAAGCTTCCAATAAGATGGTTAAAATTTGCTCGTAAGCTAGGGGGAAAGTTCTTTTTGCTATCTTTTTCCTTTTTCTTTTTCTTTTTTGGCAAAAGTATTGTTCGCATAAGTTTGAAATGTCTCATTGTCCAAAGAAAGGCAATTCATTGTTCGCTTTCTTAGACACAAAGGTGCCATTGTCCTCAATCTTATTCTCCTCTCACGCTAGAATATCCTACTGTTCATTTAAAAAAAAAAACACATAAATGACAACAACAAAAATCCAGCTACTCTATAATCATGTAGCTTTATGCTTAGCCAAATTCCCTTTTCAACCATATTAGCTTCGTGCTTCCCATTACCATCTCAATAGTTCTTAAACAAAATGGCTTGTTTGCATGACCAGGAATACCCTAGATTGTTTCAGAAGCAGTTGGCTCAGGTTTATTTTCCTAAGATAGCTACTCTGTCTACAAGGAATTATAGATGTTTCAGCCACAGACTGTCCTCTGTCTTGGGAGATTCACAGGTCACTGTTTGCAGAGGGATAACTGATCCAGGATACCATGGACAAGTGTATCAACCCAGGTACAGAATATAGGTCTGGGTGCAGTAATGGGTGGGTTGTGGACTAATAAACTGAGACTTCATCCATCCAGACAAGGCAGAAGGGAGGACTGATGGTCAGTAGACAAGCTGATTCGAGAATGAAAAAATAACCTGTTCTGGATCGGGCTGTACTGCAGCTGTGCACAAATGGCCTCTCAAAATTCTCCAGCCTATTTGTAGGCAGAGAAACTGAGGGGACAATTTCACCGAATTTCTCCTAGGGGAGGAGAAATTCTCCAACAGTTTCTCACAGTGAGGGCTCACTATTGGCAGGGGTGTAGCACAGGTTCTTCCTTTTATCCTAAGGGGTTTTGGTTTATTGTACTGCTTCTGTAGGTGGCAACAGGCAACAGCGTCAACTGTGTTGAGGCTTCCACTTCTTTGAGGCAGAATTCTGAATTTCTTTGGGTGCTATTTTTGAGCTTACCTAATCACTGCGAGGTGGCCGAGGGTGCTGTGTGTATTTTCTCTTTCTATTACACATCTTTCCATTGCTCTGCAACCTCCCAGGCCACCTGTACTTTGTGAACTGAAAAAGCCCCATGGGAGAAATTGCCTCATCTTCCTCATAATGGCTTTAACTGAAGTGCGAGAAGCCGAGGAGGCTACACGCTGCCACAGAGACTGTACAATGAAAGACAGGGCACTCATGCACACTCCTCAGCCACCTCCTAAGTAAGGTAAGCACAACAACCCCAAACCCAACTCATAAGAATTTCTCTGGAATGTCTTTTCCTTTGAATTTCTTTTTGAAAGCAATTTATTTTCTATCAAATTGAATGAGAATGGTCAAAGCATGTGCGAGAAATTTTCGGCCCAGCACTAGGTGATATGTTCACTTTGCATGTTTCCAATCCAAAAGAGAGAAGGCAGCTGGCTGATCAAGTAGACCTCTATGCAAAATGTTGCCCTGTACTACAACAGGGTGAACGTACACAACAGGAGAAATAATCTTGAGCTGCTCAAACAGGGCGCCATTTTGAAGAGGCATCTTCCCTGGATATTCAGGTGGCTGTGGTGACTAGGAATGTCTTTAACCAGCTTCAGCTGGTCATGGAGTGTCGGGAGCACCCTTGCTGCCTTCTGAAATCCTCAAGCAGCCAGAATCAACACACAGACAATAGGGCTCTTTTCCAAGGCTTTATTTCCATTCAACCTAATGACGCTTACAGATGCTAATTGCATGAGCCTAATGAGGGAAACTTAAGAGAGAGCTGCCTATCCGGAGTTTCTAGTCTTAGGGTCTCCATTTGGAGGGTAAAGGCGGGAAGCCTCTGAACTTAAGGGCTAGGGGGCGAAAGTCCACCCCTTTCCCATAGGGCATCGGGGCGCAGCTGTTGACATCGCGCCAAGCTGGCTGCTCACCTCCTCTCAGCGCCCTCCATCTCCCACTTGCCCGTGTGCTGGCGCCTAGCATCCCGAAGCTCCATTTGTCCCTCCCTCTGCCTGCCAGGGTCGCTACCACTCTCAGGAATGTGAGCAGGGAGGGGCTCTCCCTCTGGCGGCACCTCTGAATAGCATGTGGGTTCCTCTCCCACGGTTTCTATCCCCTCCTCAGAATCAGAACTGCTCTGGGGCTCTATGGGCTCCGATCCAACCCTGACATGGAGAAGACAGATCTGGCCAGTTACGCATCCCATAGTCATATCCAGATCAACTACTGTAACATGCTATTGAAAAATGTCGAGAAACAACCATCAGTGCAAAAGGCAGTGCCCAGAGTGCTTTCTGGTGCTCCCTACTTGGATCATGTTACACCGATTCTGTTCCATCTGCACTGGCGTCCTCTTTGTTTCCAAGCCCAGTTAAAGGTGCTTATTATTACTTGTAAAGCCCTAACGCCCAGGATAGCTGAAGGAGCAACTACTCCCCAAGAACCTCCTGTCATCAGAAGATGCCCTGCTTTGTGATCCGCCACCAAGGGAGGCACACTTAGTGGGGACATGAGACAGGGCATTTTCAGGGACCAAACTACACATGATGTCTAATATGTTATTTCCACATTTTCTTTAATGTCAGGCATGGAGGGAGGAATTCTTATCAGAATAAAAAAACCTCCCCTCCCCATGTGCTGCAAACTTGATAAGAATTCCCCCCCATCAACTTTAATTCATTAAAAGAAAAAACTAAAACATAGGTATAAGCTACACTTCAAACATGTCATGTCTAGTTTGTCCTTCAGTGGCACCACCAGTTGTGAAACTCTCCCCCAAGGGAAATTCGACCTGCCCCGTCTTTGATGGCTTTTAGGCAAGGAGCCAACAAGACATTTTTATTCCACCACATTTTTAAGGGTTTTAAAAAGGTTATTAATCCCTTTCTTTTGATGCTGTTTTTAAAGTGATTGGTTGTGTTTAGGATTTTCGTTGCTCTCAGTTTTTAAACTGGATCTCAGGCTTGTAAAAGTGCCCTAAGGCCCCATTTGAGGGCCAAAAGGCAGCATACATACATACATACATACATATAAATAAATACTAGTTTAATGCTGGCTGGGGAATGCTGGGAGTTGTAGGATTCTTTTTCTGACTAAACATGCACAGGATTGCACCCTTAATCTCCTTCAACTAACATCAGCCTCTGGTTCGCTCTTCTGAACTCAGGCAATGGCTGCAAGGAGTTCAAGGGATTATGGCAAGATAAGCGAATACGCAGACTCACCCGCTCATTCTTTATTCTGCTGACCATTCCCACATCTGCACCAGAAACACCAGCTTTGAATAACCACTGATAACATTTAGTCTATCCTAAGTTCCCCCATTCTTTTGTAAATCATTTCATGTAAGAATTCATTCATTCGTTCATTCATTCAGTGGGACTTGTCAGTGAATACTGACAAGTTGACAGAGGCTGATTAACCTCAACATGTTAATATCTGTGGCAATGGGTAGGATACGGTTTTAAGAGTTCTACCTTTAAAGGTGGCCTACAAATAATTGCAAATAAATAAATCCACACTTCTTGGTTTCATCGGACTACGTCAATGAAATTGGCCATAGGTAATTGCTTTGCATGCAGAAGGCGCTAGATTCTGTCCCTGACACCTCTAGACAAAGGATCCCAAGCAACGGAGCAAACACCTCTGCTTGAGAACCTAGAGAGTTGCTGCCCGTCAGACTCAAGAATAGTAGTCCAGGGGAACTATTATGAACAGCAGCATAGTGGTAGATTTTGAAGTGTAAGAACTCATAATGATGTCCTATGTAGCCAAGGATGGCAGCCTTCTGCTTTACGCAGGTGGGGCACCACCCACTTGCTGCATCACCAGCCCATCCACAGAGACTCTTTCTCACACACCCCAGCAACTTGCTAAATAGAGTGTGGTGTTTCATCAGTGCAGCCTCCAGTCAGTCTAGCCCAGCTGCCTATTATTATTATTATTATTATTATTATTATTATTCACTCACTTCCTTTGTTGGCAGATGCTGAACTGGTTAATTATCTGCGCAGGCTCAGAAGTTCACTACCAATTTCCTCTTATTACTACGGGGAACAGGCAGATCATTTAGGAGGACCACTGCCTATCTCCCAGATATGGTCCAGATCTCCTCAACCAATCAGGACCCTGCTATCCGCATTCCATTGGGCATGTGTGAAGATGACCATAGCCAATCGCTGCCTGGGGTTACAAGAGTGTTGTCTGTTTGTCCGTCAAGTCATCATCAGAAGTGAGGCTTGGCTGATCCTGGCTAGATCTCTATGCTGGGAGCCGTAGGACTTTCTTCAGTCTTTTACTGAAGAAAGACAAGAGAGGAAGCATTTTACTCTGGAGTAAGCAAACGAGGCCCAAATCTGGACCACCATGTGTGTATGGAGGGGCAATATTTAAACCTTCTACACCAGTCACTTCCTTCCAGAAATTTCCTCTCATCCCAGCTGGGGTTTAAAAAAAATGGGGGGGGGATTTGGGGAAGCAAGTGGTGGGGGAGGAAGATTTAAACCTTCCACCCTCACGCACAGTGGTCCCAATCTGGATCACCATGGTGGGGATAAAAGTTGAAAACTTTTCAAAGGAAAGGACAGGAAAATAACAGAGGTTCAGGCTGCACTGAACTTGGCTGGTTCCTTTTCTCCCCCTCTAGTTGCGTGAGGAGAAAAAACAGTGAAGTTGCTCTGCCTTGCCCAGTCCCCCGGTGCTGCCCCCCCCCCCCAGTCTCATTATATGCAAGCAGGAGACTGGGAATGTACAATCCAAGACATTTACTTGAGTGATGAAACTCATCCAAAGTTTTTATACAACAGCAGTTTAACTTCCCAGTCTGGGATCTTCCAGGAACTCTGTCTTGACACCATGAGAGGCATAGTCCTCTTTTGTCTTAGAAAAAGGAGAGAAAACCTCCCTTCAACCAGCCTGATATAACCACAATCTTCTCTTGCCTTGTTGTTGTTGTTGTTGTTATTGTTGTTGTTGTTGTTTTTAACTCCCCTGCTGCTCCCATCTGTGGAAAATCGAGAAGGACTTCTTGCTTCAGGACTGCTGCTGCAAACATGATGAGCATCACCTGTTTCTCGGCTGAGAAGGAGCTGGGGGGAAGAAGAAAGGAAGCTTCTCTCTGCTCTAGAAGTGAGATGCAGTGCACAGAAGAGCATGTGGGAATGGGAGGTGGGAGGCAGACTTCAGAACAAGTGAAACACAAAAGGTCCCCCACCACAATCCATTTACTAGAAATCCTTTGCTCTGTGTTGTTTATGGCCAAAATAGAAAGAATACGATCATCAGTGGCTCCACCAGGCTCTGTGTTACATTTGGTTCCCCCACAGTCTTCTCTGTGTGTAGAGAGGTTTGAAGGGAGAGAAGCATTTCCAGGCATATTTATTTTCTGCCATTAATGTAATTGGGAAAAGCTACACAATCCCCTTGTCCTGTTCAAGCCCAGTATTGCCCTCTCCAGGTTGCTTCTCTTTTCATCCTAACCTCAAGGCTTTCATTTGGGTGTCCCCTGCAGGTATGGTTCTTCCACTCCATTCTTTTCATACCCCAGAAAGGAAAGGAAAGAACTGAAGAGGGACAGGCCTTCTCTAACCTCTAGGCAGAGACTGCCTAAGCACATCCCTCTGTTGACTGAAAGGATGGCAGTTCAAGCCCATCCAGGGACATATAACTGCGTGCTGAAGTGGACGGTCCTATGAACACATTAGCACATGCTGGTTATTTAGTTAGCTGGCTGTGCTGCTTGCAGGTCATGAGAGGGCCTGTCACTCAGTATGCACTTGCATGCTTAGGGCCTTGGGCTCAGACATTAAGATTCCCAGTTAGAGGATTGAGGAACTTGGGTAACAGGGTGGGGAAAGGCCTGAGACCCTGGAGGGGCAGTGGCTGACAATACTGTGCAAAACAGACCAATAGCATAACCTGGGATGGTACTTAGTTTGCTATGGGCTCACCTCCAGCAGACCTGGAGTTAACAAGCCTTTATGGAGGAAGGCAACTTGGTTGTCCTCAAGGCAGAATTTATGAAAGGAGTGACAGTGATAAGTGTTCAGGCTAAAGATTAACTAGAGACTTCATATTTATTTACTGACTACATTTCTATCCTACTTTTCACCCAAGGAGTTGAAGGCAGCATGCATGGTTCCTCCCATAAGAACATAAGAAGAGCCCTGCTGGATCAGACCAAAGGTCCATCTAGTCCAGCATTCTGTTCACACAGTGGCCAACCAGCTGCTCACAGGAAACCCACAAGCAGGACATGAGTGCAAGAGCACCCTTCCACCCATGTTCCCCAGCAACTAGTGTACATAGGCATATTGCTTCTAGGGATGTACGAAACACCTACCTGGCTCAGCGCCAGGCAATCCGCAGTGGGGGGGGGGCGCTCCGTCCCTCCCCCCAGAATCGTCGACGGGGGGGGGAGGCGATCCGGTCCTCCCCCCCGGAATCCTGCCCGGCCGGCTACGGCTGCCCGCAGCCGGACATCCGGCCGTTGGGCAGCCCTGCAGGGATGCAAATGGCAGCTGTCGTAGCCGCCGCCATTTGTGTCCCTGTATTGAGCCGTGATAGGCTACATAAATATTCACGTAGCCTATCACGGCAGGGGGAAAAAACCCAGCGTACACAAATGGCAGTAGCCGCCGCCATTTGCGTACACTGGGTTTTTTCCCCCCTGCCGTGATAGGCTACTTACTTACGTAGCCTATCACGGCCTCCACAGGGACACAAATGGCATCCCTGTGTTAGCCATGATAGGCTACGTAAGTATTTATGTAGCCTATCATGGCTATGAAGAGGAGGAAGCTAATGGCGGACGCAGGACGGCTGCCATTCACAAAGCAGCGCAGACGGGAGGAGGTAAGTGCTCCGTTTCGCACGCCTTTTGTGGGTTGGGGGTGGCGGGGACTTTGTCCCGCACGCCTTTCGTGGGTTGGGGGGTGGGGGCTTCGTTCCACGATGGATTTCGGGGGGCCGAATGCACTGGCATGCAGCCTCACCGAGATCCGTTGCGGAATTCTCTGACATCCCTAATTCATTCCCCTCTATTTTACCCTCACAACAACCCTGTGAAGTAGATTAGAGTTAAAATATGTTACAGGATAACTAATCCTATTTCAGTGATCCTGAATAATTTGCTCTAACCTTTTGGAAAGCCTTAATAACCTTCATGTGATTCACCTGATTTCCCCCTCATTGAGCATTTCCATTACAGGGGCAGCTTGCTGCTCTGTGCAGGCAGGGCAGTTCCACTCTGGATTGGGCCCCATGTGCTTAAAGTAAGAGAGGGAGATTAAAAGGGAGATTAAGAGGGAGAGTGAGTGTGTGTAAATGAGAGTATAAAATAGTGTGTGTGTGTGTGTGTGTGTGTGTAAGAGAAATCTCTCTCTCACACACACACACACACACACTTTGCAGTAGAGAGCCAGTGCAGTGTAGTGGCCAGAGTGTTGGAATGGGAGTCGGGAGATCCAAGTTCTAGTCCCCGCTCAGCCATGGAAGCTCACCGGGTGACTTTGGGCCAGTCTCAGACTCTCAGCCCAACCTACCTCACACGTTTGTTGTTGTGAGGATAAAATGGAGAGGAGGAGGATTATGTACACCACCTTGGGTTCCTTAGGAGGAAAAAAGGTGGGATATAAATGTAATAAATACATAAATACATAAAGGTCTTGAACTTAGTTGCCTTAGTTTCTCTTCTCTGTGTAATAGCGGTTCTTGCTGGAAGTGTTGCTGTGTGGATCTCTCTCCCCCCACCCTATCTTCTGCTTTGTATGCATGATCTCAAAGTTAATTTGCTTCCATTTCCCATTTATGTGCAATGGGTTACTGTTGTGGATCTCTCTCTCTCTCTCTCTCTCTCTCACACACACACACACACACACACACACACACACACCGGTTCTGCCTGCCATTAGTTGCCATGCCCTCTGTCCACCAGCCACAATGAGCACTAGCTGCCAGTACTGCTTTTCTGTTACTTCTACTCAAAGGAGCTAACACTGTGGTCAAAACTAGGATGAAGCAGGAAGCCCATCAAAGAAAAGGAAAGTCTCTCCTTAATTATTTTTCTCATTCTCTAGACTTCCTCTATGCTAAGTCACAAAGAATACTAAAACTGTAAAGCCTCATTATCACCTCATTCGCTTGCCATCAGTTACCCTGCTGGCACTCCAGCAGATGACATAATTGTTCCTGCTCTGAAAATGCCCCAGAGCTGTGCTCGCCTGCATTCCCTCTCCACCACCCCACTGGTTATGAAGTTGCGCCTTATTTTCTACATCAACTAAGTATCTCCTCAGTTAGTAGAGAGTGCATGCCTTGGAATAGAAAAAGGAAATAAATGAATCCTAAAAAGTGCCTCAATGCCTCTCATACTGGTGACTTCATATAGAAAACAGTGTGCTTCAATGAATAGCCTTGCCTTAAAGCAGAATCAGGATCTTTCCACTGAAGATGGACTCTGTGAATATAGAGTTCTGATGGGATATACAGAAGAGTGGTACAATTTCCCTCACTCACCACTTGCTACATATGACAGGCTTGTCATATTGCTGAATGTTCACTGTTGTGAAGGACTTCTAAATGACCATAATATAAATTGTTCATACTTGGTCCTCTCACCAACTGAAGTCTCTTTCTCCCACTTTACAAGTGGGGAACTGTGGCTAAGGTGGATGAGGGGGATCACCTGTGCCTTCTCTAAGGACACACCACCTGTCATGCCCCTCCCAAATCCAAATCCAACCCACTACCGACTGGGTCATGCTTTCTTCCTTGCATCTAGTAACCTTGCCTTTTTTGCCATTTTAAGATTGTGAGGGACAGCTTATTGTTAAAGGATGGCCCAAGTAGAAATGAAATCTGTAATCCAGCTGCTTACAGTTTTACTCAAGTGAGTAAACCATTACTGAAAGCAACAAGCTTTCTCCTTGCCATTGGGACAAATTACAAGGGTTTTAGATTTGGGTATGTTTGTTTGGACATTTTGTGAGCACCTTGATGCCTTTCAACTCATTCAGGGTGATGCTGTGGGCATGGTAGGTTATGCAAACCAGGTTCCTTATTTTTACCAAGATCCGTTGAAACTAGATTAATTGGATGCCAATGAGGAAAAAAAATCATGTAAATAAAATAAATGCTCAGTTACATGGACGATTTCACAACCAGCATGGTACTTAAAAAAAAAAAAAACATAAGATTACCACTGAAATGGTTCTGTTCAAGATCAGGAAAGATAAACACTTTTTTGATTAAAAATAAAGCGGTAGAGTAATTTGATTATAGCTAGAATCAGATACTACATTCTAGAGGAGAACAATGTCTTTGAAACTACACAACTCTCTGTCTGCATAACCGTGATTTGCACATTTGAAATGATAAATTAAAGGCTATCAATAGTAAATCAATTGCAGGTAGAGCAGATAAAACTGGAATAATTCATCATATCACTATATTGAAAACACAAAGAGAACAGAGAGGTAATGGAAAGATTTGACTTTAATTTGAAATCTGATTTCAGGGTTTTCAAGGACAATCCTTTCTGCAAAAGTTTAACATATACATAAAAATCATCCATCAGCACATCTGATCCAAATATACTAATGATTTTTATTGGTCAGATCTTGAAAGAGAGGTTTATTTTAATGGAGTATGCATTAATTAACCCAACATGTACTATCTTTCAGCATATCTAGCCAAGTACTTTCATTTACACATGTTTATTGTGAAATGTTTGCATTCCCAACATTTGAAGCCCACACACAGATTATTTCAGACTTCTCTTCTGAGCACTTCACAAAAGTTAAAAGAAGTTATTGTTTTTGATTAATGCATTTTTAAAAAAATCCAAAAACCAGATGCTCAGAAGAAACACATTCTTCATTAAAACGTCAAAGCAGCATTCATATGAAAATGAAATACTTAAACAGAAGTTATGCAGGACTGACTTTTGATCGCTTTAGGTATTCCACAGAGAATTAACTTTGTCCACTTCTGCACACAATTCACATGAGATTTTTTTTTTTTACACTCTAGCAACTGATTTAACTGTATCAATTAGAAAAAGAAAAAGAAACCCACAGTAGATACAGAGATATGTGGGGTGGCGTGTTACAGATGGGAGTTCTAAAGCTGTGGTTGTCATCTTTTGATTAAGAAAAGGAAATGATTTCACTAAAAAGACATTCCCTCTTGTGTTGTTTTGTTTTAACTGAGTTTGTACTTTCCACCGAACTGGACATATTTATTGAGTCTCATAAGTTACTTCACGGTTACCAACATCACTATAATCTCAACAAACTATCTTTTTTCTTGCCAATTATCTAAATATCATAACTATAAAATATCTTAAAACATTCTCTGTAGTGTAAACATCTTAGCTACAAAGTCTTAAGTGTAAACAGTATGATGCATCAGAACGATTTTAAGCGATGTTATAAAAACTGCTCTTAAAAACTAAACAAAAATGTAAAGCTTCCATCTGGTTTATGATTTTTCCACTGCAGAACTGCTGCTGTGTGCCAGTTTACTGAACCATGGCTTGCTAAAGAGATTGCTGGGGTCACAGAGAGGGTGGGGGGAGAGAGCAAGACTGTAATGGTTGAATTTTGGATTTTTCTCCCTTTTTCTCTCACATCACCCTGATATAGCTCAAAGAGAACTAAGAGTACAGCACAGAAATCTCGTTTTCTCTCTCTCTCTCTCTCTCTCTCTCTCTCTCACTCACACACACACACACACACACACGTATCAGTCAGTCTGTTGAAAGGAGAGCCATTTGCACAAAGATTAATGTTTTGCAAAAGGTGTCATTTAAGTAATTATAGTCAGTTCCTTTGCGGCAGTATAACTGTGCTGCCATCACCAAACGAAAGCTGCTTCATGCTTCTTTACAATCTGTATTCACATGGTTAAATATAGACAGTAAATTGCAAATGTGTGGGGTGGGGTAGAGGAGAAACAACTTTGAAGCTCACTTTGGAAGTCTTTATTTGAGTCTAAGGGAATATTAATTTAGAAATCCTGAGGAGTTTTCCACTGATCCTGAAGACGGGAGGAAGCCACATAGCGCATTTAACTTTTCTACAGGGAGTTGTTAGGAGGAAATGTGATGCTTAAATAGTTTCAGGCAGAGAAATTGATTATCTAATGGCCCAGTCCTAAGGCTTGCTGTACTAGGGAATAAATGCATAGGTTGGAGTAAACCAGCTTCGGTGCAAAATCCCAAACTGTATTACGGTGATTCGGGGACATTATGCAGCACTGTGGGTAATATGCCAGTGCAAATATTGAGGACTGCTTTGCCAGGCCAGTATGCTGTCATTGTACAGATGCAAGGCATTAGGGGTCTCAGCCCCGGGGCTCTGGCAGGTGGACCCAGACACCTGATTTCTGCACCACTGTGGCTGTTTGCCAGTAGAGGGAACTGCTGATCTGTTCTCCGTTGGTGGTCTGTCTGGCACCACCAAAAGGCTGTTCTATAGCTATGATGTCAGGAGCAGTCAGGTGACAGGAGGGACCAATGGAGTTCTTCCTGGCTCTTTAAAGCCTCTGACTCCAGCCCAACTCTTTCACCTGGGCGACTTGTTGGTGACTTGCTTCCTGGTTTGACTGCTTGTGTGTTCAAAGGTTTGTTTGCCTCTAGGCTGTGGCCCTCTGTAGGTTGTTAAGGCTGTAGCTCTCAGTTCCTAAGTATTTACCAAGGGAATACTCACCAACCTTGAAGGGGGTGAGAACAGTGAATCCTGTCTGGAAAGAGAAGTCTCATTCCCTAGCCTATTCAATAATGTGTGAGGAGGATTCTCTAAAGCCCTTTTCACACACTACATTGAATGTGTGGAGTGGGGACGTAGAACCCTGTGCACAATTCTGCTCACCCCTCCATCTGTTTGACTGACAGTCTGCATAGAACCTACACTATAAACCCATAGAGCTTATCCTTAAATGGGGTGTTAGTTTCCTATTAACCAAGTACATCCATGTGTTTGTTTATGCCCTCAAGTCACAACTTGCTAATATTTCATTAAAACCGGTGCTTCCACTGCCTTCAGTGGGAAATCCTCACCCACATCTCTCACTCTCCACAAAAATGGGGATGCACTGTGTATCAAAAGAAGGGTTTGCATGGCAAAAGCTTCTTGTATCCGAAGATCAAACTTTTTCCTTTTTTTCAAAGGGTATGAGAAAATGCACTGCTTGAAGAGAAATGGGCCACATTACTTTTTTCAGCTATTTACAAACTTGTAAAAGACAACAGCTGCACCAGAATGCTAGTTCTGCTCTCTCTCAACTAAGCAGCGAGTAATTCTGGGCAACCTTTCTAGAGTGGCCTCCTTCCTTCAGAAGAGGGAGCATTGTGTCTTTGGAAATGTCTTTGTATTTACACATGTCCAAGTTGCGAATCAGAGTCTAATAAGCTCAGAGCACACTCTGCTATACCAATGCACAACATTTTCTTACCTGGAGCATATAGAAAGCTCAGCTGTGTTCTTAGTAGTCTGTAGACATGATCAGGAGGCCAGATCTCATTGATGAAAATCCTGGTTCAGACAAGAACTTAAAGCAGCTTGCTTAATCACTTTGCCTCAGTTTTCCCATCTGTGAAAATAGGATAATAATTATGCCAAATAATAAAAGAAGCATATCACAACTGTTCCTCACTTAATAAGCAGGTATGACTTACATTATGGTAGATGTAATTCCCTTATTCCATGACTTCCATGTGCAAATAGGGCCCTTTTTTTAGGGCAGAGCACAATGGGAGCAGCAATTGCATCTGACAATATTTGTTTTGGTACAACACCATTAGGTCTGCACAACATAAGGCCTAAAGGCTGATTATGGTCCCATCCTTGATCTTTTGGGGTCCCCAAACATCTATTTTTTGTAACCTTTCAAGACTTGGTGGAAATACCTGCCACCCACATAGGACAGTCAAAATAATGGGAGAGTAACTGCATTATGTTCTGCAGTGCTTCTCCTCTCTCTAGATTCACAAGCATGCAGTGAAGTTCATGCCAGCTTTTCCAGCCTATTTCAACCTATGCAGCCTGTTTTCATCTGAGAGTCCTTAAAGACCAATTCACACATGACTTTAAGTGTGTATCACAAAATGTTATGTGTGACTGAGACAAATATGCTTTTGGAAAGATGTGCATCATAAATGTAAACAGAAATTGGCGACAGCTGCCTGACATAAGTCAGTTGCCAACCAGGATCTGCTACCCTAGTATGTGTAGAAAGGTCCTTAGAGCAGGAACTGCTGAGAGCATGAATATGTTATGTACCATTGTTGAGTTCAGCATGGATGGAACAGTAGAGATCAGGAGGCCAGGGAAGAAACAGAGTTTAAGAAGAGACTGAAGGAAGTAAATGGGTTAATAAAGCTGGGTGTGCAGAGAAATGTGAGAGAGAATAATAACTGAAAGATGGGCATGCAAAGAGACTTGTGGGGCGTGGAGAGAAAAGGGGGCAAAATGGGACACAGATATCTGTGGTAACATAAAGAAAAGAAGAACAATGCTATGGGATAAGGAGAGAAAAAATGGCCTACTAGAGTCGTGGGGAAAGAGGGGTAAAAGGGAGGTAGTTGAAAGATCTGTAGAGCTCCACAGAGAAGACACGGTGCTATGGGTAGGGGAGAGTAAAAAAGGCAAGGTTAACATTTATTTATTTATTTAACATTTGTATGCTGCTCCCCATCTAAAATAGATTCCGGAGCAGTGAACATAAGAGGCACAATAGTAAAAAAGATAAAAGATTAAACATCATATTAAAATTATTGAAAACATGGATGTGCAGAGAGATTTGTGGTAGTGCAGAAAGACCAAATACACTATAGGGTGCAGAAAGGAAAAAAAGGTGGTTAATGGAGTATGCACTAAAAAGGAAACACTGGGTTAAAATGTGAAGGAAATGCTTTCCGCTACTGGCATCCCTGGAATTAATAAAAAATGTAAAAAAAAAAATGGTTCCCAATATTATTTGACTTGTGCACCCTGATCTACCTGTATAATTGATCCAATATACCTGAAATATACCTGAAACACACACACAACTGTTGTTTGCTAATGCGGATAATCCATAAATTAGCTCCAGCAGCAAATTTACCATATGAAGTTCTGCCACATTATCTCCACTTAGGTCAGATCAGATCACATGACTTCAGAGCAGGCCCCAAAATTCTTGTTTGGAGCCAATCCAGGGCTTATTTTGTGAGCTGCAGAAGTACCTTTTACTAATGTGTGTCGTACGTAAACTTTCCTTTTTTGTAATGGATTTTAAGGTCATATTCTTGAGCATTTGCTGAATTCAGATTTCAGCTAGTCTACTGCACAATCTTAGTCAAGGAACAAAACAACAAGCAACTTGACAGAATGGATCAAAATGTGTGTGTGTGTGTGTGTGTGTGTATGTGTGTGTGTGTGTGTGTGTGTGTGTGTATGAATATACAATTCAGAATTTGTGCTGTGTTGGTTACTTCTAAGAGTTATGTGCTATTGTCTGTACTCCTGATTGGATGACTAACTGACAATATGAGTATACAATTCAACATTTCTGCTGTGTCGGTCAGTCAGCTTGCTCTTGGCACAGCATTGGATGGCTACACAACACACCCAATCGGAACAGAGCAGCAGCCAGTCATAACAGAATGAATGGTAAAGTTTCAACAAAATCAGGAAGTATTCACTGGAGGAAATCTGCAAATGACTGTAGAATGACATTCCTGTGATCTGTTTGTGGCTATGTCACCAAAATTTGAGACAAGCAACATTTAAGTATTTCAGCACTACATATAATTGATTCCTGCATATCATAATATGGAACATAAGGCCTCTGTACCTTTGTTCATTATATAGAAGGGGGAATTTTCAGCAATTGCTACTTTTCTGACCGTACACAACATCTGGTACCTGCCCCCAAACTGTCTAGTATAATCTGTTAATGGCTGAGGATCTCTGTCATCCATTCCATGTGGTCACCCTAAGTCCAGGTAGAGAATGGTTGTTTATGATCTCATTCTATACATTGGCACCTAAGGAGCCAGTGCTCTTCAATGCAGAGAACAGCTCCACATTCAGGGATGACAAAACCATCCTTAGTGCTATTGGTGCTGCCAGCACTAGAGTCATGATTGATTCTGAGCGCAGGGAGATAGGTGGCAGCTCAGATTCAGAAGAGGAACAGCCAGAACCGGGGGCTGCATTTTCCCAGGCCAGTTCAGATATGGGTAGGCATGCTTCTCAGGTTACTAACTCCCAGATGGCTGGACCTGAAGCCCATCCCCCTTGCCCCCTCTGTGAGAAGCCAGGACGAGGAGGAGGAGGAGAGTGGGGGCTGTGACCTAAGAGATGCTAGACTGCGGCGCAGACCTAAGAGGGAAACATCAGGGGCGGAGCTCAGACGGTCGACCCAGTTAGTGATGCATGAGAGGTGACATAGGGAAATCATATAACTTCTTAATCTTCCCCTTTCTGGGCAAAAGGTACACAGCTCGCAAATACTGGCCATAGCAGAGAATAACTCTTCCAAATCATCCAAACTGAGCTACACATGGTAAGACCCAGACCTCAAGAGAAACAAGCATAACATTGCAGTTTGAGACAACTGATCTTCTTATTTCACATACCAAGTCAAGCTGTCATGTCACAGATGATCTAGATTCATGGGGCAGGGCAGGTGACAGGAAGCAAAATGTAGACATTACAAATGAAGAAGAATGAACAATCCATAAGCCCAAAGCAACAAACAAAAAAACATACTTTTTGAAATGCACCAGAAAAATGACCACAGGAAGGAGACAAGAAAAGTTCTGCAAGCTGTATACACCAGAAAAACAAATGGCTTCCTATCCTAATTGCAGATAACTTGCATGAAACCGCTAGATGGGCACTCCTCTTTCTCTAATCGCTAATAAAGTTTGAGTGGAGCTATTTTTGCAGTGTCCCTTTCTGTATCACTATTGTCAGCTTCAGATCTCAAATGCAATTGGAATTATAATTACATTTTAAAAAATAGCATTAAAATGACATTAAGGGATGAAATTGAAACTTCTTATACTTATGCATAGAACTTCTGAAATTAGCAGTGGGTCTCCCACATGTTTCATTTGGTAGATGCCACATTAGAAATTGCCAGATACCATAGGATAGAATTTGGATGTATGAGAAATTCATTTCAGTTCAGTTTTGATCAGGATTTTACCCTGTATGCACCTTCTGGACTGAACACGGACTCAGATGCAATCTGCAGTTGAAGTCTTTACATTTCAGAACTTGCAATGTGATTCATGGACCCCTAAAATGTGTTTGACAGCAAGTGTATATTTGAAAACTGTGTATGACAAATTGTGTACTTTTGAAAAATGTGCACAAATTCACTTTAATTGATGGGAGAAGAATGCGTACGTTTCAAAGATGTGCATAACTGATGTGTACGTTTGGAAATATACACACAGAAATACGCAAGGATTGTCATTCAAAAACAACAACAACAAAGCTTGCAATCTGATATGGACTTGAGGCAGAATGAGCTGCAAGTTGAAATTTGGAGGATTTCAGCAAGCTCGGGGTTTGCTGATTCGCACACCCTTAGAGATAGAATACTTGTTTGAAGTGTTGGTGACCACCCCCATTCTCTAGCCACAACAGTCTACCCAAAGGCAGAGTAGCAGATGCTTCCAACCATTCATTGCTTCAGACTGGTTTCCTCCAGAGGTGATGGGGCCATGAGCAAAGTGTCCTCGGGTGGGGCCCCTTGGGGCCCCTCCTCTGTCAATCGGCCCTGCTGGTAGGTTTACACAGCTTTGGTGGCACCTCTCCAAGCAGTGCTGGATCTAGCCACCCTTTAAATTTCCCACAATGGCCCAGAGTAATGCTAGACTGGGAGCATTGTGGGAAATTAAAAGGACAGCTAGTTCCAGCACTGCTTAGAGTACCTTAGAGTACAGCTTTGCTTAAAGTACAGCAGCAATAGCAAGAGGCCAGGAGAGGCATCAATGCACCCACCATGGCAGCTGTCCAAGGAGGAGGGATGCTGGTGCTGGCCCTGAGATTTCCTTGCTACTGAACCTGAGTATACTTTGTGTATGTCTTAAGGCATAGATCTTGGATTGGATCCAGGTTCTGCCTTCTGGGAGCAGAAAGGACCTTCTGCAAGAGGAAGGGCTGCATTCATGGAAGTTCCCTGTGCTCAATTTGCGAATTCCTCCTTCCAACACCAAAGCTCACCCCATTCAACAAGTTCTCTTGCCTCTCTGTGTAGCATTTGCAGGGGGCTGGAGGGGGCTTTAACATTATACTTATGTTAACACAAATCAGGTGTTATTACTAGTGTTAAATCCCATCTCCCTATAAAAAGATGGGTACAGCTTGCAGTATGGATAATTCCAGAGCAGACAGGCCTTTGAAGAACTGGACAGGGGAAGTCCTCAGCCTTCAAGGAACATATGATGCAACCCATCCCCTCCTAGGCATGAAGCACGCACTCTGCACAGCCCCCCTCAACCAAGTGCCCAGGCCAGATGAATGGCAAAATGCCCTGCCATTACTGACAACAAGAGGCCCATCCATGGGTCACATATACATATCCAGTGGGCCTGCTCTTCTCAGGACCACCAGCTCCTAAGCTACTCCCACAAGAATGTCTCAACAAGGCTGCATTGTAGAACAGGATGGATTGTGCTGTGAAACTGTTAAAACCTTAAGCAAAGCATCAAAAAAGAAAAAACCACCAGGCATTCTTGCAATAGAATAGGGTTGCTTGGGTGCAATTTCCTATTTTTTTTTAAGGGTTGTAACCTCATGAATAATGTTGGCTTCAGCATGGGCAACTCTGGCATTGCTGTAATATAAAGTAACCGCAAGGGTACATTGGGTGGAATACAGACTGTGAAAAGAGATGAGTAAAAAAAAATTGGATGAAGGAACCATGGGCTTTACAATCTCCCTCAAGTAGACAGCTCTAAAAAGTATTTTTAAAGGTCATAAATTAGGTAGTCTCTTAAACATAATTCAATCATCCACTTTTAAAGTAGCTAGATTCTATTAGTTGTCCCATGCATTTTACAAAACAGAGCTCCATTAACATTATTCACTTATAGTTCCCATCTATAAACAGATATTCTGCTCAACCAGCTTAAAATAGATTATTTTTCCCCCTTCTTAAATTGCTATTAAGCATATTTTTACTACAAGGGCAAAGTAGGCATAGGATTATGCCTGACTCCATGCACAAGATAGATTTTCAGCACGCAAAACCACATTCCTATAAAGTAAAAATACTCTATCTAAGCTGATTGTTTCTATCCTTGTTCAATAAGTCTCCTCTGATCTTTAGAATTACACACAGGTAGGCCAGTATGGATGAACAGGGCTGCTCTGTTACTGCACACTGCATCCAGCTTTCTCTCCTTTAGGAGTTCAGATTACATCTCAAATGTGAGGAATTTAAAGTATTACTTGGGGGCTCTCAGGAATATATGTCTTCTTCCTTTTCTTGGCTTTGAAAATGTCCTGAAGTCACCCTCTGGCTACATATATCCCATCATAAACCCCCTGCAAGGTGTAACCCCAGACTTTCCAGTTGCTGCCTACCCCAGCAAAGCCACCTACCACAACTAAAAATTGACCTTCCCAGGAGTCATAAGATCAAAACCAATAAATACTTGTTTATACTATCAAGATTCAGTGAGTTTTATTTCAGAGTTTTTATCCCAGGGTTATTTTTATAAGATGACTACAGCTTTCTTCAAAAGCAAGGGATTCCAATGATACATATCATTCTTGGCTGTCTTGGGGTCATTCACATTTCACTATGGGCCAAATTAGATGATACAAAAATTGTAGTACATGAGAAAGCAGGATTTAACCCTCCACCACTGCCAACGCTACGATTTGTCCCAGGAGGGAAACTGCAATTAGGGTCACTTCCTCCCAAAGTGAAAAACGGAGGGGGGGGTGTCATTGGGACTATGGCATTCATATTGTCTAGTCTTGCCCATAGTCTTGCCTATGGAACTGTGAACTCGAACTATCAGAGATAACAACCCTAAGCCTGCTGAGTGCTGACATGACCACGTGCTGTAGAGTCAAAGAAAAGTCAGACAAAAGGCTTTGATTTGCTGATTCTTTTCAAAATAATTTCAATCTAGGGATGGGCAACTCCCCCCAAATATAAAGAACTTATGGCCACAATTTACATAGAAGTAAGTGCTTTATGGCCACAAATGACATAAAATATGCAAATTATGGCTGTAATTTTCCCATGATAGGCAAATTGCAGCCGCCATTAGCCTACTTTGCCATTTTAAAAGCCAGAAAGACACCCTAAATGAAATCCGGAGGATGTGCAGGTGGGGGGGGGGCGTCTGCTGCAGACTCTGCAGGGTGGATTCTTGGGAATGTGGCCTCATTGGAGTCTACAGTGGATTTCTCCAACATCCCTGTTTCAACCTGATTCAGCCCTTGAACTAGTAAATATATCAAAATTTGAAATAAGTTTAGAGGCTATTATTGTGAGATAACTGGTATAATTAACTCTAAAATAAGGTTCCAGTCTCGTGTGGAGCTACAGCGAGGGGGTGAGCTCCTCTGATCAGGCTCCAAGTTGTATCAACAATGTTTAAAACCTTTCATCACAATTTTCTCAAAATGCACAACTTCATCAAAATGCACAACTTCATCAAAATGAGCAAATTCTGGAAAACGCACAACTTTTAGAAAAACC
Source organism: Heloderma suspectum (assembly GCF_057233095.1). NCBI lineage: Eukaryota > Metazoa > Chordata > Lepidosauria > Squamata > Helodermatidae > Heloderma > Heloderma suspectum. Next base: position 20,920,751 of record NC_139465.1, on the reverse strand, counting down.
TGCACATTTTGAAAAATGCACATTTCCAGTTCAAACGAATTGAAAAACAGATCACACATGGGAATGGGAGCAAGCTGAACCAAGCTTTGAAGTAAAGTTCACAGAATTTCGGCAAGTTCAAGCATCCCTAGGTCTCCCATCCCTAGTGCAGTCTCATCATGAGGATAGAAGGGGCTGCAGGTTTTTCAGCAGATAACACTCGATGCTGTCAACTGGGTTTCAGGGCTTAGCAATGAGGGCAACCCCATATCGGCACAAGACATTTTGAAAATCTGCTCCTTAAACCTCCAGTGAAGAAGCTCCTGCCTATATGTTGCTTGAAAAATATAGATACTTCCTTAGAGATCTGGATGTATTTTGAGAGTGCTCTTCTGTAGCAGTCAGTTCAAAAAGCAAGCATTTACCATGTTCAAAGAATGAAGCAGAGGTCAAGGAGGCTCTGGGCACCACACTTTAAGAAGGAAGCAGACAAACTGGAGAGGGTTCAGAAGAGGGCAATGAAATTGATCAGGGTACTGGAAACAAAGCCCTATGAGGAGAGACTGGAAGAACTGGGCATGTTTAGCCTTGAGAAGAGAAGACTGAGGGGAGACAGGATAGCGCTCTTCAAGTACTTAAAAGGTCATCACAGAGAGGAAGGCCAGGATCTCTTCTCAATCATCCCATTCAGAGTGCGGGACACAGTATAATGGGCTCAAGTTACAGGAAGCCAGATTCCCGCTGAACATCAGGAAAACTTCCTGATCATTAGAGCAATACAACAATGGAACCAAATACCTAGGGAGGTGGTGGGCTCTCCCACACTGGAGGCATTCAAGATGAAGCTGGACAGCCACTTGTCAGGGATGCTTTGACTTGGATTCCTGCCCTGAGCAGGGGTTTAGACTCAATCGTCTTGTAGGCCCTTTCCAACCCTACTATTCTATGATTCTATGAGGCAACAGGCAGAATGGTAGATGGAAACTGCTTTAGTTATGGCCAACTAGACATGGCATTAATTATGTGAATGCAGCCACAGGGAAGTCTGAGCAGCACTGAGAATAAAGGGGGTAGACAGAAAGAATGTATCCTTTTAACCCCCCATTCCCCACCCCCCACCCCTGGGTGCTAGTTGCATCAGGAGGGATGCTTCCATTGGCTATTATTTACATAAAAATTATATGCACATTAACTGCATTCCTGCAATTACCATCGCAGCTAGTTTGGCCTTCAGAATGGTCAAGCAAGAGTCAAGGTAACCCCTCTGAACACAGGTACTGCAAGCAGAATATCCTAGACTGGGCACAATTCAAACTGAATGAATGAATGTGAAACACTCCAACCAGAGAGCTAGATGGCAATCCAACCAGAGCTTGAGAAATGCCACTTAACACATGGTAGCATTTTATTAAATTAAGTTAACCTGTTGCCTTGCTTCTTTGGATTGCTGGAACTGGGCAAAATGGAAACCGTGGATAGCCCTGAAATACTAAGCATTCAGGCCACAGTACTGATTATATACTTTACCATTTGTTAAGTTAGGATCCTTGTATTCAATGAACATTTATTTTTATGTAGATGAAACACAGTCATATTCAGCTGCTCTTCTTTAAAAAACAAACAAACAAACAAACCTTGCTTCCCTTGGGTGGATTGGAAAGTTTTGTTTTTACATTTTGGTTCCCATTGTTTTAATTTTATATATTGTACACATATGTTCTCACAGTGCAGCATGCTTAGTTATTGGAAACATCTGGGGTGCCCATGCTGTGGAGAAGGTCAGCTCAGCTTCTGCTCTAACTGCCTGCCTTTATTAATTTATTAAGCTCCAATTTACTGGTAGTATGGTCTTGGAACATTGTTGGAGGGCACAGGTTAGATCCAGTAGCAATTCTCCCCAAGCACAAGCCCCAATAGGACCGTTTAAATTATAGGGAAAGCCTCTCATTTCTTGATGAACCACAGCATAGGAAGTTTAGCTGGTGGCAGGAGTTCAGGTGAATTACAAAGTGATGTAAAGTTGCACTTGTACAAAACAGAGACCCCACACATCTGCTGATAAATGGTGTGACCACACTTAGAATACTGTGTACAGTTCTGGTCACTGCACCTAAAAAAAGATAAGGTGGAGCTGGGAAAAGTGCAGAAAACAGCAACTAAAATGATCAAGGAGCTGGAGCAACTCCCCTATGACAGAAGGTCACAACAGCTGGGATTGTTTAGCTTGGAAAAGGGGTAAGTAAGGGGATGACATGATAGAAGTGCACAAAATTATGTATGGTGTGGAGAATCTGGATAGGGAGACATTTTTCTCCCTCTCTCATAATACTAGAATCCAATGGGTTCATCCCATGAAGCTGATTGGTGGGAGATTCAGGACAGATAAAAGGACTTCTTCACACAGTGCATAGTCAAACTATGGAATTTGCTACCACAAGATGCAGTGATGGCCACCAATTTGGATGGCTTCAAAAGGGGTCTAGATAAATTCCTGGAGAAGGTTACCAATGGCTACTGGTCCTGATGGCTATATGCTACCTATAGAGGCAGTCTGCCTATATACACTAGTTGCTGGGGAACATGGGTGGGAGGGTGCTGTTGCACTCACATCCTGCTTGTGGATTTCCTGTGGGCAGCTGTTTGGATACTGTGTGAACAGAAAGCTGGACTGGATGGACCCTTGGTCTGATCCAGCATAGCTCTTCTTAGGTTCTTATATTCTTAAAGAGAAAATATGATAAGAGATAAGCTATTAAAGATGTAACAACCTCTAGCATACACTGATATTATCCAAATACCCTCAGACCTGTCTTTTCAAACAATAGTACATTAGTTTACCTCCTCATTATCTTCAGAGTATTTCACTGCTGTGAAGTTCACACTGTCCTTTCAGTAGGAACTAAGCTACCATTGTTCCTCTTTGCTTTGACCCATTGCTTTGATGCAGAAATAGAATAAGAGGTTTTAGAGCACTGGTCTTTGACTGACTGATCGGGGCAGCAACTGCTGGGTGACAACAGAAACGCTGCATGAAAGTATGTCATAAAAAAGGAAGAAATGGATTCATATTTGGGCTAAAGGTGGTTCCTAGATCTGAAAATCTGAAGGCTATTGCCTTTGGAAAGGGCACTCTATCCAACTATTTCTGTCCAAGATGACAAAAATAGTAACCATCTTCCCTAGAACCATCCACGCTGTCTCTTTCTAACAATACCAAGGAATTGCCAGTTAACTACTGTTAACTTAGGAAGCTGTCTTATACCCAGTGGAGGCTGGTGGCTCTGATTTCAGTGGGCCTGTGAATCCATTCTGGGTTTCAGTCAGAACCAGCCAGAACTCTAAAGGAGGGGCTGAACTCTATGCCCAAAATAGGTTCAGGTAACTGGATAGCACCTTTAGAGTTCTGGCTGGTTCTGACTGAAACCCAGAATGGATTCACAGCCCCACTGAAATCTGAGCTACCAGCTTCCATTGCTCATACCGAATCAGATTGTTTCTCCTTCTAGCCCACACTGTCTGCTCTGGCAGGCAGCACTTTTCTTGTTATCACATAGTGGTCTTTCACATCCCCTACTGTATGATCCTTCAACTGCACATACCAGATATTGGACATGGAGTGTTCTGCATGAAGAACATGTGGTTTACCACTCAACTACAACTGCTCACCAAACTTCTGGCAGTAATTTAACACCAGACTATTGCAAGTCATGCAGTAGATGGCACAGCCAGTAATCGATGGCACATCCAGAAGTAAATCACACAGATTGTGCAGGTCTGTCTTAGTCCAAAGGCTGCAATTCAGTTAATGTTCTGACAATTTCCTGTGTTTCTTTGTGCTTGTCAATCAGATCTGAGTTACACAAATGAGAAAAGCACACAGCACAGTCCTTGCTCAATCTATCATAGCACTTCTAACTGCAGGTGCAGAATTGCATCTTTCACAGTTTTTCCATATAAACCTCATCCTGAATATAGCAAACTGGCATGCCAGGAAGAAGGGTAGCAACATAGTCTTCACCTAGTTTTTATGTGCATAGAGTGTTTTGATATTGGGGGGGAGGGTGACATGGCCACACTGTGATTCTCAGCCTCCTATAGACTGAGTCCCTGAAACATGATACAATCCTGGACACATTGGGTTAATTATAAACTAATACAGGCTGGTGTGAAGCTGACACATGTGGTGTATGCGGTTATTACTTGATGTGCATCCATCCATCCATCCATTATATTTCTATACTGCCCCATAGCCGAAGCTCTCTGGGTGGTTCACAAACATTAAAAACCATTAAAAATAAATTATACAAAATACAAGACCAGTTACATACAAACATATAAAGAGATACCTGATTAAAAACTCATTGTACGCTGCAAATGCCTGATGGAAGAGGGCAGTTTTAACCTGGTGCTGGAAAAGATAACAATGTTGCACCAGGTGGGCCTCATTGGGGAGATCGTTCCAGAATTGGGGGGCCACCATTGAGAACGCCCTCTCCCTTGTTGCCACCTTCCGAGCTTCCTTCAGAGGAGGCACCTGGAGGAGAGCCTTAGATACTGAACGTAGTGTACAGGTCAGTTCATGGTATCTCTCAATCATCTTTCAGAAGTGGCTGAACTTCTATCAGTAGCACAACATGGCAGCACCATAGACAATTGCCACCTAGTCTGGCAAATACCTCCAAGAAGGGGAGCCAAATTTCTAAGTTGCAAAAGAGCTGCTGTCTCTTACAATGTGGTGTTTGAGGCTGCTGGGCTGAATGGGTGAATTAATCTTTACCCCTGGCCAGTGGTGTAGTGGTACATTTGGAAACGTGGGAGCTCATTGTTATAGTCTCCAAGGGCAGTCCAAACATTTCAGGCCGCTGTGTCAATCCATATCAACAAACCAGTTCTAGCAGGAGTTTTCCTCTCCACCAGGAGCACATCTTTGGTAAAGCAAACAGGTCTTAATTGCCCATTCCAGACCAAGTCATCCCAGACTTTGCATTCCAACATGGAACAATATATTCCATGGAAAATTCATCTCCCCCCCCCCACAGCTACAGTGACGATCGCAGCTAAGCTCAGAGGGAACAGGAAATTCTGAGGGAGGTGGCAGATGACATCAGAGTCCCTGCTAATGAAAAAGTGCTGGGGTTGCGTCCCTGTGAGCCCTGCCTCTGCTACGCCACAGCTCTTGGCTTTACTCCTCTTGTCTTATGACCAAAGGTTAACAGTGTATGTACCTTAACAGCTACCTATAGTAAACAATGCACTGAATAATTTAAGGACAGTGCCCTGCTTTTACGTGGAACTGGGAGAGTAAGTACAGTAGATAGAGAAGACCGTAAATGGTGGATGACAGGACCCGCAAAACTTGTGTGCTTGGAACACTATATTAAAACAAAACAAAAAACTAAAATGAAGAAACAACTAGTTTTCAACTTAATCCTGTTGCTTTTTAACAGCTTGAGTTTCAAGGGCCCGCTCCAGCTACAAAGACAGAGACAGTAATGTAAAAAGTTATACAAAGTTCCCTCTTTTGGAAACAATTTGTCTGTACATAAAAAAAAAGAGATGGAATTAAGCCGTAAGTACTGTAGGTATAAACACAAACAGCTTTATTGCAGGTTTTTCCAGAACTCCCAAAGACTCCCAAGACTGATTCAGGGAATAATTATGGTATGGAAACGTCATGCGATTTTTGTCACTGATCTTTTCCATGCAAAGTCAGTGTGCATGTGTATTCAATTCAAAGTTCGAAATTGAAGACTTATGTGGAGAAAATTATAAGTGAAAAATGAAAAACATAGCTGTTGGGTACACCCCAATTCTCATATGAAATGCTGATCAACTAATCATAGCAACACTAAGCAAAAAGTTATTATACAATTAGCCATTGGTAGCCTTCAAAAGGGGCTAGCTATTCATTCACCAGTTGTGCTGTCCCATAGGCTTCTACGTATCTAGAGAGGATCAGCAATTAATCTTAGGCTCAAATCACATGTTATATGCAACAGTAGCCCTTTTCAGAACAGGTATTTGAAACCTTGAGATGAGCAGGGAATGTCCTAGTCACATACCCGAATTCTCTGACCCCTCCCCAAGATCAGCACTGTCAGGTTGTTGTCATTTTTCAGTTGGGGAAAAAAACACAATTCTGAGCCAATCTTGGTGCTATGTTGCCAAAATGAATGAAATAGAAATGCATCTCTGGCGGCTTCCAAACACAACAGTGACAGCTCTGTATTCTTTTTCATCATTAAACTGAATTTTCTGTTATGAAAGAAGTTGTCTTCTGCCTGATCATGTGAATGAACTAATAATTATATCAACTGAAGTAGTGAATTGGGCACACAAGTGGCACACAAGTGGCTGAAAAAATGAATGCATTGCATTTGGTTCGTTCATTAACAGACGTGTGCAAAAGGATCCCAAGAAAACAAAAAAGGATTTCAATAGAGCTAACTTGAATTAAAAACTTAGGTTAAATCTCATGAAATGGTCATGATGGTGATTTATTTTCATTTTTTACTATGGGGGCATAAAGCCTGTGCCCACATTTGACAAAAGAATAGGGTCTCACCTCTCTAGTGTTACCATGTTGGCATGTAACATGGGGTTGGTGCCTTAGGGTGCAATCCTATGCATGTTTAGACAGAGAAAAGTCCTACAACTCCAAGCATTCCCAGCCAGTTGTAGGCCTTTCCTCTGGCTAAACATGCATAGGATTGCACCCTTACGGTGGTTTTTTTTTTTTAATCCTCTAAGTTCCAAGACCTAAAATACACAGGGACATCAGGCATGTAACACATTGTTTTGTTTTGCAATTTTTTAAAGTAGTGTTTAACTTAAAAAAACAAAAAAAGTCACTGTTTGCATGTAAGTTGCTCCGGGAGCCTTTTTGGCTGAGGAGTAGGATGAAAATATTTTACACAACATCATCATCAACAACAATAACCAGTTTGATGGCTTAACACAAACTATGAAGCCATTTTTTCTTTTCTGTTCCAACTAAAGGTGGTAGAGAAATTCATTTGTTTCACATTTTAATTTGAACATACTGGATTTTGCACTTTCAAACCAATATGTGAACTTAAATTCAGTTACCCATCAAAATTCGTATTCCTCCAAAACTCGCAATATCCAGGCGATGCATACAGAAATGTGTATGTTAGGGGAAAGTACACACACAGATATATATATTAGTGAAAATACATTAGGAAAATTGCTTACAAAAAAGTGTATATTTGGCAAAATTGTGTACAGAAATGCATGCCTTAGGAGAAATGTACAAAACAATGTGTACAAATTTTCATGCAAACTTTTTCTAAATTCTGAAATTCTTGAGACAAACCAAACTTAAGACTGGAAAAATGAGAAACTGAGACAAACTGAAATTGATAGATTTGTCCATCCCTAGTTCCAGCACAGAATACATTAAGAAAGGATGATTTGCCCACTTAGATCTGATTTGCTCTCTGAGATAAAGAAGAATACAGGTCACTTTCCTTTCTTGGCTGTGGTGTACATTTGATTTTCCTTCCAAATTCTCTCCTACATTAACAACATTCATACAGGACACAAACATACAAGAAAGGTTCATATGTTCTTCTTGATGTCATGTTCATGTCTGAAAACACCCACAACCTGCTTCCTTCCTTTTTCCCCTCTTGGGATCAGGATAGAGTTATAAAGCATGGCTCAGCCCCAAATTGCATCTGGCGCTCTGTTTGTGTCATCTTTCTCCAAATAAAGGCTACAATTAGAGCAGAAGACCGGGAGGAGGAGCTTCTTAATACCTTTGTCTCCAGCTGAACTTTTGATTGTCCCATAGGGGGAAGAGCAAGTGGGGAACATTTTTAGTGTTTTAGTTAGGGATGGCGGAGAATGCCGCCACAGATTTCAGTGAGGCCGAATGCACTGGCATTCGGCCCCCTGAAACCCATGGCGGAACGGCCTCCCACCCCCCGCCCCCCTGTGGAATCCCCCCCGAGACGAACGCTTACCTCGGGCAGATGTTCCGGCAGCGGCAGCTCCAGCGGTGGCAGTGCAGCGGCAGCTGGTCTCTCGGCCGGCTGCTGCGAACTCAAATGGCGGCCACCACACCATTTGCGTAGCTGACTTTGCTGTGATAGGCTACATAAATACTTACATAGCCTATCACGGCAAGCAAAAAAAAAAAAACCCACATATGCAAATGGCAGCAGCTACGGCAGCCACCATTTGCGTTCCCTTTTTTCGCTGTGTTAGTCTACATAAATATTTACATAAGCTATTATGGTGAAAAAAGGGGAACGCAAATAGCATAGTGGGCGCTATTTGCGTCCCTTTTTTTTCGCCGTAATAGCTTATGTAAATATTTACGTAGCCTAAAATGGCGGGGGAAAAAGGAATGCAAATGGCGCCCACTACGCTATTTGCGTTCCCTTTTTTTTGCCGTAATAGCTTACGTAAATATTTACGTAGGCTTAAACAGCAAAAAAAGGGAACGCAAATGGCGGCTGCCGTAGCCGCCGCCATTTGCATACGCGGGTTTTTTTCCCGGAAGGCTGCCCAGCGGCCGGATGTCTGGCTGCAGGTGGCCCCGGCCGGAGGCTCCATGGAATCTCCGCAGAGCAGAGCGGGACGGATCAGGATTTCAGGGGGAGGTGCTCCGCACCTCCCCCCACCGCGAATCACCCCATCGAAAAGATAAGTGACTTTCGTATATCCCTAGTTTTAGTAAAGCCACCAGAGGTGTCATTTAAGAAGGTCCTCCTCACAAAACCCCTGCTACACAAGGAGAAAAGCAGGAAAAACCTTGATGCTACACTGGGGAGATAGAAGGGGGAAACCCTTGAATTCATGAGTGCATGCATAGCCTGACATTTCAAAGTTGTATATGATTGAACAGGAAAACTATGAAGCTAGGATTAAGGAACACACATTGGCAAAAAGACAAAGTTACATGGCACGTGTTTTCACACCCAATACACATATGGTGTTGGTTGAAGCTTGCATCACAAGGAAGTGTGTAAACCATCATATGCAAAACATGTGTCAGAGCAATTAATTACTTTGGCCATAAGAAAATACATTGTTCAAGCCTTGGTTAAATGATACTTATGGGGTTGCACTTAAGTGTTTTCTATTTTTTAAGAAGGAAATGCCACACAAGCAATCACATTACATTTCTCCAATAGACAGAAAATGTGCCCATCAATGAAAGATGCCAATTTAATTCAGTAGCTCAAAACTAATGCTGAGAGATCCAGCCTGCTTATACTTCTGGAGCATACTAGCTTCTCCAATAGCCCAGATGTTGAATGGGAAATATGGTTCTTTTCTTAAGCACGTGACAAGTGGTAAATTTAGAAAGTGCCACATTAATTCAGTAGGTTTTCATTCCCAGTTCGCATGAGTCTCTGGATCATTTTACACAATACAGAATTGACCTATGGGCAACCAGAATCAATTCTGGAAAATACACAGTTAAAACACAAACTAGATATGAGAACAGTTATTAAGAAGGTATTGATGTTATCCCTGGTAACCCATATCATCAGCATTTCTCTCTGCTTTTTCCAGTGCCCCACTCCTGGCTACCATATTTGCTTACAAAGGGGCACAAAATAACGAGAGGTCTATGTCCCTCACTTCACTCAGAGCCCCAGAGATAACAACTCCAGTTATGATGGAACAATAATTATGATCATAACAGTAACAGAATCGATAAGGATATTCCTTATTATATGACATACCCACAGTGTGGGAAACAAATGGCCATAAGGAACATGGAGATGGTCATATGGTTACTGCCCTGCTTATATAGTCCTAGTAATTATTTCTACACTGTTCATGCACTACACATGCACAGGTTAATAAGGAAGTATGTTGTCTGAGACTGAAGCCCTAGGTGCTGACCCTAGCTGGAAAAAAGGGTTTAGGGCTGGCTTGCTCAAGAATCTGAGTAATAACAGAGCACCATAGCCCAAATGCTTTAAAACAGACAGAAATGGGGAAAGAATGCCTAGACAGACACATAAAAGCAAAAGTCAATTACCATACTTCTCCAAGAACAGAAACTTGTCTTAACATTGTAATGTTAAATCCTTAATGCATCAGAAAAAAGCAGGGAGGATGTTGACCCAAGCCTTGCTAGGATTCAGCCTGATATGATATCAGTGCCAAGCAGTATGAAGACAATGAGAGCTACTGAGGATGTGCAGAATGCGTTTCTTCACCAGTGAGTAAACACAGTCTGATTCCACACATCTGGGACTATGGGGCCAGGTTTTCAGGTCACAGTATGTGGCTTCCATCCATATGGTTGCAATTCTAAGCACACTTACTTCGGTGTAAGTGCCTCTCTGGGAAAACTCTGAAGTCCAGGCTGTAAAATCCATCCTGATTCAGCCAGCAGTATTGAAAACCTAGATTAAACCAAACCATACTGTCATACGACATATCAAAAATATGTCTAAAATATTATTTAAGTGCGAAAGTCAAAGATATATAATTAAAACTGACCAGAATCCATCTCCTGTCTTCCTGCTTAAAAAAATAAAGTCAATTCTTCAGCTAAATTCAAAGATTAAATATGATAAAAATTTCTGCGGAATGTCTAGCTTTTCTGGAATAGACTACCATGGCCATCAAAATATTGATAGTCATTGGTAAATGACTTCTGGTGTTTAATCAATGTTATTTTTTTATCATCCAATTTTTCCTTCAAGTCAGCTTTGAACACTAAACTACGTTTCATCAAGGTTGGTAAAATGTTTAGAAAGGAACAGATGTCAGAATATGGGGATTGCCAGTAACACTGATGGAATCCAGTAATTTCTTTCCTGTCCAAAGGCAAAAGAATGAAGAATAATCTCAACTGTATACAATAATAGAAGATTTACTGCAACATTAATGGCTATAAAAGAATAAAAGTACATAAAAGCTATCTCCATTTTTTTTTCAAGCCATCACTAAGGGCAGTGTTTTTCAATTTAAGGCAATTTTCACATCAAAACAAAAGGGGCTATGTATTTTAAGCCTTAAATCTCTATAAACTGCAGTGGATGCTACAGACTAATGTATTTGTTATTTCCAGATTGCATGGGGTAATAATTGATGCTAAACCTCCAAAACTGTAGATGCAATCTTTTCCTTAAGAATGCTCCTGTGCTTTTTGTTTGCAGATTGTACCATTTACATAAGAGTTTGGCTGAACAAGAGACATAAATATAGATAAAACCCTTAGGACTTCATTCTTTTAAAACTGCCCTCTAAAAATCTGCCCTGCAATTTGCAAACTGAATTTTCGGCAGACTATTCTTGGAAGCCTTTTGTGAAACGGGGAAACTGACTCAGAGCAAGGGACTGGTTAATCACAATTTTGCAATCATCCTCATATTGTAAAATTCAGATTTCTAGCATGCAGATTGCTTTAAAGAAGAAACAAAATAAAGGAAAACTCCTTGAAAAGGCGTTGGGGGGAACCAGTAAAGGACATCTTTATAGCCTAGTTTTGCAAAAAGTACAGACACATTTAAAACAGAGGAAAATGGATAATAGGGGCAATCCACCCAATTTATATGCGTTAATTGAGGCCACTATGCATATAGGAAGATGCTGGGGAGAGAGGAGAAGGAATTCCACACACATCTCGCCTGCCCTGGTTGTACGTGTAGTTATGGCTGCATAGGTCTATTCACACAGTCAACAGAATAGAGTGAAGACATGGAGTGAGGCCCACACCCAACCTCTATCACACATTCATCAGTACTTGTGTACAGAGAACTACTCACGTACTTCTTGTAAGCATGTAAGTTATCTCTTCTCAATTGGGTGTCATGTGCAGGTTCTCTTCACACGATTGGGAACCTTGTTTGCTTGTTTTTGCAGGATCCCTGATTGTGTGCAGATCGCCTATTCACATACAAGTTGTATGTCCATAGGATCTGCGAAGTCAAGCTGATGAATGTACAGATCTCCTCCTCTACGTGCATTCACTCTACCTAGTTTGGTCATGTAAAGAGGGCTTAAAACATACTGCTTATTATCCACTGATATGGAGTAACCCCCAGCCATCTTGCCCTCTGTGTGGTGGGAACCCCATGTGGGCCCCCACACTCATCTCCAGATGGTCACCTGTTTCAACATGATCATTCACAGTCTCAGGACCAGGACCAATATTCCAATGATTCCAGTACATTTACTGAATACATAATGATTTATGATATACTTCGACTGTAGAGAGCTTCAGCTATTGGGTAGTATAGAATTGAAATAAATAAATATTTCCATTTCCTATAAAAGCCCCCCCCCCTCACCCCCAGGATATTCCTTTATTCTGAAGGATAAGGTAGTGTGTAATTTCTTTAAGCCTCACTAACATAGGCCATTACCAAAGTTATCCCTGGATTCTATCACTTTAGGGGCTACTAGGCCCTTCAGAAAAATCTGCAACAGATTCAAATGAGTTGGGATTTAATGTATCTGACCTGCAGATACCACAGCAGATCAGCTTTTTCTGAGTCACACAGATTCTGTGGACTTGCAAACCGGTTTTTCACTTCAAAGGGGGGGGTTGCTAATGTGGATTAGCACATTTCCACAAGTGCATATTAGCAAATAATGCAAATTAGCACAGGTAGAACAAAATTCTGGTAAAAAAAAAATTCCTCATTCTGTCAATGAGTGGACAATGGAACAAAAGTCAGCTGACAATCCATGAAGCACAGGTAGAATGGATTTAATAAAATTTGTATATATCCCTAGGGGCTATTTGGAGGATAAATTTCATACTATAAGTTCACTTGTGATAGGAGGGACGTTACTGTTCATATGCATGCCCCTTCAATGGCTACTAGTCCTGATAGCTATATGCTATCTCCATTATCAGAGGCAGCATGCCTAAGTACACCAGTTGCTGGGGAACATGGGTGGGAGGGTGCTATTATTATTATTATTATTATTATTATTATTATTAAAAATTTCTATAGTGCCCCATAGCCGAAGCTCTCTGGGTGGTATATGTTGCACTCAGGTCTTGCTTGTTGTGGGTCTCCTGTCAACAGCTGGTCAGCCACTGTGTGAACAGAATGCTGGACTAGATGGACCTTTGGTCTGATCCAGCACAGCCCTTCTTATGTTCTTACACATACACACACACACCCTAGAACAATTGTCTATTCACATCCACAACCTTAACCATCATCTTCCCTGTGCTTCATGGGAAACTGATTGAAAGCAAAGCATTTAAACTACATTTAAGAGGAATTCTTGAACTGAAAGAGCAGTTCAGTAATAGAAAAATGTATCTGGGAGTTCAATAAAGCTACATTTAAGAGAAGTATGCTAGCCAGGAAATTTTCAAGAACATTGTGGATATAAAGTTTCCTGTCTCACTGCATAGGAGTGGATTTCTAGATCAATGAAGTTTTACTAGCCTTTATGATTCAATGACAATATGACTCAGGAATGATTTTGGCTATTAATTTTATTATTTATTTATTTATTTATTTTTAAAGAAAAATTATGAACACCCTTCATCCACTAGGGATCCCATCACATCACATTCAAATGCACATCTCACTGAATGTGATGGGAGTTTCCCACCATCCAAATCAGGTGAGGGAGAGAACCTTCTTAGTGATGGTTGAGGATGTCAGAGAAGTCAGCAGTGGTATCAAATGTTTGGATTTCTTTGAATCTGCCCCATGGATTCCACAGTGGACCAGCTTTTCCTGAGTCACACAGATTCCATGGTCTTCTGGGTCATTCTGTTTACTTTCCTGAATTTTATGCAAATTTAGTCATAAAAAATATGTAAAATAAAAAATGGGCCAAAAATGTTCATTTCCCCCATAGGCTAAAGCATGAAAATACACAGTTTAGGGGGGGTGCATGTGGGGGGGGGGGCTTTGCACATTTTCACAAGTGCAAATTTGCACAAATTCAGGAAATTGCAAAAAAAAAAAAAAGTCCTATTCTGTCAATGAGTGGACAATGGAAAGAAGGCACCCAACAATCTGTGAAATGGAGATGGAACAGATTTTACAAAATCCATACATCCCTAGCTGTGGTACCCCATCTGTGGAATTCTCTCCAAAGGAAGGCTTGCCTGGTGCCAACATGGTTATCTATTTGACACAAAGCAAAATAAGTTTTTCTTCTTCCAGACTTTTAATATACATTTTTAAAGAGGCTTTTTGTTATTATACTTTTATCTTGTTTTTTTAAGCTGCTCTGCAAACTTTACTGAACGGCAGTATATAAATCTTTAAATACATAAATAATAAAGTGCAGATAGAAACCTGCTCATGCAAATCTCCTTATCTGGAATCCAGCAGCTATATTTCGCTATTTTGCTTTTAGAAGGCTTTGTTCTGTAAATGAATGCAAGCTAGTTTTATTTTATGTTGAAAGGGTATTGATTGTTTAGCTGTTTTATAATGGCAGGGTGTGGGGCATATAAATATTTAAATAAATACAAATATATATATTGTATTAAATAAATACAAATACATATTTTATGTATTTAAAAATGGCAGCCCTTTGGTCAATGGATGTGCAAGTGATCACAACAAATAACTGGAAGCAACTGACCAGCATACCTCTGCCCTTTCTCTTCAACTTGCAGTGTGTTGTCAGCAGGGATAGCACAGGAATCCAAAGCCAATTCAAATGAATTCACAACCCACAATTCTGGGTTCAGATGTCACGATAAACAAAACAACCCAGTGATGAAGTATCCCTGTTTTGTTTTGTTCAGCAGGCAGGCAGGCAGTACACTAACTAAGTTGCACCTGCTCTTTCACAACTACCCAGGGTACTTTAAACAAACCTTGGGTAGGGATGTACGAATCCCTTACCTTGCTCTGCTGAGGGGCATCCACGGTGGGGGGGAGGTGCTCCATCCCTCCCCCCAGAATTCTCAATGAGGGGGAGGCGCTCCGACCCTCCCCCCGGAATCCTGCCCGGCCGGCTACGGCCGCCCGCAGCCAGACATCCGGCCGCTGGGCAGCCCTGCAGGGACGCAAATGGCAGCTGTCGTAGCCGCCGCCATTTGCGTCTCTGTATTGAGTCATGATAGGCTATGTAAATATTTACATAGCCTATCATGGCAGGGGGGAAAACCCCAGCGTACACAAATGGCGGCGGCTACCACCATTTGCGTTCGCTGGGTTTTTTCCCCCCCTGCCATGATAGGCTATGTAAATACTTACGTAACCTATCACAGCCTCTGCAGGGATGCAAATGGCGTCCCTGCGTTAGCCATGATAGGCTACGTAAGTATTTACGTAGCCTATCATGGCTTGAAGAGGAGGAAGTGAATGGCGGCCGAAGGACGGCCGCCATTCGCAAAGCAGCACGGACGGGAGCAGGTAAGTGCTCCGTTTCACGCGCCTTTCGTGGGGTGGGGGCAGCGGGGACTTCGTCCCGCGCGCCTTTCGTGGGGGGGCAGGGGCTTTGTTCCGCAACGGATTTGGGGGGGCCGAATGCACTGGCATTCGGCCTCACCGAGATCCGTCGTGGAATTCTCTGACATCCCTAACCATGGGTAGCTGTGACCTATGCCCCAGGTCTAATTGTCCTCAAGTGATGTTTATATATTCAATTTGGAAGTACTTTACTCTAACAGTATTATTTCTGGGTCTAAAATTGCAGGACATTGAAAATACGCACATCAGAGGCAAGCAACTTAAAAACATTGTTAAATTTGGAGTTAAAAAACCAAGTAAATGCAGAACTTTAGACATGAATAGAAGTAATCTGAAGTATCAGGTGTCTTCCCTCTATGCTCACCTTCTCCCCAAATCAGTCTGAGAATAATACTTCATTGCATTACAGGGCAAAGCTGAATTAATATCCCCCTCTCCTAAAGATGTTATTGTGATTGTGACTGGTAAAAATTAGGATACAATGAAAGCCGTTCATCTATTTGTTTTGTCTTATCATTTCCGGGAGCAACTTGCCAAAACTGCTCTTTCAAAGCTCTCAGAGATATGCTGAAATTCATGTAAAATATTTTCCATTATCGGTGTAATTGCAAGTGACAAGAACTTTCCTTTGGAATTCAAAAGTAACAATGTGTGTCTTGATTACTGGCCTGCCATTCTGAGTCTTCTCGGTATGGACACAAGTTACAAACAGTAGAAACCCTGTTTTCATTACGCCGATCTTCACAAAGGTCAAATTTTCTTACTTCAAACATTCCACTAGTCGCTTAGTCTGCAATTCAGGAATTTTGTGTAACTTTGCTCTACAAAGCAAATATTTATATTAGTAAATAGCTTTAAATGATTACATGTATGCAGGTAGTCTTTATTTTAAAAAATGAGATGTGATACTGGCAGTTGGAATGGGTGGGAGAGGATGTGTGTGTTCCGATGTCAGCACAAAACACTGAAACATTGGGGGAAAACTTTATGCAAATACAATGTGCCGGACCCAAATTTAGTCAAGCTTAGAGTAGCCCACTGAAATCAATGGAACTTAAGTTAGTTAGTTAAATGAAGTCTCATTGATTTCAGTGGGCCTTCTCTAATGATGACTTAAGTCTGGACCCAGCCCACTGTCACTTCAAAATACATAACTGAGTGAAATAACCTAAGTCAGGGTGTTCATACTCCAACATGATGGCAGTTTCTCAACTCCTAAAAAATACACCCTCTGTAGCAGGAATGAGGAATGCCCAGCCTATGGGCCTAATCCAGGCTTTAGAGGTTCCCCATCTGGGCCTGCTCATCCCCAAGCCCCCAGACTGGAAATAAGGGGATTCCGTCCAAATGATCCCCACTTGCCCTTCCTGAGTCTATAGCAGGGGTCCTCCAATGGTTCCTACAAGACTCTCCACTGCCCCCTTCAAAGAAAAAAAAAATCCCTTGGAAAAAAGTAGTCTTCTTTCTGTCCCTTTCTAGCATCTTGCATTTATCTTTCTCTCCCCTCTACCTCCTTGCCTTGCTATTTCCCCCTCCTTTCCAGCCTCTAGCCTCTCTATCCCCCACACCTCTGTAGCTCAGTTTCTCCCCCTCCTAGCCTCTAGCCTTGCTCTTTCTCTACCCCTTTGCCTTGCTATTCCCCCCTCCCACCCAGCCTCTAGCCTCACCATTTCTTCCCCCTCCTCTTTAGCTCACTTTTGACTAGCCAGACCCCCACAGCAGCCATTATGTGAATAGTCACATCCTCTGTGGGAGCCACTTTGTGGTGGTGCCCACAGCAGTTTCTTAAATTCCGAAATGTGCCCACGGGGCCAACAAGGTTGGGGACTCCTGGTCTATAGTGTGCATCTTCTTTTATAGCTTCCAACATTTCAGAAATGAAAACAAGGTCACTTCTCTGACTGAATGGGTGGGGCCTAGGGACACAGTCCAATAACCCAGCAGCATGGCCTGGTGTACCATGGCAGGGCCAATGCAATCCAGATTCAAATGAGCCACAGATTGAACCAGAAGTGCACACAAGCAGTGACTCCAGATGACAAAAGACGTGAAGCCAACCACAGATTACAAAACAATTGAAACACGTATGTGCTATATTGTATTTATGCCATTTAGAGGACAGAAGTCCCATTTTACAGCTGAGGAAGACTAAGAACTCCCATCGGTACTACATGCCCTGGTCTCCTCTCGTTTAGACTACTGTAATGCGCTCTACGTGGGGTTACCCTTGAAGATGGTTCGGAAACTGCAGCTGGTACAGAACGCGGCAGCTCGCCTGATTAAAGGCAGCCGCCGGCGAGATCACATCACTTCAGTGCTGAAGGAGTTGCACTGGTTACCAGTTGTTTTCTGGGCCAAATTCAAGGTGTTGGTTTTGACCTTTAAAACCCTATATGGTTCCGGCCCAGCCTATCTTAAGGAGCGCCTCCAGCAGCACCAGACAGGCCGCTTAACAAGATCAGCCTCAGATGGCCTTCTCTCTGTTCCATCAGCCAGGACAGCTAGACTGGTGGGGACGAGGGAGAGGGCCTTTTTTGTGGGGCCCCCACTCTGTGGAACTCCCTCCCTAGGGAACTCCATCATGCCCCCTCTTTAATGAGCTTCCGTTGTGCATTAAACCAAAGCCACACACACCCCCGGGCGAGGAATAAAAGCCGCCACTGACACCAATGGAGACGTTTTATTTTCTTTTTTTAATCCCCATGCAGGGAGGTGGAATTTCAGGAAGCAAATGAGCTGGGCGGGGGGAGGTTTAATCCTCTCCTCCCAATGTGTGCTGGTCCCAATCCAAATTAGGGATGCATGCAGTTACACTAAAGAAAACAACCAGGCTCAGCTAGACACTACGCAATGAACGTAATGTAAAAAAACATTTGACCTGTAAAACTTGACCTGTTAAAACCTTCTATTAACATTCATGCTATTGGGGGGAAAGTGTCTACTGTATTTTGTCTCCTACACAGCTATGTGTCTCTAAGAGCTCTGCTTATTCTAGAAAAGTCTCAGAGCAAATGCAATCCTTCAAAAGCTGGAGTAGCAGAGCTTCTAATTTATGGGGGGGGGGGCTTTTCTGATCTTGAGAGTCCTGGCTGGAGATGGGGAGGATGAGCCTGGGAAGTGGAGGGAATCTTCTGATAAGCAGAATACCCTCTTTCTTTTATCCTTCTTATATTCTCCGCTCATCCCTTGAGAGATCTTCCATTTTGGAGTCCCCATTACTGAGGGTTCTGCATCCAGCAAGGTCTGTTATGCAACGTGTCACATTCTGATTTACAAGGAATATTTGTTTTCCCATGAAATCTTGTGCATGAATTTGGGAACAAGTGCCAAGACCTGGTCATGTATTGATGTGCTGAGTCCCTTGAAACAGCTTCTGTTGGCGGAGCTATGAGCATCTGATAGAAGGAAAGTCTGAGGCCCTTTAGTCTCCAACAATAATCTTCATACACCATTTTTTCCTGCTTCCATAACTCATCTCACTGAGCCTCCATAGGCTAAGGCAGGAGTTTCCAACATGGCACCTGGACAACTCTCCACCTCATTGCCCCCTTCAAAACAAAAACATAATAAATTGAACAACATTAGGACACCAGGTTCTCTTTGCTATTCCTGAGCCTGCCACTGATCAGCTGTTCAACAGGCAGAAAGACAAATCAAGGCAAAGTGTTAGAGGGGACAGAAAGAGAGAGGCTAGAGGCTAGGAAGTGGGAGAAACAGGGAGGTAAAGAGGTGTGGGGTGGGGAGAGAAATAGCAAGGCTAGAAGCTGGGACTGGAGACAAACAGCAAGCTAAAGGGGTGACTGGGACAGAAGGAGCAAAGCTAAGGGCTAGGAAGGGAAAGAAAGAAGAAACCTAGGGACAGGAAAGGGAGAGAAATAGCAAGGCTGGAGGCTGGGAATGGAGAGAGACAGAGAGAGAGCAAAGGGGAAGGACTGTGTGGACAGAAGAAGACTAGGCAGGCCCGGAAGCAACTCTTTCTATTTTCTCCTCCCTTCCAGCCTCTAGCTTCGCAGTTTACAAAGGTTAAAAAATTAAAAGTACAATATGCAAATTTAAAACATATAAACAAATAGACAGTATACACAAAATCAACATATATCTAAAAGCAACTTTGAGCAATCAGCCAAACCATAAACAAATCCAGGATCAATTAAAACTCATCACATGCTGCCAAATGCCTGGGAAAAGAGAAAAGGCTTGACCTGGCGCCGAAAAGATAACACTGTTGGTGCCAGGTTGGCCTCATCAGGGAGATCATTCCACAATTGGGGGGCCACCACCAAGAAGGCCCTCTCTCTTGTTGCTGTCTTCTGAGCCTCCCTTGGAGTAGGCACCTGGAGGAGGACCTTAGATATTGAGTGTAGTGTATGGGTGTGTTTGAGCCGGGAGAGGTGCTCCATCATGTATTATGGTCCTGAGCTGTGAAAGGCTTTATAGGTTAAAACCAGCACCTAGCAGCTACGTTCTGCACCAGTTGATGTTTCTAAACCATACTTAAAAGCTGCTACATAAGGTCGCAGGTGCAGAACCAACCTTAGCTGGTAAAAGGAATTCCTAGCCAATGCCACCTGTGCCACCATAGATAGTGTCAAGGCCATCTCTGTCATTAAGGACAGATAAGCCTGGTTCAGAGGCATGAGGGCTTGCTCTTCTAAGCTAGGCTGAAACCACCATGGCCTACTGATGCTCAGAATGGATGAGAATTTAGTTTCAGTTCAGTGCTGATAAGAATTTACCAAAATTTGTATCATTCTCCATCATCGGGACAAAAATTTCATGAGATATAAAAAATCAGAACGTGGGAGAAAGCAAAACTGATAGGTTTGTCCATCCAGGCAGGGAAATTTGAGTGCTTAGTTCTTAAAAGTCTGGGTTTGAATCCCTGTGTATTCAACTACGTTAGTGCTGAATTAGGATTGCCTGCTCTTTTTTTCCTTGAATAGCAATATGGCAGTCAGGTACACCATGGCCTTCTCTATGATGGAAATAGCTGTACCTATTGAATTTGGCTTGTGCAGATGGGTGAGAATTTCATTTTTGTTCATTTCTGATAAGAATTTACCAAAATTTGCAAACTTCATATTCAGAAAAGAAAGAAAACCTGTGATTTAAAAAAAAAAAAAAATCATTTCATTGATTACATTCCTATACTGCCCAATAGCCAAAGTTTTCGGGGTGGTTTACAAAGATTAAAAACCTTAAAAGATACAATATTGTGATAATAAGAAAACAATTTAGCTGCATATAAACAGAGCAGACACACATACACACACACACACACACACACATATCCAAACAATACACTTAAAAACCCTATCATATGCTGCCAAATGCCTGGGAATAGAGGAAGGTCTTTACCTGGTGCTGAAAAGATAACAATGTTGGAGCCAGGTGGGCCTTGCTGGGGAGTTCATTCTATAATTGGGGGGCACCACTGAGAAGGCCCTTTCCCTTGTTGCCACCCTCCGAGCCTCCCTCGGAGGAGGCACCTGGAGAAGGGTGTTAGACAATGAGCATAGTGTATGGGTAGGTTTGTGCCAAAGAAAGCAAAACTGACAGATTCACACATCCCTGAGACAGATGATATCTAGGAGACTGTGGGAAGTGGCACCATGTTCCTACAGGCTGCCATACTGTCTGCCTCCTGTTGGCTTCAGAGGAGTATAGCCCATCTTGTGGAGAAGCATCTGAGACAATCTGGAGACTCTCAGCCTGAATCAGTACACAAGCTGCATGATTAATACCTACAGCTATGAAGACGAGCTCTGAAAGCTCTTCAAGTGTTGAGACAATCCTAGTCCATGCCATCACTGTTTTCTTTCTGTTTGCTGCCTAATTCTATCTTTAATTGCATCATCTTGCTTTCAGAGAAATATATTTCCTGAGAATCTGCGCAAGAGACCTGAATGTACAATAAGTCCCCACACTAAAAAGGCAGGTGTCATGGACACAATAAACTCTAATAGCTTCTTCCAAACTGTGAAAGAATTTTTAATACATAGATTGCTTCCCCAATAGCCTGCAATGTCTCCTCTGGAACCATTGTACTCTCTTAGGTCACTTTAGAGCCATATACGCTCACTAAGTGGGCACACAAAACGTCATTTAAGAGATTGGTGATTAGGGAAATAAAAATAATTACTCCATGCAAGACAGGACTTCAGGGAAGGGGAGGGGGAACTATTACAGGGACTGCATGGTTCGAAATCTGGTATTTGTTATGCCCTCCATTGTGAGGGGGAGCTGCAGCATCGAACAGCAGGTTTGCTATCACCCCTCTTTCATCTCTCCCCAGGTTATCACTGACCATCGTTTTTCTAAAATTCAGTGAGCCATGTGGTGTTGTGGGCAGTGTGTCAGACTAGGAGTGGGGAGACCTACACAGTGAGCTTATATCAGCAGACCAGGTTCCCTGTTGCAGAAGATATCCCTTCATGCATGGAGGACAACAGAGCCAGCAAGCACAGTCCTGCCCATTCTGTCGCTCAGTTCTGTGTAGGGGGTGAATACCTGAACAGGGCTTCTGTGACCCTCTCCGTCGCTCAGTTCTGTGTAGGGGGTGATTACCTGAACAGGGCTTCCCTCTCCATCGCTCAGTTCTGTGTAGGGGGTGAATACCTGAACAGGGCTTCTGTGACCCTCTCCGTCGCTCAGTTCTGTGTAGGGGGTGATTACCTGAACAGGGCTTCCCTCTCCATCGCTCAGTTCTGTGTAGGGGGTGAATACCTGAACAGGGCTTCTGTGACCCTCTCCGTCACTCAGTTCTGTGTAGGGGGTGAATACCTGAACAGGGCTTCTGTGACCCTCTCCGTCACTCAGTTCTGTGTAGGGGGTGAATACCTGAACAGGGCTTCTGTGAGGTAATCTCCCTCCTGCTCTCTAGAACCCAATAATCTGATGTCATTCCCTCCCTATAACACTCTCCACACTCTTGCCCCATTCTGTCTTTCTGCCCTCCAAGTGTATTGCTCCAAGTGTACTCCTCACATGCTCTTGCTTGCTTTTTTTCTCTTTCAACTTCATAGGTCTCCTGGTCTCTTATTTATTTAGTTAGTTATGTAGTTATTACATTTATATCCCGCCTTTTTTCCTCCTTAAAGAACTCAAGGCAGGGTACATAATCCTCCTCCTCTCCTTTTTATCCTCACAACAACAACCCTGTGAGGTAGGTTGGGCTGAGAGTCTGTGGCTGGCCCAAAGTCACCCAGGGAGCTTCCATGGCTGAGTGGGGACTAGAACCCGGATCTCCTGGCTCCCAGTCCAACACTCTAGCCACTATAGCACAAGGAGCCTGTGACGAAGCGTCTCAGCCCCAGTGACAAAGCGTCAGCAAATAAGCAAGTTAAGCAACTGTGTGAGTTTAGCAACAGGGTGAGGACACCAGGGCGGTAAACTCTCCCCTCCTTTCTCCGTACTCACAGTAAGTAACTGTAAATAAATAACTATAAATAATTTCCCCACCTTCTCATAGTAAACAACTAAATTTTCCAGGGACAGCCCCCCCCCAAAAAAAAACAGTTATGAAGGTAGAAAGTCAGCAGTGGGGAGGGGGCTATCCAGTGTATTGCACTGAGTGCCACATGTATGACTATCTATCTGCTGGATGGAAGTTATGCATGTGTGCTCAGTGTAATGAGCTCCTGGGTCTCAGGGAACAAGTGTGTTCCCTTGAGGCAAAGGTTGTTGACCTGGAGAAGCTAAGAGAGACAGAGAGGTTGGTGGATGACACCTTCAGGGACCTATTAGCTGTGTCCTGCTCCCAGGGTGGCAGCTCCTCTGCTGTCATGGAGCATGTGGGTCTCAGGGAAGGAGGGCGTCATTCTGCAGAAGAGGGAAATGATCCCTTAGAAGGGACCTATTCCTCAGAAGATGAACAAATGTCCTCTCATGCCGAGGATGTGCTTCTGGGGGGAGGGGGACTTGTGGTAGTGAGAGAGTCAATCATTAGACACAGACAGCTGGGTTTGTGATGGGCGTGTAGACCTCACAGTGAATTGCCTGCCTGGTGCAAAGGCTGCAGATAACACATGCCATCTAGATAGCCCAGTAGATACTGCTGGGTGGAGTCAGTGGTCGTGGCCTGTGTTGGTACCAATGATGTGGGGAAATGTAGTCGTGAGGTCCTCGAAGCCAAATGTAGGTTGCTAGGTAGGAGGTTGAAATCCAGGACCACCAAGGTGGCTTTCTCAGAAATGCTAATTTTTGTGAACCGCCCAGAGAGCTTTGGCTATTGGGCGGTATAGAAATGAAATGAAATGAAAATGAAAAAAAAATGCTACCTGTTCCACATGCAGAGCCAGCTAGACAGGTGATGCTGAGGAGTCTCAACGTGTGGATGAGACGGTGGTGCTGGGAGGAGGTGTTCCCAGGAGATTTGTTAGGCATTGGGGAACGTTTTGGAACAAGCCAGGTCTGTACAAGACGGGACGGGCTCCATTTGAACCAAAATGGAACCAGACTGCTGATGCTAAACATCAAAAGGGTGGTAGAGCAGCTTTTAAACTAGACCCTGGGGGAAAGCCAATAGGAGCTGGGAAGCATCTGGTTTGGGTTAAATCATCCCAAAGGGATGAAGATGAAAATATTTTTGATTGCCCAAATGTAGAAGGGGAAGAAATAGGCCAGGAGCACATGGTAGAACATAATAGCCAATCAAAGGGGCCAACGCCCCATAGCAAAAGATGCACATGCCAAAAGCATCTGGGGAAGAATACTATGTACAGGTGTTTCTTTGCAAATGCTAGAAGACTCCACACCAAAATGGGAGAGTTTTAAAGGAAAACTTGGATATTGTAGGCATTACAGAAACCTGGTGGAGTGGAAAGAAGCAGTGGGATAAGGTCATCTCTGGATATAAACTGTATAGGAAGGACAGGGAAGGGAGAACTGGGGGAGGTGTTGCCCTGTACGTCAAATAGAGCATAGTGTTGAATAGGGATGTCAGAGAATTCCGCCACGGACTCCAGTTAGGCCGGATTCTAAGGAATCCCCCAGAATCTGTGGCAGAATAGCCTCCTCCCCCCCCCCCGCCACCCCGTGGAATCCTCCGGGATGGAGCTTACCTGGCAGCAGATGCAGCAGTGGCTGTGGCGGCGGCTCTGGCAGTGGCTCCGGCTGGTCTCCTGGACGCTGCTGGGTTGCAGCGGCCACAAATGGTGGCCGTTGTAGTGGCTGCCATTTGCGTGGCTTCCTTTTGCCATGATAGGCTACGTAAATACTTGCGTAGCCTATCATGGCTTGGTAGCCATGCAAATGGTGGCCGGCGTAGCGGCCACCATTTGCGGCCACAGAAGCCCAGCCATGGCCAGAATTCCTGCTGCAGCTGGCCCCGGCCAGCAGTTCTGCAGAGTTACCACAGAGTGGAGCTGGCCAGGGAGGAATCCGGGGGGAAGGAAGGAATGCCTCCCCCCCACCGTTGATGCCCCGGAATGGACGGGTGAGTACATTTCGTACATCCCTAGTGTTGAATGGACTAGAACACCTAAAAGCAATAGGCCCTTCCACAGAAGCTCTGTGGGTGACAATACCAGGCTCCAAAACTAATTTAGTGCTAGGAACATGCTACCATTCCCCAGGCCAGAATGCTCAGAGTGACCTTGAGATGGAAAACGAAATCAGGGAAGCCTCCAAACAAGGAACTGTTGTAAGAAAGGGCAACTTCAATTACCCCCACATTGATTGGATAAATGCATGTTCCAGACACAAGAAAGAGGTTACATTTCTTGATGCCCTAAATGATTATGCCCTAGAACAGTTGGTCATGGGACCGACCAGAGGGGAAGCGACCTTGGATTTAATCGTAAGAAGTGTCGCCCAGGACCTAGTATGAGACGCAGATGTTGTTGAACCAATTGGAAACAGTGATTACATTGCTATCAGATTTAATATATATTTAAGTGGAAAACTGCCCAGGAAGTCCAACACAGTCACATTTGACTTCAAAAGAGGAAACTTCCCTAAAACGAGGGAACTGGTGAAAAAGAAGTGAAAAGGGGGAGTCAAAAGGATTAAATCCCTTCAAAATGCTTGGAGATTACTCAAAACCACAATAATAGAGGCCCAGCTAAAATGTATACCACAGATTAGGAAAGGTAGCACCAAGTCCAAGAGGTTGCTGGCATGGTTAACGAGCAGTGTAAGGGACCTATTAGAGAAAAGAGAGCTTCTGTCAGAAAGTGGAAGTCTTGCCCAAGTGAGGAAAATGAAAGGGAGCACAAGCTTGCACAAAGATGGTGCAAGCAGACAATAAGAGATGCAAAAAAGCATTTTGAAGAGCATATCGCTAAGAACTTCAAGGCCAACAATAAAGAATTCTTTAAATACATCAGAAGCAGAAAACCAGCTAGAGAGGCAGTTGGACCACTGGATGAGAATGGAGTTAAAGGAGTATTGAAGGAGGACAAGGAGACTGCAGAGAAGCGGAATGAATTCTTTTCATCTGTCTTCACTGCAGAAGATATAGGACAGATACCTGTGCCTGAACTGCTGTTTTCAGTAGGGATGGCAGAGAATTCCGCCACGGATCTCGGTGAGGCCGAATGCCAGTGCATTCGGCCCCCCGAAATCTGTGGCGGAATGGCCTGCCACCCACCCCTGCCACCCCCGCGGATCCCCCCCAGGACGAGACTTACCTGGGGTGGATCTTCTGGGCGGTGGCAGGGGCGGCTGGTCTTCCGACCGGCTGCCGCCGCCGCCATTTGCAGTCTTGTCGCTTTGTGTGTTTGGTTTTTTACAAGACGTGATAGGCTACATAAAGACTTATGTAGCCTATCACGTCTGACTTTAAAAAAAAAACCGCGTATGCAAATGGCGGAGGCTACGGCCGCCGCCATTTGCGTTCCTTATTTTTGGCCGTCTTAGTCTACGAAAATATTTACGTAGACTAAGACAGCGAAAATAAGGGAAATGCAAATAGCGTAGCGGACGCTATTTGTGTTCCCCCTTATTTTCGCCGTCTTAGTCTACGTAAATATTTACGTAGACTACGATGGCCAAAAATAAGGAACGCAAATGGCGGCGGCCATAGCCGCCGCCATTTGCATACATGCGTTTGTGTTTTTTTTAAGCCAGATGTGATAGGCTACGTAAGTCTTCATGTAGCCTATCACGGCTGACTACAGGGACACAAACGGCGGTGGCTATGGCTGCCGCCATTTGCGTCCCTGCTAGCCAGTGGCCGGATGTCATTTGCGTATGCTGTCTTTTTTTGGTTTTGTTTTGCCTGCCATGATAGGCTACGTAAATACTTACGTAGCCTATCACGGCAGCCTGGCTGGACACAAATGGCGGCCACCGTAGCGGCCGCCATTTGCATCTGCAGCAGCCAGTCCGTGGCCAGAACTCCAGCTGCGGACGGCCCTGGCCGGCTGCTCTGCAGAGCCGCCGTGGAGTGGAGCCGGCCAGGCAGGATTCCCGAGGGGAGGACCGGATTGCCTCCCCCGCATCGAGGATTCTGGGGGGAGGGACAGAGCGCCTCCCCCCCACCGTGAATCACATGCGCAAAAAGGTAAGTGACTTTCATACATCCCTAGTAGACAGGGGTGATCCGGTAGACATTGTTTACTTGGACTTCTGAAAGGCTTTTGACAAAGTCCCTCATCAAAGACTCTGGAGCAAACTTAGCAGTCATGGAATAAGAGGACAGGTCCTCTTATGGATCAGTAACTGGTTAAAGAACCAAAAGCAGAGAGTAGGAATAAATGGTAAATTCTCCAAATGGAGGGAAGTAAATAGTGGGGTCCCAGAGGGATCTGTATTAGGACCAATGTTTTTCAACCTGTTCATAAATGACCTGGAATTAGAAATGAGCAGTGAAGTAGCCAAGTTTGCAGATGACACCAAATTATTTAGGGTGGTTAAAACAAATAGGGATTGTGAAGAGCTCTAAAAGGATATGTCCAAACTGGGAGAATGGGCACCTAAATGGCAAATGTGGTTCAATGTAAGCAAGTGTAAAGTGATTGGGGCAAAAAGCTGCAACTTCAAGTATAGCCTGATGGGATCAGAGCTGGCGGTGACTGATCAGGAAAGAGATCTTGGGGTTGTGGTGGACAGCTCAATGAAGATGTCAACCCAGTGTGCAGCCACTGTAAAATAGGCAAACTCCATGTTAGGCATAATTAGAAAAGGGACTGAGAATAAAACTGCCAACATCATACTGCCCCTATACAAACCTATGGTGCAGCCACACTTGGAATACTGTGTACAGTTCTGGTCACCACACCTAAAAAAAGATATTGTAGAGCTGGAAAAGGTGCAGAAAAGGGCAACTAAAATGATAAAGTGGCTGGAGCATCTCCCCTATGAGAGAAGGTTACAACAGCTGGGATTGTTTAGCTTGGAAAAAAGGAGAGTAAGGGGAGACATGATAGAGGTTGACAAAATTATGCATGGTGTGGAGAATGTGAATAGGGAGACATTTTTCTCCCTCTCTCAAAATACTAGAACCTGGGGCCATGGTATGAAGCTGACTGGTGGGAGATTCAGGACAGATAAAAGGAAGTATTTCTTCACACAGCACATAGTTAAACTTTGGAATTCGCTACCACAGAAAGTAGTGATGGTCACCAGTTTGGATGGCTTCAAAAGGGGCTGAGACAAATCCCTGGAGGAAAAGGCTATCGATGGCTACTAGTCTTGATGGCTGTATGCTACCTCCAGTACCAGAAGCAGTGAACCTATGTACACCAGTTGCTGGGGAACATGGGTGGGAGGGTGCTGTTGCACTGGTGTCCTGCTTGTGGGTTCCTGGTCGACAGCTGTTTGGCCACTGTGTGAACAGAATGCAGGACTAGATGGACCCTTGGTCTGATCCAGCAGGGCTCTTCTTATGTTCTTATATCACACTGGCTCTTAGACAACTCTGCCCATTCTAAACAAAGCAGGAAGTGTCCCACAACCCTATGCAATATGGCAGTGAAACAAACGGGTTGGGCTTACTGGTGATAACAAATATATATAACAAAACCTAATGATACTAGTTTATCTGTGTAGTTTTAAAGCATACATTTAAACACTAAGAAAGAACACAATGTTGTTGCGCTAAAAAAAACCTAACCATACCAAAGATAACTGATGCCAAATGAACCAAACACGTTTCAACATGCAGTCTACCCCAGTGGACTAGTACAAAGGACATGGTCCAGCGTATAAAAGGTATGCCAAAAAGTGAACAAGCATAAGCATGCGAACACGTTGTACATAACAGTTTCCTCACAATTACTAACATAAGACACTGCAGTAGTTAAACCTCTGAATATAAAAGTAATATTATGTTTTTAAAAATTAAGAAGGGTTCAAAGCTGGTACTTAGATATGTATTAAAATATTGGAAAAAAAATAAAAACTCACCAAATTAAAAGTCTTGCCAAACCTCCTCTGATGCATGTACCAGCCAAGGCATGTACATGTTATGATAGTAAGTAAACTGCAAGGGGACCAAAGGCTCCATAGTAGGCAACTATTTTTGGATAACTCAAAACCCATCTTGTCCCAAATCATAACCCCTTAGTCATCATCCTGAACTGAAACCTGACCTAAGTAATCGCAACTTTATTCTGTCTGTCTTTCCATCCTTCCTTCCTTCCATGTCTCCCCTCCTGTAGAAATTTGCTCCTCGGGGCAACTACTTTTTTTATTTGTTATTATTTTTTTGCTTATGTTAATGTTACCCTGTAAGCACCATGTACTGACCTGGCTAAATAATTACCTGATAATGATAATCGCATTTAGCATTTATATAGCACTTAAGAGTATTCAAACCACTTTACACACTTTCAGTTATCTATCCATGGGAAGTAATCTAATCATAGCAAAGAAACTGACCTATGGAAACCATTTCTTTTATTGTGGCTAATGTAGGATTGTACCAGCTGTTCCAATTGTGATGGCCTCAAAAAGTGTCTCCACCAATACTGAGATTAGCTTCTGGAAATTGGAGCCAATGTTGGCATCACGACATTGTTGGCATCAAGACCCTGCACCCAATTCTGGGCACTTAAGCAGAGGAGGACCACTAGAACATAAGATCAGGCTATGTGTTGTTCATACCTTTTGCCTGTCACATGGGATCTGAATGCAAACCAATGCATCCAAGTTCCTTATTCTCTTTACTTGATTTATTTATTTGGTCTTTTGAGCATCTCTTGTTTCTCCCTTTTTAGTTTATTTCATATTCTCGAGAAGGAAAGGAAAGGAAAGGAAAGGAAAGGAAAGGAAAGGAAAGGAAAGGAAAAACCCACTTTGAGCAAATGCAACAAATCTAGCAAACTTACATTTATAAGGTATGGACACTTCCAACCTGGAATGACTTCTGAAGGCTGAGCTATATAACCTTCTGCTAAATGAATGCAAAAAGACTATCATAGAAATCTTTAATTACACCGCAACCGTAGCCTATATTCTTATTTGCAGTTTGGTTGAGGGGAAATTATAGATCTTTAGGGGGTAATTTTTATGAAATCTATGGAAGAAAAAAATGGAAAGCATCAGAACCGTCATTCTGCATCAGATAATGAGAAATGTATTTTTCCTAACCAGTTTCCAGCCACTGCAAGCTGATGATATGACTGTTTTCTTCTGGCCCATTATCTGAGCACTTGAACCCTGGATAACAATGAGTTCATACAGAAGGAAAGTGCTAAGCTTTAATTGTATGTATTTAGTCACGCAAACAGAAGCAATGGCCTGGGAATGGCTAGTTAGCTAGTGACAGCTTTTAGCTTTAGATCTGGCTCCGAAAAGCTATTACAAATTGTACTGATCTATTCAAGGCCATGGCAGGGGAAAATCAAACAAAACAAAAACAAAAAAATATCATCCCTCCCCCCCCCCTTTCAACCTGGCTGCTGCAGTAAGTTGTGTTTTGCTTCTTTTAAATATATAGATATATAGATATACAATTCCCACCACCTGCTAATTTTGTTCTAGTAAACATCATTAAAAATTTGAAGACACTGGAAGAATGTGCAGTTTATGTTAAAAAAAATTCTCCCTGTCAATCAATTCTGCATGTCTGCATGAAACTGATGATCACATCATCATGTTAGTTTGCCTGACTTGCTCAGCACAAAGAAGGTGGGAACATTTTCTCAAGCAGGGATGTCAGCACTTGAAAAATCAATCACCATCTGGGCTCATTTTCCAAAAGGGAGAAAAACAACCCCTGGTTAAGAATACACTAGAACAAATAAGTTGAAAATGTTTGAAAATAGAACTGCAGGGTCAAAGAAACTTTAGAATAAAAATGAAAAGAAGCACTACCACAGCTTTAAAAAGAGAAGAAAAGAAGAAGACGATCATGTTGGCCGTCTGCATTAGAATCTAGAGTGAGTGAGTGAGTGAGTGAATGAATAAATAAATAAATAACACCTACAGTCTAATTGCATGTGAACTGCATGCAAACAAGTTTCTTTAACTTTAACACCTCAGGGGTTCTTTTTCTTGGAGAACGTTTCCAGATATCCCCTATGAGATTGCCTCTTATTTCAAATGAACGATCCTCTGCACAAAACAGAATAGCCTAGTAGAACATAATGAGAATACCCTTTAATTTGGAACATTTCAACTCTGCTGAAGTCCACAGAAAATACATCATAGTTGGTACAATGTCCCATAGTTGTGTTTTGGCAAGTCTTGGCAAAAAGTAATTGAAACTTCACTCAACTTTTCTTTCTGCTCCGGATAAGTTCCATTAAAATATGTAACATGAATGTAGAACTGTTGGGGTGAACATATTGTTCTGCCTTGATTAATCTTGCACTCTTACTCTGCCTCCTTAAGCATTTTTAGGGTTCTTCTACCTCACCCCAATTCTGCATCTTATTGTACTCATATTGTTTTGGGGAGGTCTCATTCCATAAATAATGTGCTGCAATGGATAAAAGTTTTTTAAAACTACCAAGAATTAGACACCAGTATTACAAATGCTATCCCACACAATGAATAACAATTAATCAAATCGTACAACACTACAAGCACTCACAATACACAAATAGCAGAGGAAAAGATAAATTGATTTTTGCAGCAGCTTTGCTCCTTTTCAGTAGCACGACTGTATGAAAAATACCAGTTTAAAAAGTATGCTGAGGCAGCAAAACCATTTAATACTTCACAAACAGTTATCTAAGCCAATGTCCAATAGCTAGACAGTACTGTAATGTGACCTACATACTAACAAAATCATTTTTATACACGGGAAAAGGCCGGGCATTTATCCACTTGATAATTGTTAAAACAACTAGCTCAAATGTTGTTATTGTTATTATATGCTAGGTTAAATGTGTGTTTTAAAAAGCAAAGCCAAGTAAAAAGTGAAATTAGGAATCTTCCCAGTATATCTACTTGTTCTAATAAACCACTGTATTTTATTGTATTTTATATAACTACCAACTTCTGGTTTGCTTCAAATTTTCTTCTGTTGATCCTCTATAACTTTGCACTTTAATTCAAATACATGAGTCTATAACTTCATGGTGATGCTACAGGTCTTAAAATGCTCTCTTGTCTCAAAAAACCAACAAAAGTCTTGTTCATTAAACTCAAACTTTGGCCAAAATCCAACCAAAGTTAAGAACTTGATTCCAGTTGAAGGGTGCTGAGCATTAAATCTTCCATTGAAATAAATGTTACTTGAAATGCTTAACTTAAATAAATGAATGCATGTTTTAAAAGTACTTCATGTTTGCAGGATTGCACTCCTTTTTTGAAATTTAGACCATTAAAATTTTAGATTACAAAAATGCATTAAAAGTTCATTTTCATTCTATGCTGTAATGAAAGTTTGAGCAAGATTAAATAAGTGCACTTCAATTTTCATATTTTAATAATTTTATGTTTATTTATTTACTTATATACAGCTTAATATAATAAAATCCCTAAGTGCTTCACATATAGATATTAAAAATCAGATTTAAAACCCTCCTCCCTAAGTAGTTGTCCCAATACACTTAATACAAGCACAAAATTGTATTAGATTTACAACTGAAATGGGTATAATCTTTATAGATATGACAAGTCTAATCTGGTATGTTGGTTGGCATTAAAACAACAACAGCAACATGCTATGGTATTCTATGAGGTTTGCTTGCTTCCTTCCCATTTATTTGTGGTTAAGTCACTCTGGATTTTTCCAGAAATGTTGTAACAGCTCAAATGCATGCTGAGATCACAACTTTCCACATCTCATAAAAGCTTATAAAAGTGGGTCGATTCATAAGTGGTGATCCATAATTTTTGATCCATGTCAATAATGGGATTTAGGGTTAGCCTGGTGAAGGTATCAGGGCCTGCAGTGGCCTTAACACTGAACACATGAAGAGGGCAGCGCCAGAATGGAGAAATGAATGAAGAGTTCCAGGAAGTGCAGAAGTGTAATGTAGTGATCCAAACAACATAAATCTCAGTTCCAACACACTTCAAGCAATACATCCTTAATGAACCGGACATGGATGAAACCTATCCCAAGATCAGGTTGTTAGGATGGCATCCCACAACTCTTGCTTAATCATGTCAATGTCAGATCATTCTCAAGAATGGTAACCACCAAAGCAACCTTATCTCCAAAAAAAATCCGCTTTCAAGAATGGGTTACAATTCTAGATTGACTCTCCTCTAACAACCCAGAAATCCCATGACATGTCATGCTTAACAATACTTGTTTAGGGCACAGTCCTATGGAGATAGTCATCAGCCTCCGAACTTGGAGGCTGATGACTATCTAATGAAAGGCAGACAGAGGTGAGGAGAGGCCACACAGCATATAGGAAGCTGCATCACACAACTTCCACGGTCTCCGCCCCGCCCCAGGACCACCCCCTTTTCCCCATCTCCGCATTCAGTTTCCGAGTGTAGAGACATAGCCAGCACGGAGAGAACTTTTCCGGCTATGAGGGGGCAAGGGAGTGGGAGGAGAGCATGGGTTTTGGGCTCCAAGGTCGAAGCCCTGGTTCTGATGTCATAGCGAAGAAACTGAAAAATCCTATGTCCCCTGACGCTGTCTAGGGGACATAGGATTGCTCCCTCCATTGATTAAAAATACTTGTTTACTCCCAGAAGGAGCAATCGGTCAACAGGAAACAGCCAACTTGCTCTCACTTCATTCACAGAGTTAAAACAACAACAACAACAACAACAACAGGTTCATTGTCACATCCAAACTGGGCAAAAGACAGATCTCCTGATTTTTCTTTTAAAAAGCTCTGAAGGCCATCTTATTGAAAGAAATGCTGGATTTTTCTGTTCACCTTCCAAAGCAACCGGGGGGGGGGGGGAATGAAGTGCTTTAATGCATTTTATGAAATTTAATGAACAAGATTGCAATGATGACTAAATACTCTTAGCACGAAGATTCAAATGAAGCCAGTTGATGAGAAATGATGGTTTTAAACAGGAATGTTGGAAATGCTGATCATCTGGAAGAACAGTACTTAATAAATCTATTGATGACAAAAAGACTTGGACTTTAGTCATCAAACCCACTTACAAAGTTGGTTGAAACAAGAATACTCTTCGTGTGTTCCTTGTTATATACATTTATTCTCATTGTTCAAATGCTATTCTGCTCTCCCTCTTGATAGTGAATTGCAGCCTGCTTATTCTTTCACCCTTCCAATGCATATAAACCTGCCAAATAGTCTAAACCACACCATATGCAACACATGAGCAAAACATGGTCAGAGCAATAAGTAAAAATCAAGAGTTAAAAAGTACTTTTTTAAAAAAGTGAGATGTTTCAAAATTTGCCTCCTAGTTTGTAAAAATTATGTTATATTGATTTTAAGTGACAAACTGTCCAGTGCCTCACATACCAAGGTAGTGATCCTAAATCTTAAGAAGGCTATTCTCCTCATGTCCTGCTTGTGGCCTTCCTATAGGCATCTGGCTAGCTATTCAACTAGATAGGCCTTCACTCTGATCCAGCAGCATTCTTCATATATTTAGGGATGTATGAGAAATTCATTTCAATTCATTTAAGACCAGAATTTACTGTTTGCACCCCCTAACCATAAACATAAGCACAATTTACAGTCAAAGCTTGTACATTCTTGAGCTTGTGTTGCTGTCTGAGTGAAAAAAATATGCATTAGAAAAGTGTGTACATTAGAAAAATACACATGAAAAAATGCATTTTTTAAAAGTGCACTCAAAATATGCTTTAGGGTGCAACCCTATTGATTGCACCCTTGCTGCTCAGAAACCCCTGATCTCCCCTAGCTGTGAGGGAGAGAGGTCTGCAATCGGATCTCCAACTCCCCCTTCCATGGTTGGAGCACTGTCTCTGACCTCGGAAGGATTTTCCGAGCTGCCCTATGGTCCCTGGGACGCTAGCCCAGGGACCATATGATGGCTGTCTTAATCAATGGCAGAAGATAGCATACTTTTGAATGTGTATCCAAGTACCCAAGTACTTCACAATTTTCATACGAAAAGAAAAGAACCTCACAATCTGATAGAGATACATGTCAGCCCAGGCTTCGAGGTGGAACTCAAAAGGACATCATCGAGCCTGAGGTTTGCTAATTTCCATATCCCTACTTATATTCACTTGTGCCTTCAGTAACAATGCTGGATGTAGCAGCACACTAAAGTAATGAAGTGATGCCTTCAGGTTATAACCTTGCCTAAAACAAGTTGAACTCCACTCTTTCTGGTCAGATGAACCACCTACCAACAGAATCTCTATTTTATTGAGTTTACTAGTTCTCATCCAGCCCATTACTGATTCCAAGCACTGGTTCAATGTGTCCACTGCTTCACCACACAACTGTGAAAAGGAGAAAGGAGAAATAGAATTGTGTGCCTTCCATGTATTGATGACACCTCACCCTAAATATGACTTCTCCCCACAGTTTCATGTGCATATTAAAAAGCATGGGAGGCAACTTGTCACAAGCAGTAATCTCCAGCACCACCTTCTGGAATCAGCCATGCACCGAGGTACCATTCATTCTAATTCCTAATCCCCAGAATCTATACAGATGGATACCAATGTCAATGGTACTGAAAAACGAAAACCCTGAAGGGTTTGGGAAATTCCCCCTGTCTATCTCAAGTCTATCACGGTGACTAAAGACAAAACCAGGCCATATTAACTAGCCTGCCAGCAGTGGTATATTTCCCTGGACCACTGATTGACTCTCTTCATATCCCAATTTTTTTTCATAATGTGATGTAATATAAACTAGGGCAGAGACATGAGTTCAATCTAAGAAGAAAGATGTTCTTATGGGAGGAGAAAATCACATTCTCACTTGGAATGTCTCTCCCTTTAATTATTCCCCTCAGTAACAACAGGTCCAATTCTTGTACAATAGTCAGACAACAAATTGTATATACAATTTATCATAGTTATTTCTAACCTGGAATACTTTAGATTTGATACTGAAATTATTAGTAGTACTAGTTTTTAAAAAATTCAAAGAAAAAATACATTTTCAATCAGACGTTCCCATTTCTTTCGATCTTAGCCTGACATTAATGAGCAAATACATGCTGAGATGATGAGCGGCCTGTAGGATAAAAAGGCTCATATACTATGTTGATAAGTTAAGATGAAAGAAAACCCAGAACAAAGGCACTACAGTATTGTGGAGATACACTGAAATTCCGAAATATTTGTATTTGTCAACAAAGCGAGAAAAGTCCATGACAAAAATATATAAATAAATACACCTGTCACTTTCTTATTTGACTGTATAACAAGTACACTGTATCTATTAATGCATTACTCCATTATGATTCCTAGCAGTCATTTACTATACAAAATATGTGAACATTATATACATATTTTTCCCCATCTGGCCCCTGATGCTTGCTTTTAGTTCCCACTGATAACCAACTGCAGCCTCATACATGCACTGAAGGACAAAGATTAACCTATATACAGCACAATAAAGCATTGAAAAGAACAAAGTTATCTGAGATCATCACAGCAATGTTATTCAGGATATCATATAATACAGTCTTTAGCACCCTAAAGATCATGAATTACCCCATTCAAGGAAAAGACTGAATTTCAGTAGAAGCCCTGTTATCCCAAACCTTGGCTATACAGGACATGCTCATTATCCTCATTCACTGGCTCCATCCTCTCCAGTTCCTTATTTTAGGGCTGCAATCCTATACACATTTACTTAAAAGTAACTCCTATTTCACACACTGGAGCTTACTTCCAGGAAAATATGCATAGGATTGAAATTCAAGTTGGCTAAAAATAACACTTTTGTTCATCTGAAATTCTCAAGAGCACTACAATCTATTCATTATTAAAAAATAATACATATCAATCAAGCTTCTCTAGAATGTGAAGTATGATTATATAGATCTAAATCAAAGAAAGAGATAGATAGGTGTCCCTCAGCTTCTGGAAGGTGCTCAGCAGTATCCAAGTCTTGCTTCGAACACTTGATAGATATAATAAACACACCTATGCTTGACTTTCAGACATGCGAGTAATGTGAAATAGCCCTTAGTAATGAGAGCTGTAGGCTTTAAAAATCAGATGTTTAGATGAGCATATTCTGAAAGTGAGCTGACTTGTACATAACAAGAAATTGGTCTTGCAGAAGGCACAAGTAACTCAATGCTTCTGACATCTCTGCTTCTGATATAACATGTAGATTACAGGTCTTGTGTGAGGTGCAATCCATAATTTTCAGGGGCAATCTCTGAAAGACAAGACCTTTGTAACATGGGGATTCACTCCTGTCCTTGGCCCAAGAAAAAGCAGATTTAAAAGAAAGGAGGATGAACAGAGCCATATGGTCCTATGCATGCTAAAACATATTTAGCTGAATGGCCCTAGGAAAGCAAAATGCCTGCAATGTGTCAGACTCAAGTGTCGGTAAAAATTAGCATGCATTCAACATGCAGACCATCTTGGGTGAGGAAAAAAGCAACCAAAACCCCCTATTTGACATATATCATATGCCAGTTATTCTAAAAGTTGGATTGCCCAGTTTAATCCCTAGCCCTGAGATGTAATGTGAAGAAAGGGGATCACCGAGGAGGGCCAGGGAAGCAATCATTCCTCCCCAGCAACTGTCCACACCATCATAGGGAGGAAAATTGCTGATATATAGTATACATCCATCCAGTTGGCTTTCACTGCATTTGTTTAAGCCCAGATGGCAATGGTATTGCTTGTTCAAAACATTCTAATGTTTACCAATGTCTGGGTCTGAGACATTAGTTTCTGCCTTTGTTTCTCCTCTGGAAATTCTATTGGTGTAAAGGGGATTTCAGTTACAATGACTTCAGGGAAGGAAACGGGGGGGGGGGTGTTCTACTGGCACTGGCAGCCAGAAGTACATGTGAATCCCATTTCTATCTTTTCTTCCACTCTGAATGAACTCAGCTTTTGACACAGAAGGTGTCAGCCACTGTAATCAAATTTAAAGAGGCAAGTGATGCTACATATTCACTGCTCCAAGAGGAGGGAGGGGAAAAAAGAATATTCACAATATAATCAAAATGCCTATAAAAGCCATTGTAGTTTAGCACCAAGTCCTGGAATTCAGCTCTGACTGACCTGTTTGTGAGGAGAATGGCACTGTGAATGAGACTTCCTCAATGATACAGTGTGTATGTATAATTTCACCTCGCATTCAACCATTCAGATTTCCAAATCAAGGTCCTAACGAAACACAGCAGCAATTGCAGAAATATCTTGGTCTTTTAAGTGTGATAAGTAGAAACTTATAGAGGGAAAAAGATGAAGGCTTGCTCTGCATCCCTTACAATTGTGACCGCAAAATGATTTACGTAAGAGAATGAGTGATGCTGACACACCATCAATCCTGCCACTTCCCCTTCTAAGCCTTAGACAAGCTCAGTTTGCCAAATTCAAATGACCCACAATGCCATTTGGTAACCACGAAGCCATGAAAGTCGTAGTTGTGTAAAGAACTCCCCAGAGGAAATCGCAGAGGATGTTAATTAAAAAAAAAAATTCACAAAAAGGTTTACCTGAATATTTTCATACAAGGGATGTGAGCATGTCCATAATAAATAGAAGACATGCAACAGTCCCAGTATTCGGTGCTGCCCATTCCAAGTGGCATAGACATCTGGCACACTACACTGGTACACCATAGAAAAGGTCTTAGATGGTGTAGCTTGACTTTGATGGTGTAGTTTCATGACTTTGATTCTAGTCAGTAATTCTGTGTGTCTGCAGGTGAAACCACTCCTTCTGAAGGCCTCTTTTAATTGGCTTAAACCAAACAGTGTCAGGGCACTGTCAAGACTACGGGAAATGGTATGTCAATACAAACCTGGAGTATGTGTTCTCCACCCCCATGGTCCCTGAAATCAACTGCTGAAGGTGGGAGCAGAGAGACTGTGTAGTTGACCAGAATACTAATATTCAGGGTGGAGGTCAATGGTAGGCATGGTTCGGCACCTGCCGAGGGCCCGCATCCCAGCAGGGACCTTCTGACAAGACATCATAGCAAAGGGCTGAATGTGCCTGATCTCATCTGATCTCAGAAGCTATGCAGGGTCAGCCCTGGTTAGTACTTGGATGGGAGACTGCCTGGGAATCAGGCTTCCTGCATTGAGCAGGGGGTTGGACTTGATGGTCTTGTAGACCCCTTCCAACCCTATGATTCTATGATTCTATGATCCCTGGAGTTGCTCCTCCTCTTGTCTATTGCAACCTGCTTGTTCACCCACCTCTCATACTAGCCCAGAAAATGGTGGTGGTAAGAAGGAGGAGCAGTAGACACCACTGCTTATGTCCTCACTAGCTCTCTGCTAGTGGTAGCAATGATAAGAAAGAAGATGAGGAATGATAGGAGCTGGTGAGAATGGTGGTGAGAAGGTAGATTTACTGAGGGAGGGGGGCCCATTGAGGGTGTTTTGCCCAAGGGCTCTCAACCACCTGTAGATGGCACTGTTCTACTGACCAGGCAAGACCAAAGCCCTAGGGATGGCGGAGAATTTCTCCCCGAAACTTCAGGGGGCCGAGCGCCAACGTGTTCGGCCCCCCGAACAAGTTTCGGGGAGAAATCCTCCGCACCCACCCGCCCCCCGCACACACACCCCGGGATGGGACTTACCTTCGCCGAATGTCCCTCCCGGCGGCAGGTCCGGTCGGCGGTTCGGCGGGTGTTCGTGCGGGGCGGGAGCGGCAGCCGGTCTTTCAACCGGCTGCCGCCGCCGCCATTCCAATAAAAGAAAAAGAAAAAACGCCCCCGTGATAGGCTACGTGACGATTAACGTAGCCTATCATGGCTAGATTTGCAAAGTCAGCCGTGATAGGCTATGTAAATCGTCACGTAGCCTATCACGGGTGACTTTAAAAAAAAAAAGCACCCATAGGGAGCCGCCATTCCCGTTCCTTATTTGGTCGCTGTAGTCTACGTAAAGATTTACGTAGAGTACAGCGACCAAATAAGGAACGCGAATGGCGGCTCCCTATGGGGGCCGCCATTATCCGTACGCGCTTTTTTTTTTTTTAAAGTCACCCGTGATAGGCTACGTGACGATTAATGTAGCCTATCATGGCTGACTTTGCAGATCTAGCCGTGATAGGCTACGTTAATCGTCACGTAGCCTATCACGGGGGCGTTTTTTTAAAAAAAACAAAACTTTCGAGTTCGCGGCCGGGCGAGGCGGGAAGCCTCCCCCCCCGGCCTGAACTTCACGGGGGGAGCAGTGAAGCGCCTCCCCCCCCACCGCGAACAAGCTTCGACGAAAGGTAAGTGACTTTCGTCCACCCCTACAAAGCCCTCTGGACAATCCAGAGGTGTCATACTGCCTATAAATTGCAGGGATGTATGTTGCCTGTATTCTCTTCTGTGCCTTAACAGGGATCCATACTTTAGCACAAAATGTCACTAGACCAAGTCCCAGCTTCAGGTCATGAGGTTTCCAGTGTGAATCCTTAGGTCCCAGGAACTCAGTTTTTTTTCCCCCTGGATTGAAGAATTATATAATGACAGTGAAAGTTAATATTCTAATCATTTTTAAAACAGGAGGTCACCTATGAACCTATTCTCAGGTGCCTCAAGTGAGACTTCACAGTCCACAGTCTTAGTCACAACGCTATAGCCATGTTCATATGGCCCCCATGCCGGAAGTGGGGAGCAGGATCACCTCTGCTGGCTCTGTCTCAAACAGCTACAGGATCAGTGCAAAGTCTAGCTCTATGCAGATGTTCAACATATATACTGTGAACACAACCCAGGAGGGAAGCAGAAGTCCTGCCCCCACCTACTTGTGTTTAGTGTACTGCCTTCCCAGCCTCTATGCATGAAGACGTGGGTTGCACAAATGTAAACCTTGCACACACAAAAAGCAGTCCCAATCACATGGGCAACCGAAAACCCTGCAAAAAGCAATCCCAATCACATGGGCAAACAAAAACTCTGCAAAAAGCAATCCCAATCATATGGACAAATGAAAAACCTGAAATCACATAGACAAAAACCCTGCAAAAAGTAAACCCAGTTACATGGACAAGCCTGTGCACATGCAGTTTGTATGTGCACAGGGTCTGTGCAGATAGTATACTGAGTTTCTATAGGTCAGGCATCCTGCAACCCTCTCTCTTCTCCCCCCTTCCCACATTCTCAGTGTACATTCACCAGACATCTTCATAGGACTTCTGAAGAGAGCCTATGTATGTATGCACAAGTTTGGTTCTGAGGGTTCCCAAATGCACAGAGAGAACACATGTGGGTACCATTCATGTACGCCCTCACACACACGATTGGAAGAACACATGGAAGCTGGCAGCAGGGACAGTGGGTGCAATCATACTTCCCCCTCACAAGTGCTGTCCCTTCTTATAGAAGATATGGAAGAGGAACCGAGAAGAACAATATGCAGCTAAGATCATTGATGGAAAGACCTAGTGCATCTGCCACATCAACAAAAGGGATGGGCTGATGTTTAGCTATATTGCTTGTATCCCTAACTGGCAGAATATTTCAAATGTTTCCCTAGTAATAGTTTCCATCCCTTTACTCTTCAGTACAATAGCTGATAGCTCTGCACTAATATTCTTCCTCATGAGCCTAGTATTTCACAAGCCTCTATTTATTTACTGTATGTCACAGTTACAACTCTCTGGCAATACATACGAAGTTCTCCTATCCTCTTTAATATTAGCACCTGTCAGTCAGAATGTAAAGCACCTAATAAAATTTATTTCTATGCTGCCTTTCAGCCAAACAGACCAAGTTAAAGAAATTAAGTCATTTTGGGTAACCAGGTTGAGGAGGGGGAAATGCTTGACAGAGAATGCACAGTTACTTGAATGGGTGCTCAAAGTACAGATCATGTGCAGGATTCAGCCCTGAGCTGTTAATGCCTGGAATCTTCGTAATTATTGAGTGTGTAATACAGGAATTGTAACAAGCCTCTTTTGTGAGCTGCCCTGGGCTTGTTCTCTGAGCCACATCGAGCACTAAGTTTAAACGAAACTGCTCCCAAGTTTCCTAAATGGTTTAATAAAACATATACTGACTGTAATATTCAGTTTATAGTAGAAAACTATCGCCCCTTGGTTTGAAAAATGACCTCCAGTTGGCAATTTTACTCTCAGCTTCATAGATTATAGTCCACTGTTGGTCATTTACTCAGTCCACAGAGCAATACTTTTCCATAACAAGCTCAAACGGCAATCAGTATTTGTAGGCTGCTCCACAAGCTGAGGATAATGCACCGCAACACATTCTATTATGCAGCTAAACAAAAGGAATAACAACCTGGTGACACTGACACAGAGAGAAAAGAAATGCTTATTCCCTTAATGCTGAGACATCCGGCGGGGGGCGGGGGGGAGATACATTTCTTTGTATTTTTGCAGATTTCTGTTGCCTTTAATGTGTTCAATGCAAAATAAAAAGTCTCTAATTCGATTCCTTTTTCACTAATGACATTTGCCTTTGTGTCATCTTAAGTCTATTCTTATGCACTATAGCAAAAGCTTGATCCTATTAGAGCTGATCAAATTTAAGGAAATTAGTGAGATACCCTAAAGTTATAAAATCTCGATTGTAATATAATGGATTCAGGGCTCAGTGTTCAAAAGGCACTTTCAGTGTTCAAAAGGACCTTGGAAAGAAAGAAAAACATATTGTGTAGTAGTTTAGGGCCTGGAGTGGTGTTTTGGATGTGTTTCTATATGGTTATTTCAGCATCTAAGTATCCATACCAGAATATACCTCTGAAAAAATCAGGATCCAGTTTAGCAGATATATGCACTGTGGCTAATTACCAGATCCATTAATTTGGGAGATTTCATTCTACTCCTGGTGGTACATAATGAAAAAATTATGTCAAAGCCACCCTATCATGTACTTATAATAAAACATGAGACCACCCCCAGAAGATACACACAAAGGCAGACTGGGGTTTGCAAGGAGAAGACACAAAAAGCTGCCTTATACTGAGTCAGACAAATGGTCCATCTACCTCTATATTGTCTACACCAAAGATGGGCAGAAAGTAGATCTCCAGAAGTTTTGGACTCCAACTCCCAGCTTTTGAGACCATTGGTCATGCTGGCAGGGTCTTCTGAGAGTTGAAGTCCAAAACATCCGGAAATCTACCTTCTGCCCACCCCTGGGCTAGACCACATAAAGTACACCACTGCCTGCAGGCTCCAAGTGGCTTGTGTACTTTTCCCATATAGCCACTGAGAGTACCCAGGTTGCCTCCCTGTCCCTGTCACCAAATTCCCCACTGCTGCCAGTGAAGAGGAAGGTGCACAGAGAGAGTCATCTTTGAATGCCTTCCTCCCTGTGTAGATTGCTCTCCTCCTACCGCATGTAGCACAATCTCTCCCTGATGGGGTTTGAACCTCCCTATCCCCACACTCTGAGATGGGGGGTGGGATGGGGTGACGTGTGTGTGTGTGTGTGTGAGA
The DNA here is from genome assembly GCF_057233095.1 of Heloderma suspectum. NCBI lineage: Eukaryota > Metazoa > Chordata > Lepidosauria > Squamata > Helodermatidae > Heloderma > Heloderma suspectum. The sequence goes on along the minus strand of NC_139465.1, from coordinate 20,877,494 downwards.
GAGAGAGAGAGAGAGAGAAGACTGTCTGTGTGCATATGTGTATCTTAATGTGGAGACTTTCTTTCCAATAAAAAATGAACAGGCAGGCCAAAGATGAAATAAGAGGACACATCTTGATAAAGGTTTAAAAGGCATAGATTAGAAATCACACCAGTACTTTTGCTTGCACTCTGCTTATGCCATTGACAGCTTTTACTGTGAATGTAGGGGCTCTGTAGGCGGTGAGCTATGAACTTTTAAGTTGTTCTACATAAAACACCACAGTCTTCACTGTAAAGCTTGGCATTTGCCTTACATACCTGCTTCAAATTTCATCCCTAAGTCCATTTAAAAGTTTGGCATACAGAGCGATTCAGTATTTCTAGCAAAACAGGATGACCCTTTATGTGAAAATTCAGTACTGGATTTACATGCTTGTCTCATTAATACTATTGGGCAAATTAGATGATACAATTTTATGATTTAGGAAAAGAGCCTTTTAGTTTGAGAAATAGCAATTTCCTTTTTAAAAAACATCTTTCATTTTTAAAGCAATAAAAAATGGCATATATGTCCCATACCATAATGGATTAATTAAGAATATTATGTTTATCCTAAGTCCTGACTGAGTTGTACATCTTCATAACTCACTCATAAAAATTAATGCATTTTCCAACACTCCATAATGATATATCCCCTATTTTTTTTTTTTTTGCCATACCTGTTCAGAATAAATTGCTCCAAATTGAATTATTCTGAGGCACAGCAAGGAGTATTAAAAAAAAAATACATTGTTATTTTAGGAATTTACAGAGCTATGCACCAAATCTTAATCTTCTCACTGCATGTTTGAACTGTCACGTTACTCCCACTGTTATGAAATCATGCTGTTATTGCCACACCTTTTTTTTCCAAATCTAATGGAATGCATACACACACTCCCTCTTACATCAAGTTTTGTCGCTTTTGTCACAATCTTTTATTTTAAAAAAGATTTCTTTGTTATTGGTGGTTCATGTAGGCAGCACAAAAATATTCATGCAGTGGCTCATAAAACCCTCAAATTTCCAAGATGACAGACAAAAAAAATTCCTCAAAATAATAATGTACAGATGTTCCTTTTTTAAATTAGCTGTTGGCATTTAATGCTGCCAATCTCATATGTGATCAAGTTTGTGAATTTCCCAGGTATTCAACATTTTACAGTTGATTGTTTATCCTCCAGTTGCATTATCATTCCAGATGACTGAAATAGATAATTATTCAATAAATAGCAAATGTTAGATGGTTGGGGCTATATAAGGGCCAGTTATACTTTGGTTATTCATTAATGCAGTCCTTCCCTTCTGCTGCTAATATTGGTTCTACAGTATCATCTCAAAAGCAATTTGCCTTTAGTGATCATCAGCAAAGTAATCCCATTCTCAGATATAAAACTGTAATCTTATTATCAAATCCATGTAGATATAATCTCTAACAAAGTTACCATGTTGTATGAGTATGGGTGGTACTAGAGCTGTGCGCAAATGGCCTCTCAAAATTTCCAGCCTATTTGTGGGCAGAGAAATTGGAGGGAGGGGAAGGGATTTCACTGAATTCCTCCTAGGAGTGGATAAAGTTTCTCACAGACAGGGCTCACTAGTGGCAGGGGTTGTAGTACAGCTTCTTCCTTTTTTCCTAAGGGTTTTTAGTTTATTGCACTACTCCTGCAAGTGGCAACAGCATCGTGTTGAGGTTTCCACTTTTCTGAGGCAGAATTTTGAATTTCTTTTGGTTTTTGAGCTTACCTAATCACTGCGAGGTGGCCGAGGGTGCTGTGTGCGTTTTCTCTCTCTATTACACATCTTTCCAGTGCTCTGCAGCCTCCCAGGACACCTGCACTTACTGAACTGAAAAAGCCCTATGGGAGGAATTGCTTCATGATGTCTTCCTCATAATGGCTTTAACTGAAGTGCGGGAAGCTGAAGATGCTACAGGCTGCTGGAGAGATGATTGTACAATGACGGACAGAACATTCATGTACAATCTTCAGCCACCTCATAAGTAAGGTAAGCACAAAATCCCCAAACCCAATGCATGAGACTTTCTCTGGAATTTCTTCTCCTTTGAATTTCTTTTCAAAAGCGATTTCTCTTCTACCAAATTGAATGAGAATGGTCAATAAAAATGTGGGAGAAATTTTTGGCACAGCACTAGGTGATACATTCACTTTGCATGTTTCCACTCCAAAAGAGAGAAGGCAACTGGCTTGTCAAGTATACCTCTGTGCAAAACAATGCCCTACACTACACAGGGTGAATGCATGCAACAGGAGGAAAAAGAATCTTGAGCTGTCCAAACAGGGTGCCATTTGGAAGAGGTTACCAAGCTCTGACACACATGGTTCTTGTGTGTTTGAAAAAATGTGGAGTTTGCAGATCAAGGGAACACTTCCTGAAACATCTCTTCTTCTGGCTGTAAAGCCTCCACAGAGTGTAGAATCCATAAATTTAACAATACAAAGTTTAAAATGCCCTGACAAAACACAGACAATCTGACGATATGCATATCAATGACATGTCTTGAAAGGAACTAAAATTAGGGTAAATTATGCAGAAATGTGATAGGCTTAAAGAAACTTTAGGGGTGCAGTAGCTGGGAGTCCCATTTTCTCCAACTTTATCTGTTGGGACATAAGAATATGAGAACATAAGAAGGAAGGACCATGCTAGATCAAACCAAGGGTCCATCAAGTCCAGCATTTTGTTCACACGAAGGCCAACCAGCTGCTGACCAGGAAATCACAAGCAGGACACAAGTGCAACAGCACCCTCCTGCCCATGTTCCCCAACAACTGGTGTACATAGGCATACTGCCTCTGGTACTGGAGGTAGCACATAGCCCTCAAGCCTAGTAGCCATTGATAGACTTCTCCTCAGCCAGGACAGCCAAGACCTTCCAATTCAGATATAAAAAGAGCTAAACAGCAAACTCTGAAACCTGAACTATTTGTTTGCTTTATTTTAAAAATATATAACCCATCCTTCCTCCACAAAGGATCCCAGGACAGTATGCATTACATTATAAAAATATAAATTCAATATAGAAATCATAAAATTACAAAATAAGAGGCATAAAACTATTCAACCAACCAACAAATCAATCAGTTTAAAACAATTAAATGCCTGGGCAAAAAGGAATGCTTTGATTTGGTGCCAAGAAGATAGCAAAGTTCTTTCAAAAATTCTATCTCCCTACATCCAATGCAACTGAGCGGTAGGAGGTGCAGGATAGAAAAAAAGGAACTACTTCTTCATACAGTGTGTATTTAAACTATGGATTTTGCTTCCACAAGATGTAGTCATGACCACCAAGTTAGATGGCTTTAACAGGGGATTCAACAAAATTCCTGGAGGATATGACTATCAACAGCTACTAGTAATAATGACTATATATTTCCTCCAGTATCAAAGACAGCATGCCTCTCAATATCCATTGTTGGGGAACACAAGTAGAAGGGTGCTCTTGTGCTCATGTCCTACTTTAGGTTTTCTCATGGCCATCTGGTTGATCACTGTGGAAACAGAATGCTGAACTACACAGGCCTTTGGTCTTATCCAGAATGGCTCTACTTACATTCTTCCTAGAAGCGAATAAGAAAATCCTACATATGTGCCCTATTCAGACCATACTCTTGGCTAGGGATGTCAGAGAATTCCACGACGGATCTCGGTGAGGCCAAATGCCAGTGCTTTGGGCCCCCCAAAATCCATTGCGGAATGAAGCCCCTGCCCCCCCAACCCATGAAAGGCGCGCGGGACGAAGTCCCTGCCGTCCCCGCCGTCCACAACCCACAAAAGGAGCGCGAAATGGAGCACTTACCTGCTCCCGTCCGTGCTGCTTTGCGAATGGCAGCTGTCCTGTGGCCGCCATTCGCTTCTTCTTCATAGCCATGATAGGCTATGTAAATACTATCATGGCTAACAAAGGGACGCCATTTGCGTCCCTGCGGAGGCCGTGATAGGCTACATAAGTATTTACGTAGCCTATCACGGCAGGGGGGAAAAAACTAGGGATTGCAGAGAATTCCGCCACAGATCTCAGTGAAGCCGAATGCACTGGCATTCGGGCCCCCGAAATCCGTGGCAGAACAGCCTGCCACCCCCCCACCACCCCCCACGGATCCCCCCTGGGATGAGACTTACCTGGGGCTGATGTTCCGGACAGCTGCGGCTCCAGCAGCGGTGGCGGCTAGTCTTCCGACCGGCTGCCGCTGCCGCCATTTGCACTCTGGTTTTTTTTTTCTGGGTTTTTTTTTACATAGATATGATAGGCTATGTAAAGACATATGTAGCCTATCATATCTGGGTCAAAAAAAAAAAAGCGTACGCAAATGGCGGCGGCTACAGCAGCTGCCATTTGTGTTCCTTATTTTTCACCGTCTTAGTCTACGTAAATATTTAGGTAGACTATTACGGCAAAAATAAAGGGGAACGCAAATAGCATAGTGGGTGCTATTTGTGTTCCTTTTTGATTCACGTAGGCTAAATATTTACGTAGGCTAAAATGGTGAATCAAAAAGGAACGCAAATAGTGCCCACTACGCTATTTGCGTTCCCCTTTATTTTCACCATAATAGTCTACGTAAATATTTACGTAGACTAAGACAGTGAAAAATAAGGAACGCAAATGGCGGCCGCCGTAGCCGCCGCCATTTGCGTATGCGTTTGTTTTTTTTTAAACCCAGACGTGATAGGCTACGTAAATATTTACATAGCCTATCATGGTTGAATACAGGGACGCAAACAGCGGCGGCTATGGGAGCCGCCATTTGTGTCCCTGCTACCCAGCGGCTGGATGTCTGGCTGCTGGCGGAGCCGGCTGGTGGCTCTGCGGAATCCCCGCAGAGCGGAGCCAGCCAGGCAGGATTCCGGGGGGAGGGATGGAGCACCTCCCCCCCATCGAGGATTCCGGGGGGAGGGACGGAGCGCCTCCCCCTCCACCACGAAGCAGATCCACGAAACGGTAAGTGTCTTTCATACATCCCTACTCTTGGCATAGGAATTCCAACAGCAGGAATAAAGGAATAGAATCAAGGAGTTTGAAGGTACCCCAAACATCAACTAGTCCAACCCCATGCCAATGCAGGAAATCCATAGCTACAGTCCCTGTTTCAAAATGAAGCAAGTCTATAACCTAACAAACCAGTCTGTTTTAATGACAAACAGCTCGTACTACTACGAACATCCTCCCAATGAATATTTAGATGAGATCCTTTTTCTTGTAATTTGAAACCATTGGTTCCTGTCGAACCCCTTGTAGCAACAAAAAACAAATCTGCTCCATTATCTATGTGACATTCCTTCAAATATTGAAGATGTCATATCACCTCTTAATTATTCTCTTCTCCAGGAACATACTCAACTCCTTCAATCTTTCCTCATAGGCTTGGTCTCCAGGCCCCTCACCATCTTCATCGGCCTCTCTGGACACATTCTAGTTTATCAATATCCTTCCTAAACTGTGGTGCCCAGAACTGGACATAGTATTCCATGTGAAGTATGACCAAAGCAGAATAGGAGCATTACTTCCCATTATCTGGACACTTTTGTTGATCCAACCTAGAATTGCATTAACCTCTGTAGCCACCTTATTCCTTACTTATTTGTTTAGCTTGCTGTTTACTAAACCCATCATCTTTTTCATATGTACTGCTCAAGCCAGGTGACACTCATTCGGTATTTGTGCAACTGATTCTTCCTGTCTCAATGCAATATTTATCTGTGCTGAAATTCATTTGTGTTAGTTCTGACTCAGTTTTCCATCCTGTCAAGATCATCTTGAATCTTATTTCTGTCTTCTAAGATATTAGCTACTCTACCCAGTTTGGTGCCATCTGCAAATTCATTGAGTTCTGCTCTTTCAGCCAAAGCATGTATAAAGTCGTTAAACAACAGAGGATCCAGGACAGAACCATGCAGCACTTGTCACTTCTCTTCAGATTAACGAGGAACCACTGATGAGCACTCCAGTGGTTGATGGGCTGAGTGATGGGGCTCGGTATAGCTAGTCCATCAATAATTCTATCTAACAGTAGCATCATCTAGCTCACATTTCACCAGCCAGCTATCAAGAATTTCATGGGTGACCTTATCAAAAGCCATGCTAAATTCAAGATCTATCAGGCCAGTAACTCAGTCAAAGAAGAAGATATAGTCTGGCATGATTTATTCTTAAGAAACCTATGTGACTCCATGTGATCACTTCCCTCCCCCTAAATGTTGACAGTTGGACTGCTTATATATTTGTTCTAGAACTTTTCCAGATAGTGCTACCAAGCTGGCTGTTCAGTAGTTGCCTGGATTCTCTTTTCCCCCTATTTTGAAGATGGGGACATTTGCCCTTCTCCAGTCTCATGATACTTATCTGTTCTCAAAGTCTTTTTTAAACTTATAGATGAGAGGCCCTGAGATTACATCTGAAAGTTGTAATCCCTAGGATGCAATTCATTTGGCCCTGAAGATTTAAATTTGGTTAGAGTGGCTAGGTGCTACTGCATCTGACCTTTCTACCTGTCTTGCACTGCTTCCCTTCATCATCTAATCTGTTTTTGCTTGGTGGAGTATGATTTCTCTTCTGGGACAAGACTGAGGCAAAGTGCTTTCTGTGGTTTTTATCTTATATGCTGCTTTGAGAGTGTTCCACTCTTAAAAGCATCCTAGCAATAATTTTAGCTAGATTAAATAAAAAGTAGGAGTTGAGCAATTCCTCCTTTTCTCTGTCACCCACTAACATTTCTCCATCTTCTCCTTGGAGCAGATCTACTTCCTTGTTGTTCCTCTTGCTCCAAGCATAGCCAATAACCCCTTTTTGTTATTTTTAACATCCCTCGCTTTCTGAGCTTTAGCCCTCTTGACACTTGCCCTGACAAGCTTTGACTACTTGTTTGATAGAACCACAGAGAAGGAATTACTGGGTGAGTTAGCACAAATGGTAGCCAACAGTCCCCCAAAATATTTTCTGACATATACCTTTTACATGTTCTTTAAAAAGAAAAAGTCTTCACCCTACCACACATTCTCTCAAGTTAGGTGAGCCACAGTGACCTATGCTGTAGTAACTCATTTGGATTGTTGTAATGTGCTTTACATGGGGCTGACCTTGAAGATGATCCCGAAATCACCGTTGGTGCAAAATGCAGCTGCCGGGATGTTGACAGGTACAGCTGTCGGGGATCATATAACACCGATCCTGAAAGAGCTGTATTGGTTGCCTATCTGTTTTCAAGCTGAATTCAAGGTGCTGCTGGTGTTAACCTAAAAAATCCTAAGTAGTTTGGGGCACAGGTCCCTGAAGGCATGCCTCTACCTGTACCAGCCTGTCTATACTCTTGGATCTGTGGGGAAGGTCCATATTGTGGTCCCATCACTAGAGGAAGTGCACTGAGTTGTGACATGAGATGGAGTCTTCTCCATTGTGTTGCCCTGAATTTAGAATGCCCTTCCCCAAGGTGTTGTCCTAGAGACAACATTTCAGGACCAAGCTAGACCTATATGTTTACCCAGGCATTTATGAGTAGTTAGTCGCTGCTGCCCCTTCATGGATCACTGCCTTGTTGTGGGAAAGGGGCTTGCGTAACTCAGTGAAGCCATAACCTATACCATGCAGGGCCACCCACGATGGACAGGTCATGGCGGAGAGGTCAGACAAAATTTGGTCCACTGGAGAAGGAAATGGCAACCCACTCTGGTATTCTTGCCAAGAAAACCCCATGGAACGTATCACAAGGCTAAAAGATATGATGCCAGAAGATGATACCCTCAGGTCAGAAGGTGTCCAATATACTACTGGGGAAGAGCAGAGGGAATTTCCAAGTAGCGCCAGAAAGAGTGAAGCAGATGGGCCAAAGCCAAAAGGACACTCGGCTGTGGATGTGTCTGGTGGTGAAAAGAAAATCCAACGCTGTAAAGAATAATATTGTTTAGGAACCTGGAATGTAAGATCAATGAATCAAGGTAAACTGGAGGTGGTCAAACATGAGATGGCAAGATTGAACATTGACAACGTGGGAATCAGCGAACTAAAATGGACAGGCATGGGCGAATTTAATTCAGGTGACCATTATATCTACTACTGTGGGCAAGAATCCCTTAGAAGAAATGAAGTAGCACTCATAGTCAACAAAAGGGTGGGAAAAGCAGTACTGGGGTACAATCTTAAAAATGATAGAATGATCTCAGTACGAATCCAAGGCAAACCATCACAGTAATTCAAGTCTATGCCCCAACCACTGAGGCCGAAGAAGCTGAGGTTGATCGGTTCTATGAAGACCTACAACACCTTCTAGAACTAACACCAAAAAGGATGTCCTCTTCATCATAGGGGATTGGAATGCCAAAGTAGGAAGTCAAGAAATCACTGGGATAACAGGCAAACATGGCCTTGGTGTACAAAATGAAGCAGGACAAAGGCTAATAGAGTTTTGCCAAGAGAACACACTGATCATAGCAAACACTCTTTTCCAACAGCACAACAGGCGACTCTACACATGGACATCACCAGATGGTCAATATCGAAATCAGATTGATTATGTCCTTTGCAGCCAAAGATGGAGAAGCTCTATACAGTCAGTAAAAACAAGACCTGGAGCTAACTGTGGCTCAGATCATGAGCATCTTGTTGCAAAATTTCGGCTTAAATTGAAGAACGTAGGGAAAACCACTAAACCATTCAGGTCTAAATCATATCCCTTATGAATATACAGTGGAGGTGAGGAATAGATTTCAGGGATTAGACCTGATAGACAGAGTGCCTGAGGAACTATGGATGGAGGTCCGTAACATTGTTCAGGAGGCAGCAACTCAATCCATCCCAAAGAAAAAGAAATCCAAGAAAGCAAAGTGGCTGTCTGATGAGGCTTTAGAAGTAGCTGAGGAAAGAAGGGAAGCGAAAAGCAAGGGAGAAAGGGGAAGATATACCCAACTGAATGCAGAGTTCCAGAGAATAGCAAGGAGAGACGAGAAGGCCTTCTTAAATGAACAATGCAAAGAAATCGAGGAAAACAATAGGATGGGAAAGACTAGAGATCTTTTCAAGAAAATCGGAGATATCAAGGGAACGTTTTGTGCAAAGATGGGCACAATGAAGGACAAAAAAGGCAGGACCTAAGAGAAGCAGAAGAGATTAAGAAGAGGTGGAAAGAATACACAGAAGAACTATACAGGAAAGATCTTAATGTTCCTGATAGCCATGATAGTGCGGTCACTGAACTTGAGCCGGACATCCTCGAGAGTGAAATCAAGTGGGCCTTAGGAAGCATTGCTAACAACAAAGCTAGCGGAGATGACAGTATTCCAGTGGAGCTACTTAAAATCCTAAAAGATGATGAAGTTAAAGTGCTGCGCTCAATATGCCAACAAATTTGGAACACTCCACAGTGGCCACAAGACTGGAAAAGGTCAGTTTACATTCCAATTCCAAAGAAGGGCAATGCCAAAGACTGTTCAAACTACGGTACAGTTTGAAGAAGAGCGTACGGAGCGCTCATTTCTAGGGATGTACGAAACTCCCCTTACCTGGCTCTGCCGGGTTCTGCTGATGGGGGGAAGGCGCTCCGTCCCTCCCCCCGGAATCCTCGCCGGTCGGCTCTGCTCTGTGGGGATTCCGCGGAGCCGCCGGCCAGCTCTGCCAGCAGCCGGACATCCAGCCGCTGGCTAGCAGGGACGCAAATGGCGGCGGCCATAGCTGCCGCCGTTTGCGTCCCTGTAGTCAGCCGTGATAGGCTACGTAAAGACTTACGTAGCCTATCACGTCTGGCTTAAAAAAAAAAAAAAAGCGCATACGCAAATGGCGGCGAAAATAATGGGGATCCGCTATGCTATTTGCGTTCCCCTTATTTTCGCCGTCTTAGTCTACGTAAATATTTATGTAGACTAAGACGGCCAAAAATAAGGAAGGAAGTCAGACGTGATAGGCTACATAAGTCTTTACATAGCCTATCACGTCTTGTAAAAAAAAAAAAACAACGACAAGACTGCAAATGGTGGCGGCGGCAGCCGGTCGGAAGACCAGCCGCCGCAGCCGCTGCCACTTGAGCCACCGCAGCCGCCGCCGCCCAGAAGATCTGCCCCAGGTAAGTCTCGTCCTGGGGGGGATCCATGGGGGGGGCGGGGGGCAGGCCGTTCTGCCACAGATTTCGGGGGGCCAAATGCACTGGCATTCAGCCTCACCAAGATCTGTGGCGGAATTCTCTGCCATCCCTACAGTCATTTCACATACCAGCAAGGTTATGCTCAAAATCCTACAAGCTAGGCTTCAGCAGCATGTGAACCAAGAACTACCAGAAGTACAAGCTGGGTTTCAAAGAGGCAGAGGAACTAGAGATCAAATCACCAACATTCGCTGGATCAGGGAGAAAGCAAGAGAATTCCAGAAAAATGTCTATTTCTGCTTCATTGACTACGCTAAAGCCTCTGATTGTGTGGATCACAACAAACTGTGGCAAATTCTTAAAGAGATGGGAGTACCACACCACCTTACCTGTCTCCTGAGAAACCTGTACGAGGGTCAAGAAGCAACAGTAAGAACCAGAGATGGAACAACCAATTGGTTCAAAATTGGGAAAGGAGTACAACAAGGCTGCATATTGTCGCCCTTCTTATTTAACTTATATGCAGAGTACATCATGAAAAACGCCGGGTTGGATGAATCACAGGTCGGAATTAAGATTGCTGGGAGAATTATCAACAACCTCAGATATGCAGACGATACCACCCTAATGGCAGAAAGCAAAGAGGATCTAAAGAGCCTCTTGTTGAGGGTGAAAGAGGAGAGTGCAAAAGCTGGTTTGAAACTCAACATTAAAAAAACGAAGATCATGGCATCTGGCCCCATCACTTCCTGGCATATAGAAGGGGAAGAAATGGCAGCAGTGACAGATTTTATTTTCTTGGGCTCCAAGATCACCGCAGACGGTGACTGTAGCCATGAAATTAAAAGACGCTTGCTCCTTGGGAGGAAAGCTATGGCACACCTAGACAGCATAGTAAGCAGCAGAGACATCACCTTGCCGACAAAGGTCCGCATAATCAAAGCTATGGTTTTCCCAGTAGCAACGTATGGCTGTGAGAGCTGGACTATAAGGAAGGCTGAGTGCCGAAGAATCGATGCTTTCGAACTGTGGTGCTGGAGAAGACTCTTACGAGTCCCCTGGACTGCAAGGAGGTCAAATCAGTCAATCCTAAAGGAAATCAACCCTGAGTGCTCATTGGAAGGACAGATACTGAAGCTGAAGCTCAAATATTTTGGCCACCTAATGCGAAGAGAAAACTCCCTGGAAAAGACCCTGATGCTGGGAAAGACTGAAGGCAAAAGGAGATGGGGATGGCGGAGGATGAGATGGCTAGATAGCATCACCGATGCAATGAAGATGAACTTGAGCACACTCCGGGAGAGAGCGGAGGACAGGAAGGCCTGGCGTGCTATGGTCCATGGGGTCACGAAGAGTCGGACACGACTTAACGACTGAACAACAACATCTTCAACATCTTCTACAGTACTTCTGCAGGAGGATAACATCACTTCCAAAGAAGCAGCTTATTAGCTCTCTTTTTTTTGGTTTTCATATTATGTATTAACCAGCAAAAGAAGACGTTTTTAAAATAATTTCAAGTAGGGATGCTGTGAATATCTGTGATCTTCTGCTTCCAAGGCACATATTTGCTCTTATGGATAATGCCTCAAAGATCCAGAAGGTTTGTGAATATTATCCAATGCAATGCCAATGCATTCGGCCCCCCGAAATTGGTGGGGAAATTCTCCAACACCCCCCCCGTCCCGCCCCCCGGGATGGGACTTACCTCTGTCAAATGTCCCTCTTGGCGGCAGGTCCCGGCGGCGATTTGGCGGCGTTGTGGCAGCAGCGGCGGCGGCAGCCGGTCTTCTGACCAGCTGCTGCCGCCGCCATTTCCCAGTAAAGTTAAAAAAAAAAAAATGTGATAGGCTACGTAACGACTTATGTAGCCTATCACGGCTAGATTTTCAAAGTCAGCCATCATAGGCTACGTTAATCTTTACGTAGCCTATCACGGCTGACCTTGGGGGGGGGAAAGTGCGTACGCAAATGGCGGCGCCCATGGGCGCTGCCATTTATTTATTTATTTATTTATTTATTGCATTTATACCCCGCCTTTCTCCCTCTCGCAAGGAACTCAAGGCGGCTTACATTATCCTCCTCCTCACCGTTGTATCCTCACAACAACAACCCTGTGAGGTAGGTTGGGCTGAGAGTCTGTGACTGGCCCAAAGTCACCCAGTGAGCTTCCATGGCCAAGTGGGGACTAGAACCCGGATCTCCCGGCTCCCAGTCCGTCACTCTCACCACTACTAAAGATTTACGTAGACTACCCGTGCCTAAATAAGGAATGCAAATGGCGGCACCCATGGGCGCCGCCATTTGTGTACGCGCTTTTTTTTTTTTTTTCAAAGTCAGCCGTGATAGGCTACGTAAAGATTTACATAACCTATCATGGCTGACTGAAAATCTAGCCGCGATAAGCTACGTAAATCGTTACGTAGCCTATCACGTTTCCCCCCCCCATAACTTTTTTATTTCACGGCCGGGGAGACGGGTCGCTCCCCCCCAGCCAGAATTTCGGCGGGGAGGGATGGGGTGCCTCCCTCCCAGCCTGAATTTTTGCCGGGAGGGGCGGGGCGCCTCCCCCCCAGCCAAGAATTTTGGGGGGAGAAACGGAGCACCTCCTCCCCCACCGAAAACAGCTGCGGGACCAGGTAAGGGACTTTCGTCCATCCTTACTCTTACGAGTCCCCTGGACTGCAAGGAGGTCAAATCAGTCAATCCTAAAGGAAATCAACCCTGACTTCTCATTGGAACGACAGATACTGAAGCTGAAGCTCAAATATTTTGGCCACCTAATGCGAAGAGAAAACTCTCTGGAAAAGACCCTGATGCTGGGAAAGACTGAAGGCAAAAGGAGAAGGGGACGGCAGAGGATGAGATGGCTGGATAGCATCACCGATGCAATGAATATGAACTTGAGCATGCTTCGGGAGACAGTGGAGGACAGGAAGGCCTGGCGTGCTATGGTCCATGGGGTCATGAAGAGTCGGACATGACTGAACAACAACAACTAGTCGCTGCCGCAGTGAATAGGCTGCACTACTGATTATTTGTTTGCCCCACTGATTATCTATTGGTTTTATCAGACTTATTTCTTGTATTTATCATTGGTCATTTTTAATATTGTTGTTAGCTGCACTGGGATTTTTATGACGGGTGGAATATAAATAAAAATAAATAAGTAACACTATGTATGCTATAATTAGTTATCATTTTACACAACAGAGCCTTCAGGGACAGGAAGCCTTTCGAAATAAGATATTCATAATACTACAGAGATTTCTATTTCTTAAATTTAAAATTAAGTCCAACAAAAATAGCTTTCATCTTCCTTGGCATGTATAGCCAACATTCTCTCCCTACAACTCAAATTATCATTGTTTCCATTGTTTAAAATGAACTGACCCAGAAAGCTAAAAGGGGAAGAACCCATATTTGCTTGATTTATTTTGTAGCCAAAAGTTCACAAACAACTCAGTTGGTGTTTCACATAGCGACCACTTCATGCCTATTGTCAAAATACAGCTGTTGCTGAAAAAAGTAGCCTTGCCATTTACATATTTAAAAGCAGAGCTGTGTTGTGTCTCTTGAGTTTATAAAGAAATATATTTTATCCTTGTCATTTTGCATTTGACATGATCTGCGTAATACAGTTCCCTCAAAATAGGCACTGGCCATGCATGGGGCTGAGAACACAGTTGAGAGAGTTCTATTAAAATTGGTTTGTAACTCTACATTAACAGGAAACAGCCAATTAATATTCTACGTATGAGATATAAAGTGATTTGAGAAAATCGCTTTCAAATAATTTACCATGCGTACCTCCCACCTCTAGACTTCTTATCTTTTCTTTTAAGCATCTCCAGCTTCTGACACAAACCCTTTCAATCCATACCTCGCAGACCAGTGTGAAAATTGAAAGAATGTCCTGCTTCAGAATCCACACTTCAGCCAAGGAAAACCCACTTTTTTCCCCCTTTAACTTGGAAGATAGTCCAAATGCCTTTCTTTCTTTCTTTTATTTATTTATTTATTTATTTATTGTACAATTTCTAGCTGCTTGGACTAGCTAGGAAGCACAGCAGCAGCCACTTGTTTTGCAAATGGCAGCTCAAATGCCCTTTGTAGAATGGAACTTGATGACGTAGCATCCCTCCCTTGGGGGGGAAAAAAATGTGGATGTCCCCTATGTACCCATGGCAGCAGTCAACTTTTTTTCCCCATACAGGATGATCTTAATATTTGGTCATGTGCAAAACTGACACAGACCAAGTTTAGGCCATTGCATCCATTCCTCTCTCCAGGTCAGTCTAATTAAACTCAGTCCTGCAAGATACTTAGAAATGTAGTTAGATTCATTCAGCAAGACAAATATATCCTTGTTACGCTTATTAGGAGAAGCAGTACTCAGTAGCTCAGTGGACAAAAAACAACAGTCAGGACTCATGCCACACTCTTCTCTAGAAACTGCATCAGAACATAAAAAGAGCCATGCTGGATCAGACTAAGGGTCCATCTAGTCCAGCATTCTGTTCACACAGTGGCCAACCAGCTGCCTGTGGGAAATGACTGCAACAGCACTGGCCTAGTGGTGATCTCAGCAACTGGTAGACATACTGCTTTTGATACTGCCTCTACTATTTTAACAGCAGATGCAAGGCTCCTGGCTACAAATATGCAAAGCTCCCTTGAGAAATATTTTTAATCCTTTTGAAGTTCTTTTTACTTATTTATTTATTTATTTATTTCTATACCGCCCAATAGCCGAAGCTCTCTGGGCGGTTTTGAGGTACTTTCCTCAAAACCCCTATGCCCCTCTTCTGGTCTAGAAAAGATTGGTATGGCAGAACTGCAAACAGCACTACTGACAAGGATGTAATTTAAAGCAGATCTCCAATACAGAAATATTAAATGAAGCTCAACATGGATCTTCTTAAGAAAGAGTGGGAAAAGATGAAAAGGAAGATAAATTTTGATATATACTACCCCAGTTGTAGGCAGTACCCTACACTACATTTGAGTGCTTTATTTGAAAATCTCTCAGTTGTAGTCATTGTTCCATTACGTGTCAAGAAGGAAATGTAGATCAGCAAAAGCTTCTATGATTCTTATACAAGGTTGCACACAAGTAGGTGTACAACATATCCCTTTTGTTTGATATGTTGTACTATAACAAGGAGGTTCTTCGTATGATCTGCTTAGCTAACAATGTATTACCTCATGTAAGTAATACAGAAAGGGAATTCTACTTATAATAAAGAGCAAGTGCCTAAGTGGATGTTAGAATTGAAAATTGTGAATATGTTGTTTCCAATGCACCTCTCTGGAAGGATCACTTTATCCCAATAAGGGTATTTGTGCTGTTTCTGTCTTCCGTAAAAGCAGGCTGAGGTGATAAGCAGCTGTCCCCAAATTAACCAGTGAAGTAGCTGAGGGTCTGGAAGGTACAGGATGGAAATAGGAACCCAGAAGTGAAGAGGTTGCTCTGATGAGGAGG
Organism: Heloderma suspectum; assembly: GCF_057233095.1. Classification (NCBI taxonomy): domain Eukaryota; kingdom Metazoa; phylum Chordata; class Lepidosauria; order Squamata; family Helodermatidae; genus Heloderma; species Heloderma suspectum. Next base: position 20,861,901 of record NC_139465.1, on the reverse strand, counting down.
CTGTAAGTAGAGGAATGCTTGTGAATGTTTCCAGCCATAATGAGAGCGGGAACAAAGACAGAGAGACGGTGAAGGTGCATTCCTCATATAATTCTACTTGCCTTTATGAAGGACCCTGTGTTTTGTTTTGTTTTTAAACCCCATATCCACACTCTGATATCATTAACCATAACCCTGAAGTGTATACAGATAAGACACCTTTTTGAAAATGTAGGAATACACTTACGTTATTACTAATTCTCACCACATCTCCAGTAAGCCAAGTAGTTTAAGTACCTTTTTGTCAAAGATTTTCACTGTAACCCAGCGAAGCAGGTCAATATTATTGTTATTGTATTCTTACTTATTACGCAGGACTCATGAGAGCATATATGAGATTCCTAGGAGGTCTTCCATCCAAGCACTGGCCAGACTCATATCTGCTTAGCTTTTAGCAAGGGTGCTGGATCATGCATCTCCAGATCAGGTGCTGGGACCTATGTCTTATTGTTGCTATGCTCTATATGGAAACTTATCGTTGAGAGTGACAGCAGCTTGCTCAAAGTCATCCAGTGAATTCATGGCCATGCAGATTTCAGCCCAGATATCCCAGGTCAAAATATATGGGCCTGCAGACAGCAATGGTTCACAATGATCTGTCACCTTTTTTGAACTGATGAAGAAAATATACTTAAACTTGCGAACTTTGGCCAACAACTCTTCACACATGTGTACAAAACCCCCAAACTGAAAAGCTCATTGTGACATACATGTGTCTATTGTTTGTTTTCTATCAGGTATGGAAGAATATAAGGAACAAAAAGAGAAAAGAGGAACAAGGGAATGGGGACAGGTTTTTGTATGTCCAGTGGGCAAGGAGTCAAATTACCAGGTCACAGCGATCATTGCTTTGGCTCAGCATTGTTGTACTAAAAGCATTCCATAAAGGCATCCCATCTGTGATTAAATTTATGCATTCCTACATATCTCTCAGGATGCTGATTGTAGGAATTTCTTCACCCAGTCATCAGTGTCACGCAGAGAGCAGAATTTCCAAGCTTGTTGGTGGAATCTTTCATGGCTCTAGGTTAACTCCATTTTGAACATCTATAAACATCTCTTAAAAGTTGTGTGTGTGTGTGTGTGTGTGTGTTTTCACACACTCTCACATATACACCAGTGTGTGGGAACAAAGACTCACTTGCTTCATTTATCTTGAACATGATAGAGGTGTATAAAATTATGCATGGTGTGGAGAATGTGGATAGGGAGACTTTTTCCTCCCTCTTTCATAATATTAGAACCCAGGGTCATCTCATGGAGCTAAACAGTGGGAGATTCAGAACACATAAAGGGAAATACTTCTTCACATAGCGCATAGTTAAACTATGGAATTCACTACCACAAGATGCAGTGATGGCTACCAATTCGGATGGCTTTAAAAGGGGGGTAGACAAATTCCTGCAGAAGTCTATAAGTGGCTACTAGGTTTGATGGCTATGTGCTACCACCAGCACCAGAGATGTTGCTGGGGAACATGGGTGGAAGGGTGCTGTTGTGTTCATGTCCTGTTTGTGGTTTCTTGGTTTACAGCTGGTTGGCCACTGTGTGAACAGGATGCTGGACTAAATGGACCCTTGATCTGATGCAGTATGGCTTTTCTTATGTTCTTAAGCTTTAGGGAGGGAGGTTGTTTGTTTTTAATTTTAGAACACTTCTCTTTCAAAGAACTCCACTGAAGAGGCATCAGAGGACCAGATTGTCCCTTATAATTAGAAACTTGCTTTTGGTAACCCACTCAAAACTGCACAGCAGCTAAGGAAAAATAAAGCCAACATTTCAACTCCCAACACTTTAGCCTTTGAAATTAATGTTAAATTATGTTAAGTAACTGCTTTAAAAAGGATGCTCTAATGAGGAAGAAACATTATAACCAGTTCTTTTCTTTTTTTGTATGTCAAAGGATTCGCCTAACTTATATGTCAAAGGATTCGCCTAACAAATTATAATCCACAGTGATAAAGCCTTCCTCCATCAAGGCGAAATGCATACAAAAAAAAAAGATTGCTATGGCAAAGAATTGTGAATTTCATTAAATATGTTAACAGGGGAAAAAAATTCCACTTTGAAAAATAGTAATCCTGTCTTTCAACAAAAATATTATAGGAAGCTATGAATTTGGTAGATCTGAATAGGCTGTTGGTACATGTTTTACTAAGGTAATATAATGGCACACTATTATTAGATCACATTAATCATTACTATGCCAAAGGCAGTGACAGCCCCACTGAAAAGGATTGAAAGGGCTGGTAATGGATATAAATTACCCATTGTGTGATAAAAGGATTTTTACTAAGAAGGTAAGAATAAAACAGCAAATTTCTAATGTAACTGTTGTGGGGGGGGAACCAAAATAAAAGTAATCCTCTGTTAGTAATATCCACAAAAATCAAAAACTAAGCACTTCTTGAAACAAGATAAAGTCGCAATGTTAAAAAAATGTATATAGTGTGAAATTAATTTCTTGGCATCTAATATTGCTATCAGTTTAAATGCTTTATGGGATGACCTCTAAGGAATATGGTCAAAAGGAAAGGTAGGTTTTGCTAATTAGAAGTGAAGATGGTTTTATGTAGATCTGTTTAAGCCCCTCAGCAGAATCAAATGTGGATTGTCAGGAAACTCGGTATTATATGCTGTTTTATGGCATCTGGTTCAATTACCCCAAGTTCTTTGTACACAAAAACTAATGTACCAAATACTGAATCCTTTGTATAAAATACAGTCTTTCCCAGACAATTTAAAAATTATTCTTATTCTTATTAAGTGTGAACAACTTGTCTAGCACCATGGGCCAAACTAGAAAACAAGCATGAGGTCAGTGGCTAATAAACTACAAAGTTAGGTGGCTCATATTTAGCCTAATGCTCATTTCCTGATGGCTTGTAAGCCAGAACGAGCATACATTTTGCCCTCATTCTGGGTCTTGCCAGAATAAATCATATGGTGCAATCCTATACATGTATACTCAAACATAAGTTCCATTGATTTCAGTGTGGTGTACTCTCAGGTATGTGAGTATAGAACTGCAGCCTAAATTACAAAGAAAAAACTTTGTAAACTAGAAAGAGGGGGCAGACCTTCAAGATATGATGATGATTTATTGTTTTTTTTAATTTATCAATAGTTGACAGATGATAGAAAGGGGGAGAGAGAGAGAGAGAGAGAGAGAGAGTTTTAACCAGGTCTTCTACCGAAAGGTACTTGGGATGGTTACTAGGATGGGCAAAACCTGCCGATTCTTCTCTGTGATTAATTTGTGTATTTTTAAAATTAATTGCAGTTCCAATTCATAATTAGTTCAGACACCAATGTGGAATCTGAATTAGTTACAAATTCAGACACCAATGTAGAATCTGAATTAGTTACAAATAGCCCCTGGCATGCAGAGGATTTCGCAGTGTGTCATGGCAGGGAAGCCTCTAAGGATGCCCAAGCCTCTTGACATCGTGGGAACTTTAACTGAGTGGCTTCCCAAATCTTAGATCAGATTTGACTAGGATTGGAAGAGAAGACCGAATGTGCTTTTTGAAACACCAGAACTACTTTTCCCATAATGCTGAGAGATCTTAGCATGTCTAGTAGCATCTCGGGCTTTAGAGCAGTCTAAAGGCTGAAAAGGCTGGAACTGGGCAATTACTGCTGCCCCTTTTCCCAGGCTGAGTCTGTGTAGGGAAGCGATGGTTGGTTCAAAGCACCTAGATCTTAGTCCAAGGCCCAGGGCGCCTCTCAGCAAATGGAAATGACAGCTGCTATGAAACTGAGAATCTCAGGACAGGATGCTGAGGAGGTCTTGATGCAGGCTGAAGCTTAACCAACAAATTTATGTATGTATGTATGTATTTATTTAATTATTTCTATACCGCCCAATAGCCGAAGCTCTCTGGGCGGTTCCGAAGCTCTCTGGGCGGTTTTCTGGGGCCATGTTGCTGTTTCTGCTGCAGGTGCCAAGGACAGACTAATTCCGGATAGAGAGGTGACAGCAGAGAAGACATGATTCCCTGCTGTTCAAGCCTGATCGTGATAGATTGTTTTAAGATGTTAGTGCATGCCAATGTCATCATTGCTGGACATAAAGACCTAGGACACTCACAGGCAGGCCTCGGCCCTTTACTGGATCTGCCTTGGACCTCTACATATTCTGGTGAGTCCAAGACTGGCCTGAAATAGATCTGGAAGTCCATTTAGCACAAATCTGGCAGCAACATTCAGTAATCCTGTATTTGACACCATCCCTAGCTATCATAGCGATGGGCCATCTTTCCTCCAAGGCCCTACTTGAATTACAATGCGAATGTGTCAATTGTGGGTAACAACCCACTCCAGTGTCTGTTCAGCCCTGGCAAAGAAGAGACCAGCAACTCACGGGAATGCAGGTCTGGCGAGCAGTCCAGGGTGGAAGAAGAGGACAGTCAGGATTTAGCAAGGCACAGTCAGGATCAGGATTCCGGCACACAAGGGTAGTCAGGAGGAGATCTTTCAGAATCCTGGTTGGGGAGCTGACAACTAGCTTCAATAAGAGCTCAGCTACAACAGAGTCCCTTTTGTGCTCCCTAGACCGGGGTGTCCTGTCCTGCTTCCCCCCTCTTCCTTAGGAGTACAAAGCCTTAAGACAACCTTCTCCAACCTGGTGTCCCTCAGATGTGTTGGATTGCAACTCCAAGCCAGAATGGCTGGCAATGATGGGAGCTGCAGTCCAACACAGCTGGAGGGAACCAGGTTGAAGAAGATAGCCTTAAAGGGTAGCTCTAGCCTGGAGCTTAGCACTCTGTCACATTCCCAGGGTTTCTTAAGGGCACGTTGCTTTCATTGGTGAGCAGGCATGGTGGATTGCTAGCCAGTTGGAAGGGAGGATCCCAGCCCCTCGATAGAACCACTTGAGGACTGCTGTCTCTGCGGGTCCCAGAGCTTGCAGGATCTTGGGCTCCCTGTTTATTGGGCTAAGAGGTAGGACTTGGGCCCAGAGAGCAGTATCCAACACTGTCATCCCCCAAACTCAAATAGCACTAGCGGAGCTCGCCAAATCTTTCCAGTGCACAAGCAGTTGTACACTGCACTTGCACAACCCTTGTGCAACCGTTTGCACAACTGTAAGGCACAATCGCTTGCACAACCGGTTTCACAAGCATAATGCACAACCGCTTGCAGTATGGATTGTGCAAACATAATGTGCAAACTGGTTGCATGTTGGGTTCTGCAAGCTTAATGGACAACCTCTTGCACAACAGATTGTGCAACTGCTTGTGCAACCACACTTGCACAAATGTAATTTCAGTTGGATTCTCCTCTTGCACATAGTTTGGAATCTAGTTTCCACTAGCACAATAGCATTTGCGCTAGTGGACTGAGACGGTTGGATACTACCCAATACCTCCACAGTTTGCACCAATGGCACCTCACCATCTATGCCTGTATCCAGGTCATTTCTGTATTTTGATGTTAACTACAAAGCAATCCCTTTACAAATGGTAAGAACATTTTGGACACCATTGTTGCATTACTCTTTTCCTACTTATAAATATGGGCCTAACTTCTACAACCATTCAAGGTCTTTTTAACCTTCTTCAAGGCCCTAAACTGTCTGTTTACTTAGTGAAAAATTAACTTTAGTATGAAGTTTTGGTAAGTCAAATACTTCCAAACCCAATGCTAATATTAGACTGAGGGCTGTTTCACATGTGCATGTAACATACCAGATGCTGCTGCAAGATATTCTGTCCTTGTATTTAAGCACTAGCCTAGTTGCCTTAGGTGACCAGGGATTGCATGCAGGCAAGTGAAAGGTTGGCAGAGGCAGCACGGAGAGCTCCATACTCCTATGTACCCAGCATATGAACCATGCAGACTACTAGAGTAAGGAAACCCCCTCCGTGTCCAGCATAGAACAGAAATGCAGTTCTCTACCCCTTCTGTCAGCCCCCAGCATTGTTGGAATTTTTTGCAGGCTAGAAACTGTTGAGAGCTTATTTACAAGGCTGGGCTTTTCTATGTAGGATGCATGTCCAAGATATGTGTAGTGATTAGTGGTAACTTACTAATAATAACTGCTGAAAGAGAAACACCCCACATATATATTGGATGAATAAATATGGCAAATGCAATTTTGAAGCTATCCTATGAGAAAGCTATGACATGATACATTTCTTTTAGAGGTGTTTGTCTACCAATTTATCCTATTATGAAAAGCAAGATCAGCCATGGTCATGAAGTACACTTACTAAAGACAGTGTCTTCAGAAGGAGAAGAGTTGAAATAGATTTTGATTTGGAAACTCAAATTTGAGAATATGCAGAAATATTTGTTTAAATATAGATGGTTAGATTTTTTTTTCTATAGATACGCACACCATTAAAGGGACCTAGGCATTAACTTAGGGACACTCATTAATAAAATAGAAAAGTCTTAAAATATTATGACAAAACAATTCTTACCAGGTTAGTCCAACATCAACACTTTTTTCTCCTGGCTGCAGGATTCTTCACAGAGAGATGAGGTAAGTACAGAAGGTCAGGAAGGAAATGCAAAACAATACCTGTGAGAAATTTAGAAATGCAAAGCCATTGTTTTCAAATCAAAATCAATTCTACCTAAAATAGAAACATTGTACTCTATAAAGGAGAGGGAGAGGGAGAGAGTAATACAAACAATATAAACTTTTAGGAGCTGGTGCTTTATTTGTTTACATAGAGGGAATTCCTTCCTATTTTGTAATGTGCTGGGTGGGGAAAATATACTCCAAATTGTTTTTATAATCATGTCCCAAACCTAGGAGAAAGCCAAAGCAATAATTAAAAAATCCAGTTATTTGATGCTGATGTTCTAGTCTAGGGTGGCCACTTATGAATTTCAAAAAAAGAGGAAATGCATCACCAAAAAAGAAGACAGAAGAGGCCATGGATTTGCTTGCATATGTTAGTTTATATGTATAGATGCAAATTTAGAAATAATTATTATATTCTAAATAGAAACACAATACATCTCACCATGGAAGACTGTGACCAGGTGACCTGTGTACCTTGCTCAGTCTGCTGTCCAGGTGCTGTTGATGGGCAACTTCAAGGCCCAGCTCTTTGTTCTAATGGTTCTTTATCTTTAAACTGGACCTGGACTGGACAGTAATTCAAATAGAGGACCCCTTCAAAACAGAGGACAGTCCTCTGGCAGCCCTTCAATTAGAGGGCTGTTCCCTGTAAAAGAGGCCACCCTACTTTTTCAGACTAAAAGAAAACCTTTTAAAGTTCAATTACATAAATACATTCTATTATATACATAAGCAGTCTTTCATAGATGGTAGCAACCAATAAACTCCATTTAAAGGAGACAGCAGTGTTAGGCATTAAACTTAAAGCCAAGATACAGCTGCACTTATTCTAGTAAACTTAAGATAGTTTCACTAAAAGGCAAGAAGTATCAATCAAAAAGGCTCCTAACTTGGTTACTGAAAACTTGGTTATTCAGGCAGGTATTTGGGGTGGGTTAGGGTATTTTTAAATAATGTTTAATGTGTAATTTTACTGTTTTAAATTGTACTGTTGTACATTGCCCAGAGTGGCCAGGTAACCGGCCAGATGGGCTATTAAGAAATTTAATAAATAAATAAATAAATAAATAAAACTTATTTAGCTGGAAGACATTTATGTCCAGGGAAGCAAACACGTTTTAATGCCCCAAAATGATTTTGGTAATAAATACTATAAAATTTGTTTTAGCAAGTCTACATTAGACTTAAGGTTAAGGATCCTTATTATGTTGCTCCAGTGGAGCCCAAGTGATCCTGTCAACGAAATCAAAGGGCATACCCAGCAACAACTTAGGTAGCTGATTTGTCAAGCTACTGGCTCTCTATAAGATCACTGTAACCTTAGGACTTCAGCTCACGAAAGCTTGCAAACTTCTTTTTACCAAACCGACGGCTTACAACACTCCATAATTCCAATGACATAGGCCCAACATATATTCACATGAACAAAACATTCTAAAAAACTGATCACCGCATTTTTAGAGAACTGAGGCAGACATTTTAAACTTGGCTCAACTCCAGGAAATCTGAAGAACTTAAGGCACAATCCTATGCATGTTTATACAGAAAAAAAATCCTACAACTCCCAGCAATTATAGGACTTTTTTTCTGTCTAAACATGCATAGGATTGCACCCTTACTGAAAGTTGTTATACAAGGAAGATACAAACTGTACATTACGCTCCAACCAGTCTTGCTAGAAGGTTAATGAAGATGTGTACCCTAATATATACACTATGATTGCAAGAGCAAGTCAGTTGTCTCTTGCTGAGAAAGACTGCAAGCTTTAGAGCCCATGCTATGCATGTTTACTCACAAATAAATCCCAACAAATTAGTAGGCCTATCTAATCCAGTATCCTGCTCCCACAGTGGCCAACTATATACCTATCGGAAACTGACAACAGGACCTGAGGGCAATAGTCATCCCACACTCTTGTTCCCCAGCGACTGGCATTCAAAGGCATGCAGCTCCCGATCCTAGAGGTAGCCTATATCCATCATGACTAGTTATCATTGATAGCTTTATCCTCCATGGGATTTGTCTAATCCCCTTTTAAAGCCATCTAAAGTGGTGCCCATCACTACATCTTATGGAAGATAATTCCACGGTTAACTGTGCACAGTGTGAAGATCTTCATTTTATCTGTCCTGAATCTTCCACCATTCAGTTTCATTAGATTAACCTGGATTATGATATATGGCGAAAAATCTCTATCTGCTTCCTCTACATCATGCATAATTTTATACACCTCTATCATTTATCAAAGGTAAATACCCTTTACTATTATTATCTTTCTAAGCTAAGTGGTAGCATCCAATACTGGTCCTACTTAGAGTAGACCCATTGAAATGAATGGGATTTAGGTTAGTCATGACTAACCTAAGCCCCATTCATTTTAATGGAACTACTCTATGTAGGACTAACATTGGATACTACCCAAAGAACCCTACACATTGTACCCCTTCCTCGTAGGGAAGCTTCTCCAGCCCCGATCATTTTGCTTGACCATTTCCAACCCAACAATATTCTTTTTGAGGTACGTGACCAATTACAATCGCATCACAGATTTGTATAATGTGGCATTATGATATCGGCACTTCTATTTTCGATCCTTTTCTTAATGATTCCCAACATAGAATTTAATGTTTTCATAGCAACCACACACTGGGTCAACATTTTCATTGAACTATCCACCATGCTCTTCAAGGTCTCTTTCCTAGTTGGACACTGCCACCTTAGACAGTGAATATGTGAAATAAGGATTGTTTCCTCCAATTTGCATATCTTTAAATTTACTCACATTGAACCGCATTTGCCATTTTCATGCCCATTCCACTAGTGTGAAAAGATCCTTAGAAGCTCTTCGCAATCCATTTTTTTTTACCACCCTGGATAATTTGGTGTTATCTGCAAATGTGCCCAAGTTAAAAAGAGCCAGTCCCAATACAGATCCTTGGGGACCACAGTTCTTACAACCTCCCTTACCTGGTAAGTAAGCATAAGACTGCAGTTTTAGGGTACAGTCCTGTAATCAAGATCCACCAGCCGAGGGGCTACAGGATTCACTGGACACTTATTTCCCCCACCCACCCACCCACCCACCCAGGTAAGCTCTCTGTTCACAAAGGCAGGCATTCCGCTCAAACCATTATCAATGCATGCCAAAACAAAAACCCATGAGCACCTTGGCCTTGCAGGATCACAGCACAGATGCATGAAGCAGAACAAACAGCAAAAGACAAATAGTGTTTCACTACAATCCCCAAGGGACAGGTATATTCATACTCACTGCAGTCTTCTCCCTCACCCCATAGGTGGGAAGGCTGAGACATGAGCACTTAAGTAGCTTCACTCTCACTCCCTCACAAACACTGACTACACATCCAGGTTCAAGATGAAGCTGCTGGACAGCCACTTGTCAGGGATGCTTTGACTTGGGTTCCTGCATTGAGCAGGGGGTTGAACTCGATGGTCTTGTAGGCCACTTCCAACCCGACTGTTCTATGATTCTAGGTTTCTATGACTATGTGCACTACCTGCTGATTATTGCTTATTACTCATTCCCTCTGTCTGTCTCCCCTTGCTCTACACAGGACCCTCTCCCACAGGTACAGGATCCATCTCACACCCCATTCCCTTGCCTACCAGGAGGGTGGTGCACCCCATGACCAGCAGCAATAACTAGGGTATTCACATTGCTCTTCATGTTTGCTTCAGGCAACCTCCTACACCCTTGCAGTCTCCATGACAGGGAGTTATGGTGGAGGTGTTCCAGGGACACGACACCAGTTACCCTGCTGACTTTTGAGCCACTGGTCAAAGCGCAGCAGCCTTGACCAATTGGCGACCAATTGGCAATTTTTCACCCCACACATGTGTTGTTTCATTTCAGAATCTACTTCATCCCAGATGCAGATCAGGAAAGGCTTTGACTGTACTAGATGTCTGGCTCACAGACAGACAGACAGACAGACAGACAAGCTTCTTTGGTGAGCTTCTGCCAGGCTTTAAAATCCTGGCTGTTCAGGCAGGCATTTGGGGTGGGGGGGTTTAGAGCAGTGTTGTTTTGTTATGTTGTTTTGTTCAGCTGATTATGAAAATGTGTTGTATTTCCTGTTATTAGTATTGTACACTGCCTAGAGTGGCCGGGTAGCTGGCCAGACGGGTGGCTAATAAATCAAATAAATAAATAAAATGATGATGACAGACAGACAGATGTAAAGGTAGAGGTAGGTAGGTCCCTTTCCCTTATCCTAGTATGATCTGGCTTCAGCTAGCCTCAGGATGGGAATTCGAGGGGATGGGTAAGGAGTTTGACAGTGTTGGGGACCGCGGCCCCTCATGGTCTGCCCACACAGGTTCCATAGAGCAGCAGGTCTCTCAGGGTGAGCTAGTGGTGCAGGAGCTACCACCACTCTGTGTGCAGGTGGGAAGAAAGGAGGGAGGGGGCAATGGGTCATGCTAGAAGCCTACGCTGCAAGGCCAGCCTATCAAGCAAACTAGCAAGGGGGAGGGTGGATCGGTGACATGGATTGCCCATGCAATGCTTCTCGCGATTGGCTTAGGTGTGCCTGGCTAGGGCTCCTCCGCAGGTGCCTGCGCTCCTGACGTGTACAAACAGGTGTTGAGAGAGAAATGGCCCACGATGTGCCTGATGTCTTCCTGTTGCTGTAGCCGAGTGCTTAGGGAACTGCTCTGTAGTAGGTTCAAGTTCTGGAGGCTCCTTCTCTTTTAACATGACTCCCAACTCTCAAGGCAAGGAAAAGGTAAGTGAGGCCGTGTTCACTCCTTCTCCCCTGCACCCTGCCCTTTGCAGTGAGCCACTAGGTGATGCTGCTGTCAGTGGACCTGTGGTTGCCCTTGTTGCATGGCCCAGCCCTTCCCTTGGGTGGGCCTCCAAACCTTACCACAGGAGGACCATGTGTGTGTTGTCTGCAGGCATCCTGCCCAGGAAGCTATGTGGGTGCTGTATTGCATGTCTTCTCCTCCCTCCCCTTTGTGTATCGTGCTCACAAAACAGTATTTTTGAGCAGCACAAAGGAATTCAAACACCTGCCTGGAGGGATGCCAGGGGAATGACAGCAGCAGCGCTGTTGCTGACTGTACCACAGGGGCTGATGGGAGGGGGGACTGTAGTGTCATTTTGCATGTTGAGTGTGGGATGATGCAGTGGAATGTGCTGGTGGGGTGCCTCCATCACTGTGTGTTTATTGGCTTCCTCCATGTGTGAGTGGGCATACCCGCATGTTGCTGGTATAGTCCTTCATTGGTGGGAAGTGGTGGAGTTTGCAGGGAGGCTGTGGGCATGCCTACTGTTTTATACTGTATTTCTGTATTTGGGTTTTTTCCCCTTCTGGGCTGAGCACACATTGATCCAGTTCACATGACATGCCAGGCTTATCAGCCGTTGTTTAATCCACGATGACCCATGGCATGTGCTGGGCGCCATTTTGACTATGCAATCCCTACTAGGGAGTTGCAGTGTCATGCAAACCTGGCCACCAACACTTATTTGGCAACCCTTGCATAACCCTCAGTTTCTTGTAGCATTATATGAGGATTGTTTAACCCTCAAATAACCCTTTGTGGCTGGGTTCGCATGACACGGCATCAGCTGAGCAAGGTTTGCATATTCAGAATGGTGCCCGCCGTACACCATAGCTCACCATGGGTTGAACAACCTCCGATGTGCCCAGCGTGTCATGTGAACTAGCCCAACTGGATAGAGGGGCCATTCTGCTGACACAGCAACAACATATATCCCTGCCACCACCCAGTAATGTGGGTAAGAGGTTGCTGTGCCTGAGCTACATCAAGATAACCTTTAATCAGTAGCCCAAAGAATCCCATTTAATTCAAAAGTTAGCAGCCTCTTTCACCAACGTATTTTCCAAAATAAAATTAATAAATCACCTTCTTGGTGTGTTCTCTATTCTTAAGACTGAAAGCAGCAATAAACATGTCTTACCTGCCATCTTTTCCCACCACCACTTTTCCCAATATAAAGAGTGTTGTGGGTGTAAAAACAAAACAACCCCCCCCCCGCCAAGAAACACCACTATTGGTATTGTTGAGCCACCTTATTTACCCAGATGCAAAAGAATAGACAAATTCGAATTAAAACTGCTAAATGAAGCTAAACCTCAAAACTTTATATTTGGCCCTGACTCGTAGATCTTTCTAGCATGAAAAGTAGCATAAAAGCTAACTTACTGGAAGGGATATGGCCTTAGATTTCTGCAAAACCATCGCAAAAGACAAGATGCCAGATTCTGTCTTGTAAAGATTTCAGTTTTAATTACATTCCCTTCCCAAGACACTTTTTATTTCTGGCCCTGCTGACGATACCTGATATCTGTATTATATCTGATAAGCGGACTTTGGTTTGATGGGCAGCAGGAGTTTGATGTGTTCATTTTTAATGACAACACTATGGTTTATGCAAAATTCATATTTATGAATTCTTTCGGCTATTGGGACAGTATAGAAATGCAATTAATTAATTAATTAATTAATGCATCAGTATACAGTTATTTACACTAACTTCTCCTCCTCCCCCCCACAGATTGGAGGAATCCCTTCTTCACAGTTTGCTTGGGTTCACCATCCTGAATAGCCCAGTCATCTGCAAACCTGACTACTACATTTTTCACAGATGATTCCGAAGTATTTATGAATAAATTAAAACAATACCAGTCCCAATACAGATCCCTGGAGGTCCTTACTGCTTATTTCCCTCCATTGTGAGAACTGTCCATTTTCTCCTACTGACCACTTCCTCTTATTCAATTATTGCTAAGTTTCCTGAGGATCCTTTGGTAAGAGAATTTGTCAAAAGCTTTTTGAAAGCCCAAATACATAAAGTCTGCTAGATCACCCCCGACTACATTAGAGTTGGATGAGCAGTCTGCCGTATCCCTAATTTATAGGCATGTTGACATTCTCAACAGAAGAGCGTGAAGCAAGAGCTGTGCTTCTTCTTCCTCTGCAAGGCTTGCTCATCTAGATATGTAATGATTCTAGCTTTACTAATCCTTTCCTCCAACTGAGGCTAGGGATATACAGACTGTGTAAAATCCGCTCCGTCTATGTTTCATGTCAAGTGCCTTTTGTTCCATCATCCACTCACAGACGGATGCCAAAAAAAAATTGTCATGCAGAAAAATACCCAGATAATTACGTAAGGGGGTTCATAATAATTTACATAATTTACATTAGTACATAACATGCAGCATATTGTCCCCTATTCCATTCAACTTTTCCTCAGCAGAAACGTGCATATTTTCTTACAAATAAATATGCATAAATTTCAGGAAAGTTAAAAAAAACTCAAAAGTCCACAGACTCCGCGTGTCCTGAGGGGGTCATTCAGCAGTGGATTCTGCAGGTTGGATTCTTAGACATCCGAGCTCATTTTAGTCCATTTTGAACTTCTCCAGCATCCCTAATTGAGGCTATATGTGAGAACTTATTGAACTGTCCTCACGTTAATTTTTTCAAAATAGTATTCTGTTAGCCACCTTCTAGGCTTCACATATGGTAGCTGAAGTTAGTGACAATGCATATTTTTGTTAGAATTCCACATCTGAGTTCTTTTAAGTACTCACAGGTTTATGCCACCCATTACTTTTTTACATTTTACTATCCATTAGTCTAGAATTTCATTTCTTATCACTTTTTGACTCAGTAAGGTTAATATGGAAGCTTTCTAGTTTATTGGACTCTCCCCATCTTTGATATAAGGCCATTCATCCACACATTGAAGCTCTGCCTAACTCACCATGCACATGAAATGGCAAGCATTTGGAAATTTTAATCTTGGAGGTCCTGGACCTCAACATTCAAACAAGCTACATGTTTCAACCAGGACCTCAGCACTCCACTTCCTAATGTAACTAGTCCAGAGATGCACAACAACCGCCCATCCCCCCCCCCAACACTATCTATCAGCCCAGCTACACAGTACAAGATATCCAGAGACTTCATAGGCAAGCGAGCCAACATGCCTATCAGAAACTTACCATTTCTCTATATTCCTAAATATCAAACCTCGCTCTGCCAGGGCTCCCCCCACTAATCCTAAGGTGTATTTTTGGTGTATGGCAATTATCAGGTCATCATCAAAGAGAAGGGTCCCTTCTAAGGGATCATTTTGCTTTTTCTCAGGATGGTGCCTTCCTGTTCAAAGATTCTCATTCTCTGTGACAGCAGGTAAGCTGTCAGCATCAGAGTGGGACTAATCTACTTCATCCCTGAAGGTGTCACATGCATACCGTTTTGCTTGAGCAGCCATTTTGGTCTCAAGAGATGTGCCTGCACCAAGTACACACCCAGAGCTTCTGTCTTGGTGAAAAATACTCGACAGTTGATAGCTGGATTTCTAGATTCATACCAGGTTTACCATTTAAGTTTTTTTTTTATCCAAAAAGTTGTGTGGTTTGTTATTAAGATTACTGTGGTAAGGGGAAGGGACATTACTGTCACAGTCCTCTTGCCCTGCAGCTGAACACACACATGGGCTTAACTCATCTGGCTCCTACATTTTCCGCTCAATGCTTTGTTGTTGAGGTTGCAGTACTCCCTCACAAGCCATCTGTAAATATTTGTCTGTGGCAAGCTTTTACCAATTCAGGTAGAAGGATCTAGTTTCAAGGGAGATGCATTTGGCTAACTTGCACTCCTAAATATCGTGGCTTCTAAGAAATGCAACCCTCAGCAAGTGTGAACTAGATTACAGTTTGAGATGATAAAGGGGGATTAAATAGCATATAGGCTCATTTGGAATCACAGAAGTCTAACCCACTTTAATGTGGCCAAATCTGCACCTTTAGTTTTATCTTGTCTTGTCTCACAGCTGAATCTCCATGTTTAGTTTTAAAACATTTCTATTTTTGATCTCCCAGCATGAAGGTTCTGCACTAGAGAAACCTTCTAATTTGAAGGATCCATGTGGTAAGCATGTAATGCCCATGTGAGGTGAGACACATTTCCTGGTAGTTTCCATGTGGCATCCTGCAAACTGGGCCAACGATGAAGACTGAGAACCAAACGTCTACAGAGAAGCACTACCTTGTCTTCTCTTTGTTTTACCTAAAACCGAGGACTAAAAAACCCGCTTATTTCCACAGATATATTTCCAGTTTCCATACAGTGGAATTACATGTTCAGGATACTTATTCACAAAAACATATGGAGATTTTTTTCCTCCCAGTTTAGATATGAAGCAATGGTTCACACTGTATTTGTCTTACCTGCTATTGTGCATCATATTCCCAATTCAACTGCATAGATGCAAATTGCATGTGCAACTGACTTAATTCTGCAAAACATTTCTCATTCAGAAGTGCAGGGAGCAGTATGGGTTAATACAAATCCAGTTGCACTTTGCATATGTAGTTAACTTAATTGTGCAGTGACAGACACAATTAACAGCACAATTCTGAGCATGTTTACTCAGGATAATTCTCACTCTTATGTCCAATGGGGCTTATTCCTTAGTAAGTGTCTTTAGGATTACAGGCTACACCACCAGTTTTTCACGTAGATTTGATGATAATATTCACAAACCTTCTGGATCTTTGAGGCATTATCCGTAAGAGCAAATATGTGCCTTGGAAGCAGAAGATCACAGATATTCACAGCATCCCTACTTGAAATTATTTTAAAAACGTCTTCTTTTGCTGGTTAATACATAATATGAAAACCAAAAAAAAGAGAGCTAATAAGCTGCTTCTTTGGAAGTGATGTTATCCTCCTGCAGAAGTACTGTAGAAGATGTTGAAGATGTTGTTGTTCAGTCGTTAAGTCGTGTCCGACTCTTCGTGACCCCATGGACCATAGCACGCCAGGCCTTCCTGTCCTCCGCTCTCTCCCGGAGTGTGCTCAAGTTCATCTTCATTGCATCGGTGATGCTATCTAGCCATCTCATCCTCTGCCGTCCCCTTCTCCTTTTGCCTTCAGTCTTTCCCAGCATCAGGGTCTTTTCCAGGGAGTTTTCTCTTCGCATTAGGTGGCCAAAATATTGGAGCTTCAGCTTCAGTATCTGTCCTTCCAATGAGCACTCAGGGTTGATTTCCTTTAGGATTGACTGATTTGACCTCCTTGCAGTCCAGGGGACTCGTAAGAGTCTTCTACAGCACCACAGTTCGAAAGCATCAATTCTTTGGCGCTCAGCCTTCCTTATAGTCCAGTTCTCACAGCCATATGATACTACTGGGAAAACCATAGCTTTGACTAGACGGACCTTTGTCAGCAAGGTGATGTCTCTGCTGCTTACTATGCTGTCTAGGTTTGCCATAGCTTCCCTCCCAAGGAGCAAGCGTCTTTTAATTTCATGGCTGCAGTCACTGTCTGTGGTGATCTTGGAGCCCAAGAAAATGAAATCTGTCACTGCTGCCATTTCTTCCCCTTCTATATGCCAGGAAGTGATGGGGCCAGATGCCATGATCTTAGTTTTTTTAATGTTGAGTTTCAAACCAGCTTTTGCACTCTCCACTTTCACCCTCAACAAGAGGCTCTTTAGATCCTCTTCACTTTCTGCCATTAGGGTGATATCGTCTGCATATCGGAGGTTGTTGATAATTCTCCCGGCAATCTTAATTTCGACCTGTGATTCATCCAACCCGGCGTTTCTCATGATGTACTCTGCATATAAGTTAAATAAGCAGGGTGACAATATTCAGCCTTGTTGTACTCCTTTCCCAATTTTGAACCAATTGGTTGTTCCATCTCTGGTTCTTACTGTTGCTTCTTGGCCCTCGTACAGGTTTCTCAGGAGACAGGTAAGGTGGTGTGGTACTCCCATCTCTTTAAAAATTTGCCACAGTTTGTTGTGATCCACACAATCAAGGGCTTTAGGGTAGTCGATGAAGCAGAAATAGACATTTTTCTGGAATTCTCTTGCTTTCTCCATGATCCAGCGAATGTTGGCGATTTGATCTCTAGTTCCTCTGCTTCTTTGAAACCCAGCTTGTACTTCCAGTAGTTCTCGGGTCACATGCTGCTGAAGACTAGCTTGTGGGATTTTGAGCATAACCTTGCTGGCATGTGAAATGAGCGCAACTGTACGGTAGTTTGAACACTCTTTGGCGTTGCCCTTCTTTGGAACTGAAATGTAAACTGACCTTCTCCAGTCAGAATTTGTGGCCACTGTGGAGTGTTCCAAATTCATTGGCATACTGAGCGCAGCACTTTAACAGCAGCATCTTTTAGGATTTTAAATAGCTCCACTGGAATACTGTCATCTCCGCTAGCTTTGTTGTTAGCAATGCTTCCTAAGGGCCACTTGACTTCACTCTCGGGGATGTCTGGCTCAAGTTCAGTGACTGCACTATCATGGCTATCAGGGACATTAAGATATTTCCTGTATAGTTCTTCTGTGTATTCTTTCCACCTCTTCTTAATCTCATCTGCTTCTGTTAGGTCCCTGCCTTCTTTGTCCTTTATCATGCCCGTCTTTGCACAAAACGTTCCTTTGAGATCTCCAATTTTCTTGAAGAGATCTCTAGTCTTTCCCATTCTGTTGTTTTCCTCGATTTCTTTGCATTGAAATGCAAAATTTCTTTGCATTTCTTTGCATTGTTCATTTAAGAAGGCCTTCTTGTCTCTTCTTGCTATTCTCTGGAACTCTGCATTCAGTTGGATATATCTTCCCCTTTCTCCCTTGCTTTTCGCTTCCCTTCTTTCCTCAGCGACTTGTAAAGCCTCATCAGACAGCCACTTTGCTTTCTTGCATTTCTTTTTCTTTGGGATGGATTGAGTTGCTGCCTCCTGAACAATGTTATGGACCTCCATCCATACTTCCTAAGGCTCTCTGTCTATCAGGTCTAATCTCTTACATCTATTCCTCATCTCCACTGTATATTCATAAGGGATATGATTTAGGTCATACCTGAATGGTTTAGTGGTTTTCCCTACGTTCTTCAATTTAAGCCGAAATTTTGCAACAAGAAGCTCATGATCTGAGCCACAGTCAGCTCCAGGTCTTGTTTTTACTGACTGTATGGAGCTTCTCCATCTTTGGCTGCAAAGGACATAATCAATCTGATTTCGATATTGACCATCTGGTGATGTCCATGTGTAGAGTCGCCTCTTGTGCTGTTGGAAAGGAGTGTTTGCTATGATCAGCGTGTTCTCTTGGCAAAACTCAATTAGCCTTTGTCCTGCTTCATTTTGTACACCAAGGCCATGCTTGCCTGTTATCCCGGTGATTTCTTGACTTCCTACTTTGGCATTCCAATCCCCTATGATGAAAAGGACATCCTTTTTTGGTGTTAGTTTTAGAAGGTGTTGTAGGTCTTCATAGAACCGATCAACCGCAGCTTCTTCGGCCTCAGTGGTTGGGGCATAGACTTGAATTACTGTGATGTTGAATGGTGTGCCTTGGATTTGTACTGAGATCATTCTATCATTTTTGGGATTGTACCCCGGTACTGCTTTTCCCACCCTTTTGTTGACTATGAGTGCTACTCCATTTCTTCTAAATGATTCTTGCCCACAGTAGTAGATATAATGGTCACCTGAATTAAATTCGCCCATGCCTGTCCATTTTAGTTTGCTGATTCCCAAGATGTCGATGTTCAGTCTTGCCATCTCATGTTTGACCACCTCCAGCTTACCTTGATTCATTGATCTTACATTCCAGGTTCCTAAACAATATTATTCTTTACAGCATCAGACTTTCTTTTCACCACCAGACACATCCACAGCTGAGTGTCCTTTCGGCTTTGGCCCAGCCGCTCCACTCTTTCTGGCACTACTTGGAAATACCCTCTGCTCTTCCCCAGTAGCATATTGGACACCTTCCGACCTGAGGGGCTCATCTTCCGGCGTCATCTCTTTTAGCCTTGTGATACGTTCCATGGGGTTTTCTTGGCAAGAATACTGGAGTGGGTTGCCATTTCCTTCTCCAGTGGACTGTCAGAACTCTCCGCCATGACCTGTCCATCATGGGTGGCCCTGCACGGAATAGCTTATGGCTTCACTGAGTTACACAAGTCCTTTCGCCACAACAAGGCAGTGATCCATGAAGAAGACTGTAGGATAGATCTTTTTAAATTTTTATTTGTTTTTATTTTGTTGTTATTCTATTACAAAGCTGCCTTTAAAAAGATGAAGAAAAGTCTGATTTTAAATTCTGGTAAAAGCCAGAACACAGTTAGACTTCATCTGATTTGTTTGGATGATTTGTGTCATTGATTAGCAAGTCAATGTCTGTCGCAATCTCTTTTGCCAGTTCATGACTTTGACAGAAGCCCTCAGGTTTAAAACCTGAAAGTGATTTAAGGCCTGTAATACATAACGTCCTAAACAAACTGGGGACATTCTACCACTTTTGCACATTTAACTGAAACACAGGCAGAGCTAAAGAGCCAAAAGAGAAAATTAACTCACCTGCACTAATGTCATTCTGAAGCTTTTAACGAAAGTAGTAGGAAACAAAATATATTTCAAAGCTGGCTCATACTTTAGGCTATAATAAAGCTATCAATATGGCATTCCAAGTAGAACAAACAGGACCACTTTGTGGGAGGGGACAGGGGAGGAAAGTGCCCAGTGTTGACCTGAGCTTAAAAACCAATAACGTCCATCATAAACCTCTGAAAACAAATTTATTAGAAAAAAAACAGTGTGGTCAGCTAAATCTGTACCAAGTGAACAATTTGATCCTAACAGGCTCCTCAATATACTTGAATGAAAACTAAGGAAAGATTTAGAACTTTCACACATGTTCATATATAGGCAGAACACACTTATCTTGTGAGATACCAGAATCACACAGCTGACTACAGCCCAAAGCCTTTGAGATCCAGCTTCACAAGGCAGCCAGAGTAATCCACATACCATGCGTGTCACAAGAGGAGAGCAGGTGATCCTCTAAAAAGATCTGGAGAGTTCTGCTCTTCAGCAGTATGGGTGGATCTGTCTGTTTGGCTTTCTCCCCACATGCTTAAAAAAAAAAACAACACTCAAGTTCTTTCTATCCTGGACATGAAGAAATGTGTACATTCCAGTAAATTCCTCCTAAAAAACTAAACTGAAACAAAATTCTCATCTGCACTGGCCAAGTTCAAAAGGTCCAACTACTCCCAGCATGGAGAGAACAATGTTATACCTGCCTGCCATATAGTTTTAAAGGTGAGAAGCCTATCCGAAAAAAGAGGTGACACAACCCTAATTCAGAGCAAACATGGTTTAATATGCAGGGATTCAAACCCAGACTTTTAAGAGCAAAGCACTCAGAGCCCTGGACCTGGATGGATGCATCTGTCACTTTCGGTTTCTCCCACATTCATTAAAAAAAAACACCTCAAGTTCTTTCCATCCTGAACATGAATAAAATGTAAATTTTGGTAAATTCTTATCAAAAATGAAGAAACAAAATTCTCAGCCAACTTTATTTAGTAGTTAACTCTAATCAGGGCTTCCAAGACTTTCATGCCCTCTCACTCTTTATCCTCTCCTACCTCTGCATCTTTCTCAGCTTCCCTGTAGCTGTCACCCCCGGTGACCCCCCAACCCAGTTGTTATGTTTGTTTATGATACTGTGCAAGTGTGCTCATATAAAGCCTTAAAATTAATCACATGCAAACATAGTGGAAATAACAGGTAACGTATAGAAAGCGTCAGGTTTAGTTTCATGCAGGAGCTATTTTGGTAACAATGTGGGTGTACACTATGCAAAGTACCTAAAGTAATGGGCCAGTTTGGACAACACAACAGCCCGTCATGTGTTAATTAACCCACAGTCTGTTCTAGGGTTCTGCGAGGGTTATTTAACCCTCGCATAACCTTTCCTGGCCAGGTTCACATGACATGACAAGCCACAGCAACCCCACAGTCAGGGCTGCATATTCATAAAGGCTAACGGTACACCCCGCAGCTGCTGGAGAGTTAATTAACTCATGATGGGATGTCCTGTCATCTGAACCAGGTCAATGTGAAAACTAAGACTGGGAAGTTGGAAGTTATCAGAAAAAAACAATGTATGAAATTGGCGATGTTAGAATCCTAGCAGATTTAGTGCCCCCTCATACACTGTGATTTAGATGTATACCAATTATATTTGAGTAAAACAAATATGGAGGTGCATATCATGATGGGATGTCCTGTCATCTGAACCAGGTCAATGTGAAAACTAAGACTGGGAAGTTGGAAGTTATCAGAAAAAAACAATGTATGAAATTGGCGATGTTAGAATCCTAGCAGATTTAGTGCCCCCTCATACACTGTGATTTAGATGTATACCAATTATATTTGAGTAAAACAAATATGGAGGTGCATATCATGTTAGGTGACCAAATTATTGTGGCTTCCTGTCAAGGGTTCCTTCAGTAGCAAATGCAGATGCTCACCTCTAATGTGTGAAACAGCTCTCAAATGTATAAAGCAAATAATTTCAGACAGCTTGAGGAAGGAAGCTAACTCACATACTACAGGGAAAGGTAAGTAAGGGTGCAGTCCTATTGACTGAGCCCTCAATGATCAGAAGCCCCCGAACTCAGAGGCTTCTGATCATTCAGTGCAGGGTGGGAGGATATCTTCTGCTCCCCTCCTCCTGCCCTGCATTTTTCGCTAGACGGGATTTATGCCCATCTAGAAATGGCATTTTGATGTGGGAGGGAAGGAGGCTGGAGAGGATACTCATATCCTAGCATCTCTTATTTATTTATTTATTTATTTATTATTATTATTAAATTTATTAATCGCCCATCTGGCTGGTCACCCAGCCACTCTGGGCGATGTACAACATACAATAAAACAATTTAAAACAATAAAATTCTACCATAAAAAATTTTTTAAAATACCCTAACCCACCCCAAATGCCTGCCTGAACAACCACGTTTTTAATGCACAACGGAAGCTCATTAAAGAGGGGGCATGACAGAGTTCCCTAGGGAGGGAGTTCCACAGAGTGGGGGCCACCACAGAAAAGGCCCTCTCCCTCATCCCCACCAGTCTAGCTGTCCTGGCTGATGGGACAGAGAGAAGGCCATCCGAGGCTGATCTTGTTAAGTGGCCTGTCTGGTGTTGCTGGAGGCGCTCCTTAAGATATCTCTGGTCTCCTCCCCTCCCCATCCATTGAAACACCCCCTTTTCCTCTTCTCCGAGGTCAATTTTCCAGCCTCGGAGGCCAGCCAGTGTAGTTCTGTCTGTGCCAGGTGTGAGGGAGTGGGGGAATGGGGTCGATCTCCAACTCCCCCTTCCAAGGTTGGAGCACTGTCTCTGATCTCTGAGGGGGGAATCCCCATTATCCTATGGCCCCTCAGACAATGTCTAGGGGCCACAGAATTGCTCCCTAAGCTATCTTAATCCATGGTAAGGGTTCCAAGCCCATGCTTTGGAGAACTCACTGAATTCATTATTTTAAGTATAGACATATTAGCTCTGCCACCCCCCACCCTCTGTTAATAAGAATGAAGAATATAAAAAAAGCCATGCTGTATCAGACCAAGGGTCTATCTAGTCTGGCATTCTGTTCACACAGTGGCCAACCAGCTGCCCACAAGAAACACCATGCTACCTCCAGTATGCCTCTGATACTGGAGGTAGCATATAGCCATCAGAACTAGTAGCCATTGATAGCCTCCTCCTCCAGGAATGTGTCTAACTCCCTTTTAAAGCCATCCAAAATGAAGGACATCACTATGCCTTGTGGTAGCAAATTCCACAGTTTAACTATGCACTGTGTGAACAAGTACTATAGTATTCATCAATGAAACAACCATGAACATTAGAAATATCAGGCCATATGGCATCACAACATTATAAGCAGAGCATGCTCCTAGAAGTGAAGGACAAAGGTAATTTCACTTTTAGGACAGGTGGCTGTAAGGTCCTTCCAAAGGAGACTCACGGGACAGCAATCAGGAATGCTAAAGGAAGCTTAAGGAATTGTTTTATTTGAATGCTATCCTACCTTATCAACAAAATGCTGGAGGGGTTTGAATAATTAAATTCAAATAACAGGTTCTAGGACAACAGTAAAGCCAGGAAATTTGACAGAGTTAGAAACAATGCTGGTCAAGGGATGGATGCTGATAGATATGAAGAATAGGAAGGACAGACAGAATATGCCTTACTAACCTCAAGAACCCCAGATCATTTATAGTTATAAACTAATCACATACATCCAATCACATAGATTATCTTGTGGATCAAAGGATCCAGTTTGTGTGTCCATCAAGTGCTCTAGGTAGAGCACCTTCATGTTAATAGGTGCTCAACTCCTTAAACATAACATCAGTTTGTAATCTCTCTCCTCAGCCTTTCCTCCATTCTCAACAACAAAAAAATTACAATAAGCCTGATGCATCCGTGCCTTAAACGTTAGTTATGTATATGCATTATAAATGTGGAATGCTGTCTACAGATGCTCAGGGCTGCTTTCACTTGAGTGGGATTTACATGCATAAATGAAGAAGAGAGGAGGTTCCCTAAAGCAAGATGTTGAAATTCACCATAGTATTTCTGCACTATTCTCCAACATCCAAATAATACCTTGGAAAGTAGCACCACAGACCTTAGGCAAGGGCATGTTGTATGTACACAATCTGCATCAACTCTGCTCCTCTGTTCTGTAGGACAAGGGAAAGCTCACCTTTCTTCATGCTCTGTTCAATGTTTTCCTGAGATTCTCAACAGAGTCTGCAAGCAGGAAAGAGTGCAGATCCTACCAGTAGTACAGCTGTTGCCCATCAACACATAGATTGTTGATGTTTGCTCATATAAAATCAGTTGGCTTGCCCAACAGCTGTGCGTTTGAGTAGTGTTGAGTTAGCCTATTGCATCTGAACTGGTCCATATTTTTTTTAAGAAGAAAAAACCCAGTAAAGTCGTC
>NC_139465.1:20792500-20832500 GCF_057233095.1 Heloderma suspectum | reverse complement strand
AAAGACAAGGTTTCCTTTCCAGATGGACCAAGGATGACTACTTTACAATACTTGGGGACAGGCAACCTGATGCTTTCCAGATGCTTTGGATTACTACTCCTGTAATCCCTGACATGCTGGCTGGTGCTGATGGGAGTTGTAGTCTAAAGGAACTGAAGGGCATCAGGTTGCCTCTCCCATCATCCTTTCAGCCTAGCTCTTGGCTATCTGATCACAAACATTACTAGTTATTTTGTCTTGCTGGGCTCCTTACCAACAGCATCAACAGAAGATGTGCTTTGCAGCAACAGTAGTATAGAACAGGAGGCACAACAGAAAATTGCTCAGAGAAGTAGAATTTCCTGTTGCGGGGCTTATGTAGCTGCTGCCTGTACTGATCCTGTCAGGCCACATGAGTTAGCAATGATAAATGCAAGGCGATTGATCTACCTACATACTTGAACTGGTTTAGCAATAATTCCATCGTCATAGGAAATCCTGAGAACTGTAGTTCTGTGATTCGCCCTTGGGAATTCTCAGTACCCT
Source organism: Heloderma suspectum (assembly GCF_057233095.1). Taxonomy (NCBI): domain Eukaryota; kingdom Metazoa; phylum Chordata; class Lepidosauria; order Squamata; family Helodermatidae; genus Heloderma; species Heloderma suspectum. The sequence continues at coordinate 20,831,975 of NC_139465.1, read as the reverse complement.
CACCAAACTACAATTCCCAAGACTCTTTGGGGGAGGGGGAGTCATGAAAGTTAAACGTCCCTCTCTATTTATAATTTGTAGTACAAATCTGGCTTTGGAATGCTTTCACATATCAGCATGTCGGACTGAAATCAATCCAACATGTAGCCTTTCTGGATGGATGATGTTGTCCATGAGAGCAAATGACCCTTAATAGAGACAGGGAAACCGCACAACCAACAGCAGATGATCCCTGAAGATTTTTTCCAAAGTGACTGCCCATATCAGTTTGCCCATATTTATCAAGCGCCAATTGCTATTGCAAAATTGCCCAATGAGTACTCATGTTTAGGGCAAATCCCTACATTCATACATAACATACCTGTTGATTAGAAACTGCTAACATCTGTCATATTTAACTCCTGTTCCAGGAACTAAAGGGTGCATTCATTCATAATACTCACTGGTTTTTCCTTGTGTGCTTTAGTTTATACAATGGCTAACCTGAATTAGAAAACATTAGAATGTACTTTATGGTACATTTTCAAGATCAGTAGAAGCTAGTGTGCTTACACTACCCTTTTGGTTGCACATGCCAGACAGTTCAAGAACAAAAATAGCCTATTTCACTGTCCATATTAATCCATGTATTTTATTCCATTGTAATGGAGTTTTTTTTAACAAATCACTGACACAAACCAGATTTCAAAATTGTGGAAAATATCCTGCTTTTACCATTTTGTAACTCATCTTACTGATGTGAACAAAAGGAAGATTGAAGCATGGTTAAAAGGCTAAGTAATGTGAGTTAAATGATCCAGAGAGCAAATCCTAAAAGTGTGGAGTGATTATATGTGCAGTACAAACCTAAGCATATTCAATAGGACTTACTCCCTAGTAATTGTGTTTAGGATTTCACCCTTAGCAGAATTTTAAAAAGTTTTTTTTGTTTTTTTTTTCTTATGAACCAATCTTGAATTAAAAAGACAGTGATGCGGTAAGAACAGAGGATGAAGTTTACAATTTTATGGGGAAACTATGTTCATAAATATAAAGAATGCCTGGACAATATTCTCTAATTTCATAACAAGGCCTTACACAATGAATAACAGGCAAGTTAATCTAACCTTCACCACCACAAAATCTAGGAAGACAAATGAAGATGTCGTGGTAGCATGGATCACTGATGAGCACTGAACACTAGTGTTGGATTGCACTGACTGGAGGCCACATCTGTAATCAAGCAGCTGTATGTATTCTTTAACTGCACAGTTAAGTCCATCTTTACCACCCTTCTATTTCCCAGTGTATTCACTATCTGCAAAGGGCAGCTCTAAGCATAAATACACAGTGAGAGCCTACACATGATTGTCTCTCCACATAGCTACAGGTCCTAGTCATTCATTCAGATTTCTAGGCCACCATTTAACCACATTTATCCTCAAAAGCAGAGTCACTGGTTAAAGTGTTAGGCTAGGATTGAGGAGATCCCGCCCCCAAGCTCAAACCCCCACAGGGTCACCATGGGGCCAGTCGCTAACTCTCAGCCTAACCTACCTCTCAGGGTTATTGTGAGGGTAAAATGGGAAGAGAACTATATATGCCATCCTGACTTCCTTGGCAGAAATGCACAATTTAATGTAAAGGGGGAAAGAAAACCTTGAAGCAAGCTTTGGAGCAGCTGCCATGTGGTTCCCTCATTTAGTGCCCACAGTGACCTGGTTTGCATGATCGCAGCATGGTTAACAAGCTGCAGTGGCTTATTAACCTGTCTTGTGTGCCGACTTCCCTAATTACCCTGGCTGGTGTGGCTTGCTATATCATCCAAACCCAGGCAGCATGGCTTGTTTTGGGGGGCATCAACCCTCAAATAACCCATGAGCTGTTGCTCAGTTATTTGAGGGTTTCTGCCCCCCCCAAAACAAGTCACCTGGGTTCGGATGACATGGCAACCCTGCCAGCAAGGGTAATTGGGAAAATCCAGCTGGCACACAGCCAGCACACATGGTGGAGAACATAAACCACCGTGGCTTATTTTCGTTGCTGTGATTGTGCAAACCGACCCAGTGTATGTTTAGTTTGTTAAATCACATACAGGATGCAGATGTGTTATTCTAAAAAAATGTTTCTCCAGTATGTTCTTTGAATAGAATTGTCACATCAACATTTTACAAGCATGGAAGATTTTGAAAGCTGAGATATTTCATGTAAACCCCATTTAAATAATATGGCTCTTCAATAAGAACCATCTGACTATTCTGTGTTCCAAACCTGAACAGAAGGAGATTCCTCAACTTACCTAAGCAGCATAAACAGTTGTTTAAAACATATATACTACCAGCAACCTAAATTCTCCTGGTGCTAGTCCATGTGTAACCAAAATGGCGCCACCCATCCAAACAAGGGAAGTATCAGCAGGCTCAAGGGAACCCTTGAGGTTTTTAGAAGCGCAAAAAATATTTCGGAAAACCAGTGGGGGCAACCTCTCCCTCAAACACACACACCAGTGAGGAGTGAATATGCTCAGTGATAGGGTTAGGTGAGAAAACGATTGGGTTCATACTATCAATGCAAACGTGCCCATTTTGCACTCCTCAAGCATACACACAAACCAGAACACAGCTATAGTGCAATATTCACACTATTCCAACACGGTGCAGTTCGCAAATCACAAAATGTTCACAAGAAATGCATATAATAGGGAGGATGCACACCAAAATGTACATAATTGGAATGAGTGAACAAAAAATGAGTGAACAAATGAGTGAACAAAAACACACTGGGGAAATGGTTTGGGGAAAAATGCATGTATTTGGAAAAGTGTGTACAAAAATGCTGCCTTGCCAATTCATGTCATTTATTTATTACACATAGACCTGGTTTGCATGTCATGGCCAGCTCATCGTGGGTTATTTTACCAACAATGATCCATGGCACATGCTGGACATGTGTGGCCACTGTTTTCAATATGCAACCCTCAATCAGGTCAATCGGAGGTTGTGGAATATCATGCAAACCCAGCCATCATGGATTATTCAAGGTTAAACAACCCTTGCATAACCCTGGACTGGTAATAGGGTTATGTGAGTATTGCTTAAACCTTGAATAGCCCAAGAATGGCAGGTTCGCACAACACGGCACAACCCCCAATTACCCCAATTGGGGGTTGCATATTCAATATGGCAGATGCACATGCGTCATGCGTCATGCAAAGTGGCCCATACACACATGCAGAAAGAATTTGTAAACCGATGCAGAAACAGGATGGAACAAAATGTTGAACAAATATGAAACTGAGCAGAATCTGATTTGACAGATTCATCCACCCCTACTTCGTGGGTACATAATGCTAACTGACTGTTGGAAGACAGAAAATAGTGAAAGGGGGTGGGGGTGGGGAATGGAATGTTTGGAATCCTGAGCAGGAAAACCCCTTACTGCAACAATTTGTTGCAGGATCCACTTCTTTCCTCCTAATATTCTCTTTGTTGTTGTTGTTGTTCAGTCGTTCAGCCGTGTCCAACTCTTTGCGACCCCATGGACCATAGCACGCCAGGCCTTCCTGTCCTGCACTCAATATTCTCTTAAATAATCTCTAATTTTGCAACAGAATCCATTCAGAACACCTCAAAAGGCTGTGTATATCCTAATGAGATGATACACTTCCTTCCAAAGTAAACAATAAGTATTATAGCAAAAGCCTTTACCAAAAATGCCATTCATTAAACAAAGGAGGGTGAAGAGAAAAGTAAAGAAGAACCTGTATTTTTTCCAGCTAACATGTAATTTTCAGGATGCATTTTTAAATGATCTGCAACTGTAGAAAGCTCCATCAGTCAGACGATACAGGTAGATAATTCACCAAACTGTCACATGATCTTCCATCAGTCTAAAAGATGTGAATATATTGCCACAAGCTTTGGGAATAATGGGTGCACCTGTTTACAGTGTCACCTCTGTTTGCTAATTGTCTCCTTGAGCTACATTTTACTTCTAATGCATTTATTTTTGACAGGCAGCGTCTATTTAGAAATCACATTACTTCAAGAGCAATTGTTCTTTTGTCTATCAAGTAAATGAAGTGTTGTTATACAGATTTCAGGTTCTGATTAGTGAAGTATCAGCATGCCACAAAAGGTCAATCAGTTATTTACCTGAAGTAACAGAAGTATGACAGATCTTTTTGAAATTTTCCAATTTCTGATAAGAGCCTGGGCCAATATTAATAGCACTAAGTACAGCAGTGTAATTACTAATACCAGTAGACGTGCCACCTAGTAGAAATGGTGGTGCTGGTGGTAGCAATAACAATAATGTGTTTTCATTTTGTTATTATTTGCATTTTTAAAAATCTGCTGAAATCACAGAAATGAACAGGAAAATAACAAACATGCCTTTCTGTTGCATGCATGGAGTGTCTGAAGACAATGGCTGAATCTACACATAGCAGTTTTACCATTATCATACTGCAGTGATAACCACTGGTGCCCACTGGTGTCATGTGCACCAATAGTTATCACTGCAGTATGATAACAGTAAAACTGCTATGTGTTGATTCAGCCAATGTGGTAATTTCTGTTCAAATCAAAAAATATGCATGCATTGTAGGGATGGCGGAGAATTTCTCCCCGAAACTTCGGGGGGCCGAGCGCCAACGTGTTCGGCCCCCCCGAACAAGTTTCAGGGAGAAATCCTCCGCACCCCCCCCCCCGCACCCCGCACCCCCCCCCCGGGACGGGACTTACCTTCGCCGAATGTCCCTCCCGGCGGCGGGTCCAGCCGGCAGTTCGGCGGGTGTTCGAGCGGGGCGGGAGCGGCAGCCGGTCTTTTGACCGGCTGCCGCCGCCACCATTCCAATAAAAGAAAAAAAAAACGCCCCCGTGATAGGCTACGTGACGATTAATGTAGCCTATCATGGCTGACTTTGCAGATCTAGCCGTGATAGGCTACGTTAATCGTCACGTAGCCTATCACGGGGGCGTTTTTGTTTTTTTTAAAAAACAATGGAGTTCGCGGCTGGGCAAGGCGGGAAGCCTCCTCCCCGGCCTGAATGTCGGCCGGGGCGAGGTGGGAAGCCTCCCCCCCCGGCCTGAACTTCGTGGGGGAAGCTGCGAAGCGCCTCCCCCCCACCGCGAACAAGCTTCGACAAAAGGTAAGTGCCTTTCGTCCACCCCTAATGCATTGGAACCCCATGCATTGGACCTGAGTTTCTGCATCAGGTCTCTGCTTTGAAAAACTTTGCTAGAAATCTGCTATCCTGTTTCCTGCCTCCCAGCTGAGCAGAGCAGACGAAGCTGCTCCAGCTGGTCTAGGGACTATTGAAGCAAGGAAGCTCCCAGAGAGTGAGCAATCAGAGCGAGCAAACAGGGGGAGCAAACAGGAGTTGGCCAGGGGAGTTGCAGTGGAAGAGGAGACAAAGGAGAATAAGGCAAACAGCTGAGCTGAGCAGAGCAGAGGAAGCTGCTCCAGCTGGTCTAGGGACTATAGAAGCAAGCAAGCTCCCAGAGAGCGAGCGATCAGAGTGAGTGAAAAGGGAGAGCAAACAGGAGTTGGCCATGGCAGTTGCAGTGGAAGAGGAGACAAAGGCAAAGAGTGGGACTCTGTTTTTAACCTCCAGTGAGTAGAGGACCAGGCACTGGCTACTCTAGAACAATCAGAAAGCTAGACACAAAAAGGGAAAAGAGACTATGGAAGGACAAGACTCTCCAGTGGTAGGGATGTACGAAAGTCACCTTTCCACAGATTATGTTGATGGTGGGGGGGAGGAGTTCCGTCCCTCCCCCCGGAATCCTCGACAGGGGGGAGGCGATCCGTTCCTCCTCCCTGGAATCCTCCACGGCCAGCTGTGCTCCGTGGCAGCTCCATGGAGTAGCTGGCCAGGCCCAGCCAGGCCAGAGCCGTCCGTAGCTGGATTTCCAGCCACGGAGGGCTCTGGGGGGAAAAAACCAAAACAACCACTTACACAAATGGTGGCGGCTACGGCCACCGCCATTTGCGTTCCTTATTTTTGACCGTCTTAATCTACGTAAATATTTACGTAGACTATGGCGGCAAAAATAAAGGGGAATGCAAATAGCGTAGCGGGTGCTATTTGCGTCCCTTTTTGATTCACTGTTTTAGCCTACATAAATATTTACGTAAGCTAAAACGGCGAATCAAAAAGGGATGCAAATAGCGCCTGCTATGCTATTTGCATTCCCCTTTATTTTCGCCGTCATAGTGTATGTAAATATTTACGTAGACTAAGACGGCCAAAAATAAGGAACGCAAATGGTGGCGGCCGTAGCCACCGCCATTTGCGTACACGGTTGTTGTTGTTGTTTTTAACCCAGCCATGATTGGCTACATAAATCTTTACGTAGCCTATCACATCGTTTTTTGTTGTTGTTTTTTACAAGACTGCAAATGGCGGTGGCGGCCGGTCGGAAGACCAGCTGCCGCCACCGCCGAAGCCACAGGCAGAGCCGCCACCACCTGGAAGATCCACCCCAGGTAAGTCTCTTCCCGGGGGGGATCCACGGGGGGGTAAGGGGGTGGCAGGCCGTTCCGCCATGGAGTTTGAGGGGCCGAATGCACTGGCATTCGACCTCACTGAGATCCGTGGCGGAATTCTCTGATATCCCTATCCAGTGGTGGTGACCTGCAAGGTGTGTGCAATGTTTGTTTTCTTGCCTGAGAACAACATGGCCTACATGTGCAACAAGTGCAAATTGATCACACTGCTGGAAGAAAAAGTAAGAGGACTGGAGTGGCGACTGTCGACCCTCCATGCAATAAGAGAACACAAACAGTTCTTAGACAGAACAGGGGAACTACAGTAGCAAAGTGAAGAACAGAAGTTTGAAGAGCAACACCAAGCTGATGCAGAAGACGGTAGGGATGTCAGAGAATTCCACCACGGATCTCGGTGAGGCTGAATGCCAGTGCATTTGGCCCCCTGAAATCTGTGGCGGAATGGCCTGCCCCCCCCGGCCCCCCCGCAGATCCCCCCCGGGACGAGATTTACCTGGGGTGGATGTTCTGGGCGGCAGCGGCTCCAGCGGTGGCTGCAGCAGCGGCGGCTGGTCTTCTGACCAGCTGCCGCCGCTGCCATTTGCAGTCTGGAAGTGGGTTTGTTTTGGGTTTTTTTTACAGAGACGTGATAGGCTACGTAAAGATTTATGTAGCCTATCATGGTTGGGTTAAAAAAAAAAATGCGTACGCAAATGGCAGTGGCTATCGCCACCGCCATTTGCGTTCCTTATTTTTGGCCGTCGTAGTCTACATAAATATTTACGTAGACTATTAGGGCAAAAATAAAGGGGAACACAAATAGCGCAGCGGGTGCTATTTGCGTTCCCCTTTATTTTCGCCGTAATAGTCTACGTAAATATTTACGTAGACTAAGACGGCCAAAAATAAGGAACGCAAATGGCGGCGGCCGTAGCCGCCGCCATTTGCATATGTGGTTTTGTTTTTGTTTGTTTGTTTTCCCAGAGCCCTCTGCGGCTGGAAATCCGGCTGCGGATGGCTCTGGCCTGGGCCTGGCCAGCTGCTTCGCGGAGCTGCTGCGGAGCACAGCCAGCCGTTCAAGGATTCCGGGGGGGAGGAACGGATCACCTCCCCCCCCGGTCGAGGATTCCGGGGGGAGGGACGGAACGCCTCCCCCCCACCATAAACATAATCCGCGGAAAGGTAAGTGACTTTTGTACATCCCTAGAAGACGGAAATGCTGAGGTGAGGAAAAATGCCGTAGAGGATACTTCTCAGAAAAGAGTGATAATTAGGAGCAGAAAAACTAGAAGCCACTCTGCACCAGTGGAAGCAGTGGAACTATGGAACCATTTCCAGGTACTTGAGGATGAGACTGGAGGACAGCTTCCAAAGAAAGAATTACAGGGGAACCTGCATGAGAGTGAGCAAGAGGCTGAAGTGGGGTTGGCAGAGAATTTCTCCCTGAAACTTCAGGGGGCCGAGAGCCAACGTGTTCGGCCCCCCGAACAAGTTTCAGGGAGAAATTCTCCGCACCCCCCTGCCCCCGCACCCCCCCCCCCGGGACGGGACTTACCATTGGTGAATGTCCCTCCCGGCGGCGGGTCCGGCCGGCGGTTCGGCGGGTCTTCGTCCGGGGTGGGAGCGGCAGCCGGTCTTTCGACCGGCTGCCGCTGCCACCATTTCAATAAAAGAAAAAAAAAACGCCCCCGTGATAGGCTATGTGACGATTAACGTAGCCTATCATGGCTAGATTTGCAAAGTCAGCCGTGATAGGCTACATAAATCGTCACGTAGCCTATCACGGGTGACTTTAAAAAAAAAAAAAGCGCATACAGATAATGGCGGCCCCCATAGGGAGCCGCCATTCACGTTCCTTATTTGGTCGCTGTAGTCTACGTAAAGATTTGCGTAGACTACGGCGAAAATAAGGGAAACGCTATTTGCGTTGCCCTTATTTTTGCCGTAGTCTATGTAAAGATTTACGTAGACTACAGCGACCAAATAAGGAACGCGAATGGCAGCTCCCTATGGGGGCCGCCATTTGCGTACGCGCTTTTTTTTTTTAAAGTCACCCGTGATAGGCTACGTGACGATTAACGTAGCCTATCACGGCTGACTTTGCAGATCTAGCTGTGATAGGCTACGTTAATCGTCACGTAGCCTATCACGGGGGTGTTTTTTTTAAAAAAAAAACTTTTTAGTTCGCGGCCGGGCGAGGCGAGGCGCCTCCTCCCCGGCCTGAATTTCGGCCGAGCGGGGCGGGAAGCCTCCCCCCCGGCCTGAATTTTGGCCGGGCGAGGCGGGAAGCCTCCCCCCCGGCCTGAACTTCGCGGGTGGAGCAGCGAAGCGCCTCCCCCCCACCATGAAAAGCTTCGAGGACAGGTAAGTGACTTTCGTCCATCCCTAGGCTGAAGGTCAGTCAAGCAGAGGCGATGAAACCCAGGCCTACAACAACAAGAAGGGAAGAGTAGTAGTAGTGGGAGACTCCTTGCTGCATGGGATTGAAACCCAAGTATGTCGTGAAGACCCATGGACTCGCCAGGTATGCTGTCTCCCGGGAGGATGGATTAGAGACATGACTGAAGGGTTGCCCACACTCATAAAGTCCACTGACAGGTATCCCTTTCTTCTCATCCATGTGGGAACAACTCATACCGCCAAGTGGAGCTACAAAGAAATCATGTCAGATTTTGAAGCTCTGGGAAGGAAACTCAGGAACTTTGGGGCCCAGATAGTTTCCTCATCCATCCTTCCAGTAGTTAGAAGAGGATAGAAAGGGAAAGAAAAATACTCCGGGTGAATGACTGGCTACGAAGGTGGTGCCGACAAGAGAGATTTGGATTCTGGGACTATGGGCTATACTTCCTGGAAGATGATCAAATGCTGATAATGCTGATCAAATTTGCAGATGACACAAAATTGGGAGGGATAGCTAATACTTTGGAAGACAGAAACAAAATTCAAAGTGATCTGGATAGACTGGAGTGCTGGGCAGAAAACAACAGAATGGCATTTAATAGGGACAAATGCCAAGTTCTGCACCTAGGAAAAAGAAACCAAATGCACAGTTACAAGATGGGGGATACGTGGCTCAACCACACTACGAGCGAGAAGGATCTTGGAACTGTCGTCGATCACAAGCTGAATATGAGCCAACAATGTGATGTGGCTGCAAAAAAGGCAAATGCTATTTTGGGCTGCATTCATAGAAACATCGCTTCCAAATCCCGGGAAGTACTAGTTCCCCTCTACTCAGCACTGGTTAGGCCTCATCTGGAGTACTGTGTCCAGTTCTGGGCACCACACTTTAAGAAGGATGCAGACAAGCTGGAGAGGGTTCAAAGGAGGGCAACAAAGATGATCAGGGGACTGGAAACAAAGCCCTATGAAGAGAGACTGAAAGAACTGGGCATGTTTAGCCTTGAGAAGAGAAGACTGAGGGGAGATATGATAGCACTCTTCAAGTACTTGAAAGGTTGTCACAGAGAAGAAGGCCAGGATCTCTTCTTGATCATCCCAGAGTGCAGGACACGGAATAATGGGCTCAAGTTACAGGAAGCCAGATTCCGACTGAACATCAGGAAAAACTTCCTGAGTGTCAGAGCAATACGGCAATGGAACCAATTACCTGGGGAGGTGGTGGGCTCTCCCACACTGGAGGCCTTCAAGACGAGGCTGGACAGCCATTTGTCAGGGATGCTCTGACTTGGATTCCTGCATTGAGCAGGGGGTTGGACTCGATGGCCTTGTAGGCCCCTTCCAACCCTACTATTCTATGATTCTATGATTCTATAAGATGGACTGTTTGCAAGTGACTGGTTGCACCTCACAAAGGCTGGGAAGAATATGTTTGGCCACAGCATGAAGACCTTTATCAGAAGGGCTTTAAACTGAATCCTACAGGAAAGGGAGACGTAAAGTTGGGGGTAACAATGGACAAACGCTCATGCACCGCAATGGAGAGAACAGCTCTAATAGCACCCAATAATAGTCTTCACAAACATGTAGGAAGAAAACCAAACTATGAAACACATGGTCTTCGATGCCTATATACTAATGCCCAGAATATGGGAAACAAACAGAACGAACTTGAACTCTTAATACAGGAGGGAAATTATGACTTGATAGGTGTAACTGAGACTTGGTGGGATGACTCTCATGACTGGAATACAGCAATTGAAGGATATAACTTGTTCAAAAAGAACAGGAGGAACAGAAAGGGAGGTGGGGTTGCACTATATGTGAAAAATACATATCTCTGCACAGAAATACAGGAGGATGAGCTTGGTACCCCATCAAGAGCATCTGGGTTAAAATAAAGAGAGCAAAGAATAAAAGGAACATGGTGGCCGGAGTCTACTATTGGCCACCCAATCAAGGAGAAGACGAGAATGAATCTTTTGAAAAGCAAATATCAAATGTCTAAAGGAAGCATGATGTAGCAGTAATGGGGGACTTCAATTTCCCCGATATTTGTTGGGAGACAAATTCTGCAAAACATGGCCCCTCCAGGTAATTCCTGACTTGTGTGGCGGATAACTTCCTCCTACAGAAAGTAGAGGAAGGAACTAGAGGATCAGCTATCCTTGACTTGATCCTAACCAACAGAGATGACTTAGTAGATCAAGTAGCAGTTACAGGAACTCTGGGGGAAAGCGACCATGTTATACTTGAGTTCTTGGTTCTAAAGGAAGCAAAAGCCGAGAGTAGCCAAACGCATACCCTGCATTTTAGAAAAGCCAATTTTAATAAACTCAGAACAATGATAAGTAAGGTCCCATGGCAAGCGACTCTAACGAGAAAAGGAGTCCAAGATGGGTGGGAGCTTTCAAAAAGGAAATTCTCAAGGCACAATTACAAACAATTCCAACAAGAAGAAAAGGCAGAAGAGAACAGAAGTAGCCAATGTGGCTTCACAAAAAGCTTAGAGATGACCTGAAAACAAAAAAGCATACATATAGGAAGTGCAAGGACGACTACAGTACAAAGGAACAGTACAGGCAGTTAGCACAGAATTGCAGGGATGGCGTCAGGAAGGCTAAAGCTAGTAGCCAGTGTGGTATAGTGGCAAGAGTGTTGGACTAGGAGCTGGGAGATCCGGGTTCTAGTCCCCACTCAGCCATGGAAGCTCACTGCGTGACTTTGGGCCAGTCACAGACTCTCAGCCCAACCCACCTCACAGGGTTGTTGTTGTGAGGATAAAATGGAGAGGAGGAGGATAATGTAAGCCGCCTTGGGTTCCTTGCAAGAGGAAAAAAGGCAGGGTATAAATGTAATAAATAAATAAATAAATAAAGCTGAGAATGAGCTGAGGTTAGCAAGGGATGCTAAAAGCAACAAAAAGGCTGTCTTCAGATACATGCATAGTAAAAGACAGAGGAAAGAAATGGTGGTTCAACTATTAAATAAGGATGGCAAAATGATAACAGATGACAAAGAAAAGGCAGAGGTGCTCAATTCCTACTTTGGCTCAGTCTTCTCCCCAAAGAGGGTCTATGACCCCCCTGGCAAAGGTGAAGTACAGGCTGAAGGGGCAGGATTGCAGCTTGAGATCAATAGGCATATGGTGAAGGAACTCCTAATTACTTTGAATGAGTTCAAATCTCCAGGGCCAGATGAACTGCATCCTAGAGTAAAAAAGGAACTGGAAGAAGAGCTCTCAGAACCACTGTCTATTCTCTTTGAGAAATCATGGAGGATGGGGGAAGTGCCAGATGACTGGAGGAGGGATAATGTCATCCCTATCTTCAAAAAGGGTAAAAAGGAGGAACCTGGGAACTACAGACCAGTCAGTCTGACATCAATCCCTGGGAAAATTCTGGAGCAGATTATAAAGCAATCAGTCTGTAAGCATCTTGAAAACAATGCAGTGATTACTCAAAGCCAACATGGATTTGTCAAGAACAAATCCTGCCAGATTAATCTGAACTCATTTTTTGATCAGGTAACCTTCCTTGTGGACTGTGGGAATGCTGTGGACATAATATACCTCGACTTCAGCAAAGCTTTTGACAAAATGGCCCATGATATCCTGATGAGCAAACTAGCTCAAAGTGGGCTAGATGAAACAACAATCTGGTGGATCCACAGTTGGCTACAGAATCGGATTCAAAGAGTGCTTATCAATGGGATCAAACTGGGGAGAGGTAACAAGAGGGATACCGCAGGGCTCAATCCTGGGCCCAGTGCTCTTCAACATTTTTATTAATGACATGGATGAGGAGGTGCAGAGAATACTGATAAAATTTGCAGATGACACAAAATTGGGTGGGATAGCTAATACCTTGGAAGACATCAACAAAATTCAAGTGATCTTGATAGACTGGAGTGCTGGGCAGAAAACAACAGAATGAAATTGAATAGGGATAAATGCCAAGTTCTGCGTCTAGGAAAAAGAAACCAAATGCACAGTTACAAGATGGGGGATAAGTGGCTCAACAACACTACAAGCGAGAAGGATCTTGGAATTGTTGTAGATCACAAGCTGAATATGACCCAACAGTGTGATGTGGCTGCAAAAAAGGCAAATGCTCTTTTGGGCTGCATTAATAGAAGTATAGCTTCCAAATCCAATGAAGTACTAATTCCCCTCTAGCCAGCACTGGTTCGGCCTCATCTGGAGTACTGTGTCCAGTTCTGGGCACCGCACTTTAAGAAGGATGCAAACAAGCTGCAGTGGTTCGGAGGAGGGCAACAAAGATTATCAGGGGACCAGAAACAAAGCCCTATGAAGAGAGACTGAAAGAACTGGGCATGTTTCACCTTGAGAAGAGAAGAGTGAGGGGAGATAGGATAGCATTCTTCAAGTACTTGAAAAGTTGTCACAGACAGGAAGGCCAGGATCTCTTCTCAATCATCCCAGAATGCAGGACACAGAATAATGGACTCAAGTTGCAGGAAGACAGATTCCATCTGAACATCAGGAAAAACGTCCTGACTGTTAGAGCAATACAACAATGGAAACAATTACCTAGGGAGGTGGTGGGCTCTCCCACACTGGAGGCATTCAAGATGAGGCTGGCTGGACAGCCATCTGTCAGGGATGATTTGACTTGGAGTCCTGCACTGAGCAGGGGTTGGACTCGATGGTCTTATAGGTCCCTTCCAACCCTACTATTCTATGATTCTGTTATTCTATGGGACACTTATTCACATGTTTATTGTGAATTAACAAAACCAAATTCTCTATTAATGCTTTTAAGGCCTACAGTACAATGGCAGGGTAGAAAAGCAGTGAGCATATCTCCGTGTACATTTTAAACTTGAGGGGGGGTGTTAGTATCCTGTACACCAAATGGTTATGTCTAAGGCTAAAGACAACATATTCAACATGAAAAACCTGAACCAGAAAAAATAATGTTTAAAACTGGATTCATTCATGAAGTAGGAAAGGACCAGCCTGCTGTGAAATTTGCTCTGTTTTCATAATACAACTAGGGAAATTGAGGAGTGGAGTAACTTACAGTGGCTAAAAAAGCCAACATTCCATAATCATAATAGGAACAATAATGGGATCAACATTTAGTTTTAGCAGCTTCACAGAAGTAGTTTTATTGATAACAACAGGGGAGATTTTCAAAGACACAAGTTGGAAGTTGGATGCCTTTGAAATCTCTCCTACTTCCCTAATTTCTATTACATGTGTTAATATGAACATAATGGTAGCAATTAAGCTCAGTTGTGTGTCTGAACACAATTTAACAACTCCAGGATGGATTTCTACTCATTTCCTGTCAGATCTAGTGAAGTTTGAGTATGGAGTGAAAGGGAAATAGTATTTTTCCTACCTATCTATACACCGCAATAGCATTTAATTTCTTTTAAAAAACAAAGATAGCCACACTGGTCCATGAGGGGGGAAAAGCCAAAATCCTTTATTAACACCAACTGAAGTTCCACAAAGGACTGTACATTTTTGAGCACTACAAAACTCTTCATCAGACTAGGTGGTACAAAATGTAGGGGGGAAATGGGGGCCAAAAAAAAAAGTTTAAAAATTAGACGAGATATTGTGGTCATAACTCAGTACAGGCTCAGTCTCATGATGGAGATTGAAGACTTCATCAGTCAGTCTTTCAACCTGTACAGCCTGTATGGCCGGCTTTTCTGTTCTCAGACATAGGGGTCAGACGTTGCTTTTTTTGTCCCAGAATGCTACGTGATACCTGAAGTGCTTGTGACTAATTCATTCATTTTGCAATCATGGAACCATTGTAGAACAGTGGATGGTGTTTGACAGGGAGACCTATGTTTAAATTTGTGTTCAGCTACTGAAGCTCACTGAGCGACTTTGGATCAGTTACACATATGAAGGGGGCATCACATAATTATTGGGGAGCAGGGCTGTTCTCCTGGTCCTGCCCCCAGCACTGGGCACCCTGATGGTCCACGCATTAGCAGTGAAGAAAGCATGGAAGCAACTAGTTGCACATTGGCTTCTACTACGAAATTGGGACACCACCAAGTAACACATGAAGGGGGTTCACCTCTCCCCTTACCCCACAAGGATAAATGTGTGCATAAAGTGGATATGCCCTTCCTTGGAGGAAGGGTGAGATACAAAGTGTGTGCATGTGCGAAAGCTCTAACAGGTCATGACTGTAATACCAAATTTTCACATCTCTTAGGTTGAAAATAGTTCTGTTCCTTAAATTAACTTCTTTCAGCATTGTAGTCTTCAGAAATACGAGCTTGTTCAACTATGATGTGTATACTGATTGGCACATGGGGCCCTATTATCTCATAGCATATGCTCTGGTATAGTTATTAGGCAGCTTCCAGTATGGACAGTGGAAGCATTTGGCTTTCTGTGACAGCCCTTTTACATACCCAATAGTCAGTAGATCAGTATATGATGAGCAGTGTTCTCATCACATGACTGCAGTTCATCACATTCCCTGCTGTGTTGAAATTTATAATAGCAGTTGCTTGCTTAGCTTGGAGAACAGAGAATCCATGGTTTCTTGAAATATTGTGGCATATAGTATGGCATATAGTGACAATGGGATGTTAGGTATAGTTACCCTAAATATAATTCAGTAGAAGGCTCACAAATCCCCTAATCTGGGCACAGGCAATGTGGTGTCTGTGGGCACCAGCGAACTCCTGGACCCCTCTCTTGGCCTCCACCGAAGTGCTCCTTCCCTTCACAAATTTCCACCCACCCACCCCCAAATAGGGATGTCCATCATTTGGAAATCTGGCCCTTTGGGGGCTCGACAGATTTCTGCTGCCCATCGGACTCAGTTTGCATCTGTGAGCCAAGCTGTGGGTTTTCCCAAATTCTGGGAACTTTTTGCAGTTCTTTTGGGTGGGGGGGAGGGGTCAGGCCGCAATTTGTGTGAATAGAGATTTGTGCAAACTTATTTATTTATTACATTTCTATACCACCCAATAGCTGAAGCTCTCTGGACGGTTTACAACAATTAACAATTTGTGCAAACTACAGCCATAATTTGCGCAAATTGAAACAGATAGACTTGCTGCAGACCAAGTTGGGCCACTTAGCGGAAGCAGGCCAAAGTCGGGGGGGGGGGAGCCAACAAAAGCTCATTGAGCTCCACCCCTGAAATGGATTGCTCCAACATCCTTACCCCCGAATTAACAAATGTTTTTACTGGAAGCTGGGATTGTTTCAAAGCAAATTGTGGGCCTCCAGCTGCTGCCATCTTCATTTCCCATAAATGCCTCTCGGCTCCATGTGAGGCTCAGACATTATTAGGAAATTATGATGGTGGGCAGCTGCAAGCCGGTGCTTTTCTCTGTAGCATGCCCAGCTACCAAGAAAAAAAGGGAAAAATTAAAAGAGATTCCTGGGGGGGGGGGCTAGGGAGAGAAGTGCAGGAGAACTAGGAAGGGCAGCAGGAAGCCAGCTGGGGGTGGGGTGGGGGTCAGAGAAACCAGCAGAAAACCAGTGAGTGGGGGGAGGAAAAGCAGTAGAAAGTCAGTTGGGGCTGTGGGAGCCAGCTGGGAGCAATCAGGGGGTTGGGGATGTGTTCTTGTACGTCTGAATCGATGAGGGCTACGTGTGTGAAAGACAGAGAGTATATGGCTGGTGAGCCAGAATGAGAAAGAAAAAGTGACAGGGGGAATGAGTTGGCTGGCAGATAAGGGGAGAGAAAAAAGAGTTTGCTTTCTGTGAAATAGGTTTCTGTCAGCACCAAAAATTGTAGGTTCAAAGGAGTTGTTTAGTGTGTTGGGGTTCAGGCCACACCTCAGCCTAGCACTTAGAGCATATCTACACCAGGCTAAAATCCCTCACTCTTACCACAGCATCTTCTTCCAGATTCCTTGTGGAATTAAGATCCGCTCCTTTTACATGATTTCATTGGGGGTGTGGGTCTTTCTTTCTTTCTTTCTTTCTTTCTTTCTTTCTTTCTTTCTGGGCAAGTTCTATATGTTTCATTATACAGCCACTAGATGGCACTGCAATAGAGCACTACTCCAGAATTTCACTGGAGAGTTATTGCTCTTTGAAGTCTCTTATCTCGTTTTCTCTGTAGAGAATTCAGCTGCTATAATGGCCAGAAGGGATAGAAGCAGCCCTGAAGATTGATGACGTCATGTAAAAGGCCCACAAAAGAGGGAGTGACCAATCGCGAGTGCACAATAAAAGCCTTGTGTAGAAATGCTGTCAGTCTTTGGGGAGGTTTCTTGTCCTTTGTAACTAACTATCCCATGATGACAGCTATTTTGTGGTGGTGCCCAGGACAGTTTCTCAGTTGCCAAGTATGCTAACAGGCTCAAAAAGCTTGCCTTCCCCTACCCTAATCCATTCTTGTTTAAAAACAATTACAGCCCAATACTGGAAGTCAGCTTTAGCCAGAATAATGGAAACTACATCTACAAGCAGGACACAACTGGTGACCACTATTCTACTTACTGAGCATTCCCCTAATCTCGCCGGTACTCCAAATCTCACCAGATTCCGATAACCACTCCTGTGCTACACAGCCAATGACTACTTCAGCCCTTGACGTGTAGCTGCTGTTTCAGCAACAGTGTCACGAAAGCAGTAATGCTTTGGCTGGGGACCCCACCACTAGATCCTACAACCTACTGCACATCTGTTGTGGAATATGTGATTGAGCTATACACCACAATGCTCAAACCCCTCATTCTGAAGATGTTCCTCTGATGTCAAACGGGATACTCTGGAATAAGCAGTTTATGTATGTCATCAAAAGTGTTGTACAATACTGAAAGCACCATGCTTCAGACACCAATGTGGTGATTCCAACATTACTTTTTCAAGGAAAAGGGGGAAAGCCATACAATTTTAGTCATGTCCATGTCAACCCTATGAACAAGCTGCCTCTGATCAAGCCACTTCTGACTCTTACATGGGAAAGCCAAGCACCGCTGCAATTTTATTAGTTTGCCAAAAGAAACAGACACAAAAAGCAGTGCTTGCCTTAAGTCACATTCTAAATTGGCTCCCTAGAGCATTTCCCTACCTTGTTCGCTAAAGCACTGTGTATGTTTTCTCAGTGTTTAGCATATGCTATGTAACCTGAGCAGGATTCATATTGTTCCTGTAGTTGTTTTTTCTAAAATATGTTCCCATCAGGACCATAATTACATGCAAAATACTAGACACCGAATCATTCATAAAGATGTTTAAATTTTTCTCTAGCATTTTTTTTTTTTTAGCAATCCTGAGGCAGCCATGTAGAGACAATTGTGAAAGAAATCACAGTCTCTGTCTTCTATTTCAGACTAGGGATAAACTTCAGATCAACCTGTGTGCCTGTCTATAAGCCAAGAACAGAAAGCTGAGAATGTGGGATGGGGAGAGTCTTCCCTAATATGTTACAAAAATCTAAGTGAAGTTTTCTGTTCTTTTGGCAGATGTGTGCAAGGTGTAAATATAAATCAGTCATAAGTGGCTGATCACTTTACTCTCTATAAAGCATGAGGAATCAGTCCTGAGATCTTCAAAGTCAAAAGTAACTCCACACTAGATGTGTTTTGAGTAATGGTAGCAATTATTCAGTTAGTCTTACTTTTCAGTCCAGAAATGTTACTAGATATCAACACTTGGCTAGCCAGCTTGCCAACACATACCTATGTTAGTCATTTGTAGCCTAAAAGGGAAAAAAAAAACCCACACCAATTAACTTTGAAGAGATACCCTATCTAGTTGTCTAAAAGGTGATCCTTACTTGCCACAGGAGGCTGGCCAAGTGGCCATTTACAAGCCTGCATTAAAGATGACAAGAGCTATCATATTAATCCATGTGATTCTTTCTGATGTAAAAGAGGCAGGACCAGATACTGAATTAAGTTCCAGGTTAAGATCGGACTATAGATGATAAAGGACATGGTTTCCAATGGAGTTAATGACAACTTAGCTATCTACTCTGAACTGGACACAACAGCAGCTATATACAGAAACGTAAAGTTAACACTGTTTGTAACATTTAAGGCCTTGGAAGTGAACATTTCCCATCATCATCTTCCTAGAGACTTCATACGTCACCATAAACTTTAAAAAAGAATCTTATATCTATTATGTGTTAATTTTAACTTACCGTCAGCCGTCTTGGATCCCAGTTGTCAGGTAGAAAGATGGGATATAAATAATGTGAAGAAGGGCTTTTGATTTCCTATCCCACTCCTCAGCCCAATTAGTAGAAGCCCACCCATGCACCCCTGGTGGTATCACATGGAAAATGATGGGAAACAGTTGGACTAGTGCAAAACTCACTACAGAGGGACCAAAAGGAGTTTGCAGCTGGCTTAGCTGGCTTAGCATAGTGGCTAAGAGTATAAGCTCTGAAATGCGGTCCCTTTTCAATTGTCTCCTCAGCCATGAACCCAAAGGTGTTTTCCCTCACAGGCACTTACCTTGGCATGAGGACAGGGTTGCAGCCAGGATGGTGGGAAAGTGGGCACCACTGATGGGGCATGTGCCCACATGCCAGGGAGCTTGGAGTAGGGGGCGTGGCAGCAAAGGGTATATAAGCTGTAACTCCAGCCCCCTGCTTCTTTTGATTCCCTCCCTATCAGTATGGGATCAGCTGGTCGCTTTAGGGCTGAGTAGGTATTATTTACCTGCCAGCAAATTGGCCAAGGGATTGTTGTCATTGTTGCCTACTCTACATTTATATTGGAGGATTGTTAGTTCTGATTAATTTGGGCACATTGATTAGAAACATTTTCTAGAGCCATGTTAGTCTGTGGCAGAAAAAACAAGAGAGAGTTTTGTGGAACCATAACACATTTATTCTGACATAAGCTTTCATGGAAGCTATCCTCTTCATCAAGATGCATCTGACAAAGAGGACACTGTCCATGAAACCTTATGCCAGAATAAATGTGTTAGTCTTTACGGTGCCACAAGACTCTTCATTGTTATTCATTAGAAAGGCAGGTATGTGTGGAAAATGCAGGTAGGAATAGGGTAGGTGAGTACCCTGAGGCACCTTTATGGTGACTGACGATTCCCGAGGCTTGCCGCTCAGGGCTATAGAACCAATGGGCAAGATACAGACTGCCTCTGGAGCTATCTTGCCTCAACCGCTCAGAGTTTTGGGGTTCCAAGAGGATGTGACATAGGAAGGACTCCCTACTCACCTAGAAAGGTGGAGCTACGAGGAAGAGTTGCCACAGGACCACCACTCTCTAAGGTCCAGGTGGTCTCAGCCAAACAACTCAGGCTAGTCATCTGTGGAGTTAGAAAGATTCCCACACCTACATGCCTGACAGATCCTGCTGTTTAAATAAATGTTAGTTCATTCCAACATCTTTATTACTATCTCTGCTTGCAATTCACCTTCTCAATTTGTCTGGTTTTGGTTAGGGATGTTAGAGAATTCCGCCACGGACTCCAGTGAGGCCGGATTCTTTAGAATCTGGCCTCCTGGAGTCCGTGGCAGAATGGAGCAATCCCCCCGCCACCCCGTAGAATCCCCCCGGGACGGAGCCTACGTTTGTCAGCCGTCCGCTGCCCTGCGAATGGCTGTCCTGGTCGGCGGCTGCCTTTTCCATTCCACTTTAGCCGTCCCTGTGGTAGCCATGATAGGCTACGTAAATATATATGTAGCCTATCACGGCAAAAGGCAGGAATGCAAATGTCAGCCGCTACACCATTTGCGTCCCTGTGGTAGCCGTGATAGGCTACGTATATATTTACATAGCCTATGATGGCAAAAGGCAGGGACACAAATGGTGTAGCAGCCACAGCCCAGCAGCGGATGGAAGTCCGGCTGCAGGCAGCCCCAGCTAGTGGCTCCGCAGGCTCCCCGCCGAGTGGAGCTGGCGGGGGAGGATTCGGGGGGGGAGGGATGGATCGCCTCCCCCCCCCAGCGGAACGGGGTAAGTCATTCGTACACCCCTAGTTTTGATGGCTGAGTCATAGCTTTACCTAGGAATGAGGTTTTTAGTACATAGCTTGCTTATCTCGATCTTCCATTGACTATGTTTGTGTGTTCTAATGGAATATGCCCCAAGTGTTAGGGATAGGGCACACTTTTAGTCTAATTAAAATTAAAATATATGTGTGATAACGAAATATTCTTACTTGCTATTTATTTATAAAATGTCTGCTCTGGGTTCCTCTTCTAACTGAAGATTAACTCAAAGAGGCTAACAACAGGATATAAATCCTGCATTTATAATAATCTTCCTTCCTTCCTTCCTTCTTTCCTCATTTTATCACTATATTAAGAATGTTTGGTGTCCAAAACCTGTCCAAAACCACAAGATACAGTCAAAACCACAGTAAACAAGAACTGGGGCCCTACTAAAATCCTAATAGATGCTGCCTAAAGACTTGTTGACAAGGGAGGTCAGGCTGAATCAAACTACATTAAATTATTATATTCTGAAGTATACATTTAAAACTATTGGGGGGGGCTGTTTGAAAAAATCCAACAACCTGGCCATATATACTTTAAAACTTTTGCATATATATATCACCAATATTCTTAATAAGCTCACCTTTCCCTCCATGTATTTTGATACCTCACACCAAACATTCTTAATATAGTGATAAAATGAGGAAGGAAGGAAAGAAGGAAGGAAGGAAGGAAGGAAGGAAGGAAGGAAGGAAGATTATTATAAAACAGGATATTTATGGCTAGGGTGTTTGGAACATTCATAGTCTTACATATATTTTCTCTAAGTAATCAGGAATGTATTGGTATTTTGAAATTATGTATCTCTAATAACACAAAAGTACTTAAGAACAGAAATAGACAGTAATGGAAAATGCAGTCAACTGTTGACAACATATAGAATTTCAGAAAATAATTTACAGAGAACAGCAGAGCAGATGAGTCAAAATTTTCTCAAAAATATTCCTTGCCTCCGATAGTCCAATGTAATTCATTTTCTATCTCTGTTCATTAATCATTGTTAAAATTAGTGATCCATTTCTTCCACTCTGCCATCTGCACTCAGCTTCGTAACAAACATGACACCTTCCTGCATAATAAAACCTGACAACTACGAGGATGCATTTCCAAATAGCTTTCTGCATATTTGCACCTCTATAACCGATTCCGTTGTCAGACAAAAGTGGATTATTTAACCAGAGTTCTTTCTTTATCAGTGCAGTATCTCTCTGTGTGTATGTGTGTTTTTGCATGCAAGTATGTGTGGATAAAATAATCAAGCAAAATCAGTTCAATTAAACAGAATTAACAAGAAGGTATTTTAGATCTGAACTATAGCAACTGATAGAACCTAACATCTAAACACAGTCCTAGTTCCAAGCATTAAGTGCATTTCTCCAGGCTCCATGTCAATATAAGCAAATATATCCAAACCTTCTGACTATATGAACGTTTCAGATGTCCCACAGGGCTAGCCAATCAATGACAGCGAACATAATTTGTTCATGCCAACTGTTTAGTCACATGGTGAGATAAGAACCTTAGATTTCCATTGTGTTCATTTTATGTCTTTCATCAGTATAATTTATATTTTTAGAGATTACTGTTCATCTTTAGTCCCAAAAGCTAGGGGCACAAGTTCATGCTCTTACTGTATAAGCAGACACAGTAAGTGTGTCCCCACTGATCTAATATGCATATGTGGGCTCCTTCCTGTTCCTCTGCGTGGGATGCACTCAGAAATTTTATGTTTGCTCATTTAAGACTGTCTAACGCCTAACCATTCTGCCCATTTGGCACTTCATACTGCAGTGTTCAAAATGGCTAGGACTCTTAAAATGCTTTAGGCAGTGAAAAAAAGCAAATCTTCCACTGTCTTTAAGCATGAGACGTACTGACTTATTGCTGTCATTTCTCCATCAGACGCAGTTGTATTGAAAGCATCTAATGGGTGGGGGAGGAAAAAAGTCCACCGATATTATCTTTCTGGACATGTCAATGAAAGCTATTAATTTATTTTAATGCGTTATTGACATCTTTGCTACAGATGGAAAAGTGAAGAAAGTGGAGTTCAACACCATGGGCATAATGAGAAAAAGAAAGGAAAGAACTATTCAAGCAGAGCAAGATTAACTGCCATGCTCTACAAGATAGGGATCCAGTCAAAGTGGGGACCAAGCTAGAGTTTAATTGTTTAGGATAATGTGAATCATCAACTGTGTCCATCTTGTTTCCTGTACAGCTTCTGCCCTGCTTCTAACGCTTGTGCTGAAAGAGTGGCAGGAACAGACGTGCCCCTATCCTTTCACACTGGTTTTCATCCACTTTAGTCCAGAAAATGGTCTGAAGACAGCTGATACAATGCCATCTTTGATGCCCAGCACACCTTGGATACTGAGAGATCGCAAGTGGCTACTCTGTGGTAAATTGCGATCTGTAGCCACCACAGTCATTCATCCTCACAACACCACTGTGAGGTATGTGATGCCTATTCCCATTTTGCAGATGGAGAACTCCAGGTCTGAGGTACTAACAAATAGATCATTCACATGTTACATTTTTAAATTTGTGTACATGTGACAAACCTGTGTTATGTACCTGCAGAATTAATTATGTGCTTGCTTTGGATGCCAACTATGGACACAGCCACTTCTAATGCTGTTTTTTCTAATGGGTGTACAACATAAGTCTGCAATGTGTATCCACTAAAAATATAACTTGTGAAGCCACCCCCATAAAAAGCAATGAATTCGCTGGGATTTAACCCTTATCTTCATGACTTGTGTCCCACATGCTTCTGTACCACCGTGGCTGTTACCATGGTGGCTCCCACTACTTCTGAAGTACTATTTGTGTACTGACTGCTTTAAACCTTCAACCATACTTCATATTATAACCCTACAACAGAGAATCAGTACAGCATATATATATATATTTGGACCACAGAGGCCTAGCTATAAGTCCCTGCCTGGCCTGGGGCAAGCCATTTTCTCTCAGCCTACCTCACAATGTGGTTGTGATGATAAAATGGAAAAGTGGCTTGCCCATGTTACACCATCTTGTGACAAAGAAATGACATTATCTCAGACAATATAAAATATTTACTAAATAGAACTCCCCTGAAATGCACACACACAGACAAACTCATTCAACATGTAAAAATTGCAACAAATCATGATATCAGTACTCAAAATGTCCATAAGGCCTGTATTATCTTAAACCACGCCTACTTCAAAGAGTTTAGGCTGATTTTTTTTTAAGAAGAAAATTTTAATACCAACAGCAATATTGTTTTCAAAATTTTAGCCAAAAATGCTAATATCTGAGCAGTAAGTTTTACAAATGTAAAGATGTCGCATTTAAAAATGTATTTGTGTTTTTTAAAGAAAAAACATTCATTATTATTTTCCAGGCAGTTTATGGAAATGAAGTGTCTAGCCTATGTATTCATTTAACACATCTCCTTAAAGCTTGCAATAAAAATTTTTGAGAGCAACTTGCAACACTCCTTTTTTCCATCTCTGCTCTGAACCAAAAAAAAAAATCACAAACAGACATTGTCTCTGTCTCTTTTGCCTTCTAGTTTCCTTTTTTCTTCAGATGTCTGCATACTGACACATTCAATTTCAGGTTATCAGCACATCTGAATTACGGAATACTGATGGGGATAGAGGGCAAACCTCTCTAGACTGATTAGCATCATTTAAGAAAGCATTCACTTGCTTGCTTCATTGGCTGCAGGGATTCCGTGATGGGTGGCCTTTTAGCATTAGAAGTCAATATGGAGCAATCTCATTTGAATTAAATATGGACAAAAGGAAAGATCTGATTGTGGTTATTCATAGCTAACCTTTTAATTTCACAAAGCCAAAAAAAATGGCTCTAAATCCTTAAAACTTATGAAAACCAATTTTTATTTATTAAATTTATTAATCGCCCATCTGGCTGGTCACCAGTTGGTGGCTTTATATACATACATACATACATACATATATGATTTTATCTGCAGTGTTGTTGTTTTTAAATTGTGGAAGAAAACATAAATCAAAATTTTCTTCTCTAAAGAAATATCTATATGAATGTTTAAGGAAGACCTTTTAACCTTGTTAGCCTTGGACTATAATGAAAGCATAGTGCCTAATACTAATCCATAAAATGTATGTAAATCCACTCTGAAAAACATATTTGTCTATATGAGATTTACACTTGCATCAAAATGGGTTACAGATGGGAAAAAAGTATTTCGTTAACGCAGATGACTATTTATGGCTGGTCACACAGTGACCTTTGTTGGAAAAGACAGCCTAAATTCATGGCCTGGTTGAAACAAGTTTAAAGCACAACAAAACTGTGGTCTCAAGAGGTGGGTGAGGAGGCAGGGAAACAATTCACATGATAATTCTATTTCAGCTAAGCTAACAGAAAGATAAAATAGTAACAATAATTTCCTCAGGTTGCAGTCACTGAAGTTCTTATCATATTTTACAATTCTTGGTTTCAGAGAAGATCAGTGTGACTCAAACTGATCACAGATCATTGTAAAGGGGCCAATCACATGGTCAAACATGTGCCATATATGTTAAGGAACCACATGATAAATTCTTAAAGATGACAAATGATAGATGGATGTAGGATGTAGGTGACAGCTCCATATTATGACAGAATTGCCCACATCTCTCTACAAGCCTACCAGCATATCACCATGTGGATGAAACACATTCAGTTAATGCAGATATATAGGACATGGAGAGGAATTTATGAAAGTAGAAGGGGGGGAAAGGTACACACATATCCTATTAGCTAATTGGTCCTCTTTCAACTCTTGGGAAGCTTTAAAATTCTGTATGCAAATCATTCAGGAAAAACAAACCTATTTCCTCTGAACTGAGATGGCTATAACGCATACACTCTGGAGCATGGACCATATGCCTAGAAGGATGTACCTTGGGTAACACATTCCAGAGTACAGGTAATTCCAAATAGGCTTGAAACTGGAAAACAACACTACAGCTGGATTTATACAACCAGTTCATGCCATGGTTAACATATGATACATTCTGTATAAACCATCCTTCTTAATATGCAATGGGCCTTAAGATGCAATGCATTCACATGATCATGGAGGGGGAAATAAGCCATGGTGGCTTATTTCCCTGCCATGCGTACTGGTCATGTGCCAAGGGGATTTGCATAATTACTCTTGCTGGCACAGCAAACTCGGCGAAGGGGGATGTTGCTGTGGTTAAAAAGCCACTCCAGAGCCCTGAAACAGCCCATGGGTTCTGGGTGGCTTCTTAACCACGTCAAAAACCCACCCTCACTGGGTTCACATGACACAGCAAGCTGTGCTGCTGAGGGTAATTATGCAAATCCCCCAGCATGTGACCGGCATGAGCTGAGGGGTAAATAAGCCCCCATGGCTTATTTCCCTCTCCATGATCATGTGAACCTGGTCATTGCTTCTGCAATATAAAAACATTCTATCTGTGGCAGCTGACATAAAACTGAAGTTTCAAATCAGCAGACAGTGATCCCAAGAAAAGAAAACCATTCAAAATTTTCCAGCAGGATGAAAAAGATTGGCATTACAGATTAGTGTGTGTGTGTGTGTGTGTGTGTGTGTGTGTGTAAGCACACACGCACCCCTCTGCTTGGCTTTCAAGTGATAACATTGTCATGATATAACTGAGGAAAGATTCAGATGTTCATCTACCTTGCTGAAGTCTGACTTTTGTGTATTACGCACAGTGAACTCCGACATAGCAGGGGTGGGCAACTTGTGGCCCTCCAGACGTTTTGGACCACACCTCCCAACAGCCCTAGCCAGCATAATCAATGGTATGGGCTGATGGGAGTTGCAGGCCAAGACATTTGCTCCCAACAGTGCCAGTAGGGACCAGAAAAAACACCTGTAAGGCTGGAAACCAAAGTAAAAAAAGAAACCCCTGCACCAATTGAATTTGCAACGCATTTCGACACTTGGTCTTTGTCAAGGGAAAAACTGTTGGAGATTCTTTTGGAGGATTCCCTCTCCCTTGCTTCTTGGGAGAGGGAATCCTCCAAAAGAATCTCCAACAGTTTTTCCCTTGATAAAGACCAAGTGTCGAAACACATTGGGAATTCAATTGGTGCAGCAGTTTCTTTTTTGACCACAAGTTGCTTGCCCCTGTACTAATTAATGCAAAGTACCATTTTAGGTACAGCCATAGCTGTGACGGAGGGCACAATGCACTCAAACATCCTTTAGGATTTGACTAGGTAAATGATCTTGCAAATCCATACTAACTTACATGTCCAATTTATATGTTGCTCGCGTGCTATATCATGTTTCCTTGTAACATGCTCCCCCCATCCCCTGGGAAGCATAGGACTGACATGGATACTTCCCAGTCCTATGTGACCTAATGGTTCCCTGTGATTTCTACAACCAAACATTGCCAGTGGTGTTTGGGATCAAACACCAATAACCTACAAGTCAGGCCACAGTTCAAAGTCAAGTACAACACTGAGCCATCTTGAGAGTCTAATTCCATAAAGAGAGGCAGGGTCTACTTTAAAATAGTAGTAGTCAGGATGCTGCAAAATCTGACTATAACAACCCACCAGCCATGTACTGAGATCTGCAAAGTTCTTGATACACCTCTCCCAGGAAGGCAGCAAGAACAAGTGGTTTATTTAGTCTCTGATGCACCATCATATATGGCTGATGTGCTGCATTTGGTTTGGCGGGTGGCAAGTTAGCTTCCTTACACCGTCATCAATATAAGTTCTACTTTAGGTACTTCCTTATTTTTGTTTAGCACAGTTCTATTCAAACTGGAGTAAACCACGCCTGTCCTCACTCACATCATAAGTAATTTCCAGACCAGTGCCTTGGCACACACAGTGTAGTTTTCACATGCCAGTTCACTTCCAACACATTTGTATAATCAAAGTTTGGA
Organism: Heloderma suspectum; assembly: GCF_057233095.1. Taxonomy (NCBI): domain Eukaryota; kingdom Metazoa; phylum Chordata; class Lepidosauria; order Squamata; family Helodermatidae; genus Heloderma; species Heloderma suspectum. Next base: position 20,804,242 of record NC_139465.1, on the reverse strand, counting down.
TAAGCAGGAGGACTGTTTATACTGGGACATGGGAAAGTAACTGTGGATTTTCATTTCCAGCTACCAGCTGCATACTGCAGGTATAAGTTGTAAGCAGACAGAAATTCACAAATCCCCCAGGAGACACTCCTTTACACCTCCCAAATGGAGCAGGTAGGTCAGTGAGATAAACTTCCATGTAAATGTGCACAGGACTGCATCTTTCTAGTGAAAAACGCAGCAAACTTGGGAAATTCATCAAGCACCACAAACACATTTGACAAGAGTTGATAATTTGAGGAAAGGAGCTGACCCATACATGGTCTAATAAAAACCATTAGTGGAATTCTTAATGAAAGTGAGAAATACAAACAGATCAACAGCAAATATGAAGAACATTTCTTCTTGCTGTTCATGGGTCAGGTCTCAGCTGAGTGGTTGACTACATGCATTATATGGATACATGCATCCCCCTCAGATCCTGGCTGCAGGTTATCAAACCTTGTCAAATTTGCTCATGATAGTTTTCTTGGATTGGAAACATTTAAATCGAATAAGCATGTCTAAGGGCTATGCTATGTTAAACCTGTTTTAAACTAACATGCTTAGAACTGGCCATTTTTTCCCACTGAAAAGCACCTCCATGCTGTCCCCAAAGTTGCTTTTGAATAGCACCTTTATGGACAAATAGTAGTTGGGGAGGAATTCTCAGTAGAAAAATGACATGGGGGCAAAGGTTAAACTCCCTTTCCTCACTGTAGTCCCAATCTATGTTGAGGGTCCTCTCAGCTACTTTTTCAAAAGAAAGGAAAACGTCATGTTCTAAGAAAATGAGTTTTCAAAAATGCCTTTAGCATAAGTGGCCTAGAAGCGAGGGAGAGAGAGAGAGAGAATCTCAACTTAGAGCTAAGCTCCTGTACTATTGCTTGCAAGTTAGGAAAACACTCAGTGGTAAACACGTGCTTTGCATGCAGACATGGACCAGAAATAAACTCATTTGTCCATACCTACCACAAACTGTGAAACGATCCCTACTTCATATAATTTAACCATCCTCCCTTTCTGTATCAGGATTCCAACAGCATAATCAAGGTTTATCCTGCCCACTTAAAACAAAAAACAAAACAAAACCCTGAAAGGCTGAAACAAAAACCTCACAGCTCAGGAGCATTTTCCTCTCCATCTTAAGCATGTGTATTAAGAGGCCCATCAGAAGCTTTCCTTCCAGTAGGCTTTGTTCAGTTGGCCAGCATGCACCTCCTAATGTGCCACAACTAGGAAGAAATTGGAAATGTTGAGGGCTATTGAACACTGGGTTTTCAGAAGCCATCAGCAGAAAGTCGTGGGGTTTCTCTTAGTACAGATTGTTTCTGTAAATGTGAGACACTGAAAAACGTAAAGTTCAAAGACAGACCCACTTCCATCTGCACCAGAAGGACAGTCTCATATAAGATCAGGATGACTTATATTGCTTACTTATATGAGATGCTGGTAGTAGGGATGTACGAAAGTGACTTACCTTTTCGCGGATTCTTACCTGTTCATGGGGGGGGAGGCGTTCCGTCCCTCCCCCCGGAATCCTCGACGGGGGGGAGGCGGTCCGGTCCTCCCCCCCGGGATCCTTGATGGCCGGCTGTGCTCCGCGGCAGCTCCGCGGAGCAGCCGGCCAGGCCAGGGCCGTCTGCAGCCAGATTTCTGGCCGTGGTGGCTGCTGGGTAAAAAAAAAAAAATGGCGTACGCAAATGACGGCGGCTACGGCCGCCACCATTTGCGTTCCTTATTTTTCGCCATCTTAGTCTATGTAAATATTTATGTAGACTATTACAGCGAAAATAAAGGGGAACGCAAAAAGCGTAGTGGGTGCTATTTGCATCCCTTTTTGATTCGCCGTAATAGTCTATGTAAACATTTACGTAGACTAAGACGGCGAAAAATAAGGAATGCAAACGGCGGCAGCCGTAGCCGCCACCATTTGCATATGCCGTTTTGTTTTTGTTTTTTAACCGGGATGTGATAGGCTATGCAAGTCTTTACATAGCCTATCACATCTCTGTAAAAAAAAAAAAAAAAACGACTGGACTGTAAATGGCGGCAGCGGCAGCCGGTCGGAAGACCAGCCGCCGAAGCCGCCGCCACCAAAGCCGCTGCCGCCTGGAACATCCGCCCCAGGTAAGTCTCGTCCCGGGGGGGATCCGCGGGGGAGCAGAGCGGGCACTGGCATTCGGCCTCACCGAGATCCGTGGCACAATTCTCTGACATCCCTAGCTGGTAGAAGAAAAATGGTATGATTTTGTCTATAACGCTAGTAAAATACTGCATACGATAAAGTCCTATGCCTTTGCTCAGTTATGAGCCTAAACCTTCCTTGTGAACACAATGTAACATCGGCTAACGATGTCATAGCTTCCATATCAATGTTGAACCTCTCCATTTATTGTCCATGACCTCAGCTGCTACCTTTTTTATCTGCAATATAGAATTTGTTCAACTACTTATCATGTATGCTATCAATTCCAGATCTTTAGGTTTTTCAGCCTTTGAATATGTAAGCAATAAAAAAAAAGGTCAAGCAGTGGTAAATATCCTAATACATCACTCATGGCCTTTCCTTGTCATTTTTGTTTCTTCCCTTTTTCTTGTGTATAAGCAAACCAGACACATATGACAGGGTGATGTTTCTTCTGATGTTTATAGCATTTTATGCTAGATTTTAAAAAATAATAATTTGAGTGTACTACACACTATCATGTCATCGGTCTGTAATAATTAGGGATGCTGGAGAAATTCAGGACAGACTAAAATGAGTTCAGATTTCTAAGAATCCAACCTGCAGAATCCACTTGGAGTGACCCCCTCGGGCCACGTGGAGTCCAAAGATTTTTTATTTGTTTGGGGGGGGGGTTGTTTGTTGTTGTAATACATTAAATGTTACATACTAAGGTAAATTATGTAAATTCTTACGAAACCTCTTACATAATTATTGGCATATTTTTCTGTGTGACGAAAAAAATTCCATCCATCTGTGAGTGGATGATGAACAAAAGGGGCCTGACAATCAGCAAAACACAGGCGGAGTGGATTTTACACAGTCTGTGTATCCCTAGCATACTCTTACATTTTGAATATAATTGGAAGGCAAGACCAGTTTTCCATGACCTAAAGGACTTTCTCCCATAGACCCACCCAGTCACTCTCTAAAGCCCTTCTCCAGGCATGCTCACCGACTGGAAAAAAGGCTTTTTTAGTCATGGTGCCAGTCTAAGGACCGCTGTTCCACGCAAATCACTTGGTGCCAAATTTAACGGTCTTTATTTCCCGAGCAAAGACCTTTTTATTTACCCATTACTTTTTAAAACATGGAGGGAGCAATCCTATCAGGATAGGGGCATACGGAGCTCACCTCCAAGTCCACCGGGGGGTCCACGGAGGGGGAGGCAATCCGTTCCTCCCCCCGGAATCCTCCCTGGCTGGCTCCACTCCACAGCGAGTCTGTGGCGCCGCCAGCCGGGTCTGTCCGCTGCCGTCCTGCCTGTCTTCGGACGCAAATGGTGTCCAGCGTAGCAGTCGACATTTGCGTCCCTGCCTTTTGCCGTGATAGGCTATGTAAATCTTTACGTAGCCTATCATGGCGAAGAGCAGGGACGCAAATAGCTGCCATTTGCGTCTGAAGATGGGCAGGAGCACACGGGACAGACAGCAGCGGGCGGGCGGCCGGTAGCAGGTAGGATCCGGCCCCGCGCGGATTCCCCTGGGTGGCGGAGGTGAGTCTTTTGTTCCGCTGTGGACTCTGGGGGGCCGGATACTTAGAATCCAGCCTCATTGGAGTCCATGGCAGAATTCCCCACCATCCCTAATCAGGATAGGCATTTACCTCTGAACTCAGGGGCAACCGCCTATGCAATGCAAGGTGGATGGAATGCAGAGGGGATCTTCTCTGCACTCTGGCTGCCCTGCATTTGCAGCTAGACAGACAATTTTGACTGTCTAGCTGCAGGATCTTGAAGCGCCGGGGGGGGGGGGGAGACCGGACAACACATAGGAAGCATCCTACCAGCACTTCCACACTCCCCGCCTGCCCACCCCCGGGAACTCCTCCTTTTGCCCCGGTCCACGCTGCTCTTAAAAGCACAGAGCACGGGAACGTTCTGTGATTCTGACAAGATGGTGGGGGAGGGGATGGGATGGGGAGGGGCTTCTCTGGGAACCAACTTTGGAGCACGGGCTCTGAGGTTGGTTCCCAGAAACCAAACAATCCTAAGGCCATCTAGCCACTGTCTAGCGGCCATAGGATTGTGTGCTTAACTTCTGGTATTGTTATTCAGTTTTGTTCAGTTGTTTTAACTTCTGGTGTTATTCTGTATGTTCTGCTGTTTTAGTTTTTGCACTTTTCTATTTTAGTGTATGATTTTGCCTTTGAAGGTGTTTGTTTTAACTGAAAGTTGGGATAAATGGTTTTAGATAAGTATTTCCACACTTCAAAATTTATAGTTCTTTGTAAAAACTCAGCTCCACTTTATCATAAACAGCTTGAGACTTGCTGAGTTTGTTTTGCCTCTGCCTTTCTACCTTACTTATGATCTTCTTATGATCCTTTATGCCTTGGCTCACCCCAGACACTACAAAACAGAACTATAAAGCATGAGTTGTGACCAATAGCTATTACAAATCTTTGCAATTACGTACAGCAGTTTGCCAGCTCTCCTGCCTTCCCCAAGCCAGCTTGATTGGTGGGTTTGACAAATGACTCATCTTGACAGAACTGGACTGGAAGGTAAATTTTGTGCAATCTCACAACTTAAATCACTAGCACCTGTATTATTCTGGTTCACAAGGAACTTTTCCAGATGCTTAATTTACCCAATTTGCTTTGTTCTGGAGAGGTCACGCCTGCAGAAGGTAAACCTGGATGTGTCATTTCAGCAGTGGAGCTAATGTGCCTGGTAAAGAACAGATCCATTCTAAGAAGCATGATGATGCACACAGATTTGATCATTTTAATTCAATGTCCAGATAAGCTGAGACTGCCATGTAAATTTCAAAAGTGCATTGGTGAATAAAGGCACAATCCTATGGGTTGCGCCCTGGGTACTCATGAGCGTCCCCAAACCCAGAGACCTACAAGTATCCTATGCAGAGAGGCAGGTGCCTTGCCCTCCCACACTGCATTTTAGCTAGATGGGTGATTTCACCCGTCTAGCAGAGGCTTCGGGGGTGGGGGAGGCAGCAATAGGAAAAGGCATTAGCCAGCTGACCTGGTCTCCTCTCCTCCCCCGGGAATCCCCCCTCTCCATGTCTCTGTGTTCCATTTCACGAGTGCAGAGAGGCAGCTGGCACGGGGGGGGGGTCTACAAGGGGGAGGGGAGCACAGTTTCCTGGCTCCAAGCACAGAGCCCTGTCTTCAAGTGCGGAGCTGGAAAACCAAAACAATCCTGTCCCCTAAATGCTGATTAGGGGACATAGGATTGCTCCTTTAAGAATGTAAGAAGACCCCTACTAGATCAGACCAAAGGCTGGTCTTGTCCAGAAAACTGTTTCCCACAGTGGCCAACCAGATGCCTCTGGGAAGCCCACAAGCATACAAAGACTTGTTCTCTGCTGCCACAGAAGGCAGGACTAGATCTAATGGGCTTAAATTACATGGGAGTAGGTTTCAGCTGAACATTAGGAGAAACCTCGGTGGTAAGAGCAATTTGACAATGGAACCAGTTACCTAGATGGAGCTTTCCTCCACTGGAGGTCTGCAAGCAGAGGCTGGACAGCCATCTGCTGGGATGCTCTAACTCTGCATCAAGCAAGAGGTTGGACTAGATAGTCCACATGACCCCTTCAACTCTATGATCCCATAACTTAGATATATTTTTTTGTAATAAATATTGTAATTTGAGTAAAGTAATTTGAGTGTGTCTATTAGAGGCCCGCGGTGGCTTAGTGGTTAAGACGCTGAACTGCAGACTGGAAGGTCGGCAGGTCAGCAGTTCGAGACCCGAGTGCTGCGTGACAGAGTGAGCTCCCGTCTTCAGTCCCAGCTTCTGCCAACCTAGCAGCTTGAAAGCAAGAAATTGCAAGTAGATAAATAGGTACCACCTCGGCGGGAAAGGTAACAGCGTTCCGTGCACCTCGGTGTTCAGTCATGCCGGCCACATGACCACGGAAGCATCTTTGGACAGCGCTGGCTCTTCGGCTTAGAAACAGGGATGAGCACCGCACCCTAGAGTCGGACACGACTAGTTGGGGACACCTTTAACTTTTTATAAGATACCAGGGAAACCTCAGTAGATGGAGGTACTGCACCATGAAGACTTCTTGCAGAGCACCTGTGTTCTGATTTGTGTAGGCGAAGCGTTGTGTGTGATGTGTGGCAGGACGTGCTGGCCCTACCCTTCAGCAGGGAGTCAATACAGACAGTCCCTTCCGGTTGCATAGCCTAGAATTTTATGAAGCTCTGTGGAAAGTTATAAGGTAGAATTAGTCACTTTGTTTCGAAAGGACCATGGTTTCCAAATCCCTGGTCGATTTTCATGGTAAATGTTCTTACCTAGAGAAATTACAGCTGCAGGCTTAAAACCAAAAAGTTCTGATTGAGGAACCATGTATTTTGGATGTGTATATACAGATATCATTAATTATAAAACACAGGACTCAGTGGCTAAACTAGAATCATGTAAGCCTCCCCCCCCCCCAAGTGTAACGATGCTTTATTTGTGAAGGGGTGCCAGGGGGTGGCATTTATTTATTTATTTATTTAAAAAAGACCCACATATTAAAAAGGGGTGAAATAGATTGTACATGGCTGGCTTTGAACCTGGGAGCCTCCCATGGTGCAACTAATTGCGTTGCCAACAAGACACAGGAGTACACCAACAAGAAGCATAAAATGTAACTGTGAGGGTGGGTGTGATGATGGGTCTTTATAAATAACACATTTATCCCAAGGTGCATTTGCGTGTCTGCTGTAAATGTAGGTATTTTTCATTAGAAGCAGATGGGCATCAATATACATGTGAAGACAATAGAAAACCAGGGAAAGTAAAGAGTGGGGAGGGAAGCATACACATATGAGTCATTTCTTAAGATGAATAAATGCTGATGAAAGAAATACAGTCAATCATTAAATAAGCAGTGAACCCAAGTAATGTTTTATAAAGTTTGCCATCTCTTTTATTCATCTATAACCTACTTATTTTAAAACCCACTTATTTTAATTAAAACTTTCCTGAATGCTGTGACAGAATTCAAAGCTATTCCCAAAAACACATTTTTTATTATTTGATTAACTGTGAGTATTTTAGTGTCACAACAGACCAGAGTCCAGCTGGGGCTAATTTCCAGGGTGGAAAACTCAAATGAGTACAACAAATGAGTACAACAGCATTCACAAGTGTTTTATAACATCACTAGAACATTATATTTCAAAGTGAAACTAGAACGACCACTGTTAATACTGTATTTATAATATTAGAAGCTGCTCTCACATTTCCAGAGCTGGAGCTCCTGCTTTCACTTCTTTATAAGGAGGTTCTAACAAAACTGAATGTTGGTTTTTAATGTATTTACTGTTTCATAGAGGAGGGGAGCCTTTGCTCTCAAATCCAAACTAGACACAATGCCATTGACACAATTAGCAGTTGTGTGAATGTCTTCTTCTTCTTTTAAGTACATTGCAGATGTGTGGGATCTATCTGGACTGGGACCCTGGTATGGAGAGTAGGAGGTGTTAACCCTTTGCCTGCTGCTGGAGTCCTGATTCACATCACTCTCCCCCACTCAACCACCCCTGAACATGCTTTTTGCATTGAGAAAACAGTTCCCATTTGCTCCAGTGGAAGCTCCCCCTTCCACAGTACAAATTGCAGGCATGGAGGGAGACATAAGAAGAGCCCTGCTGGATCAGACCAAGGGTCCGTCTAGTCCAGCATTCTGTTCACACAGTGGCCAGCCAGCTGTCAACTGAGAATCCACAAGCAGGACATGAGTGCAACAGCACCCACATGCCCATGTTCCCCAGCAACTGGTGTACATAGGCATCCTGCCTCTGATACTGGTGGTAGCCTATAGCCACCAGGATTAGTAGCCATTGACAGCCTTCTCCTCCAGAAATTTGCCCAATGCTCTTTTAAAGCCATCCAAATTGGTGGCCATCACTATGTCTTGTGGTAGTGAATTCCATAGTTTAACTATGTTTTGTGTGAAGAAGTAAAATCTATGCGCTGTGTGAAGAAGGCAGACCTTGATCAGGACCACAACAGAGGAAAAGGGTAAATGCCTCCTATCTGCCCACCATGCCAGGTTCCCAATCCATGTTGGCGCTCCTGCGCTCTACTTTTAAGAAAATGTTTTATTTATTCATTCATTCATTTGTTGCATTTATATCAGTGACTGGCCCAAACTCACCCAGTGAGCTTCATGGCCAGGTGGGGACTTGAACCCAGGTCTCCCCAGTCCCAATCCTACACTCTAACCACTCCAGCACACTGGTGTTGCATTTAGTTTGGCCCTCAATAGGGATGTGTGAACCCACCCCCGTCCCAGTTCTCCGGGCGCCCACCCAGCCCCTGCCCCTGCTTGCTGACCCCCAGACCACACTCGAGCCCCTCCCACACTCAAAAGCAGCCCAAACTCACCCCAGTGGCCTTGTTGAGCTCTGCAGTCACCATTTTTTGAAAAATAAGATGGCGATCGCAAAGATGAACATATTTGCATATGTGCAAAAACGCGTGTTTTTGCAGACGTGCAAATATGCACTTTCACAAATATGTGCATTTTCATGTTTTTGAAATCACCGTTTTATTTTTCAAAAAATGATCACCATGGAGCTTGATGAGGTTGCCAGGGTGAGTGTGAGCCGTTTGCGGAGTGGGGGCAGGAGGCGAGCTGGGGCAGAGGCTCAGCAAGCGGAGCTTGGGGGTGCAGGCAGGGGGTTCTGTCAGATTCCTGGATGGAATCAGGCACCTGCACTATCCCTAGCCCTCAAGCTGCTTCCGGCCTGGCTGGCACTCTGTACCAACTAAACTTGAGCCTACGTTGCACACTCAGTTTATGTGAAATGTTGCCCAAAGGAAAAACAACAGCAAGGACTCCTGTTAAGTGTTGAAGGCAGCAGGAAGTAAAAAAAAAAAAATCACTCCTGGTTATCCCTGCTTGTCAGATAAGCCAATTCTGGAAATAAGCCTCATGTATTTTGAAAACATGTGAATTGAAGAGCAGGGTTCATTCAGTCATATTTGCAGTGGGCCCATTTTCATGTTAGTGTACACGGGTAAACATACTGATGCTGTTCCACACACAAAAGCACACAAGCAGGGTCCTCTATTCACTTCAACGGAGAAGGCACCTCTATGTACGCCTTCTTTTCAGTGTGCAAGAGATCCCCTCCACTGAAGAGAAATGGGAGCCCTTCCAAGAGGAGAAGCGGTGCATGTCAAAGCTTCCAGGACTGCAAGAAGTTGCTGCACTGGAGACAGCTGTAAGAATCAGAATCAGTTCATACATAATACATCCATGACTTGTAGCATCAAATGACAACTTGCATATATGAATGAGCCATAGGGGAGGGGGCATAAAACTCAGTGGCAGAGCACATCCGTGGCATGCAAGAGGTCACCAGGTCAATCCCTGGCATCTTCAGGTATGGCTGGGAAAGGACCCTGTCTCAAACCCTGGAGAGCAGCTGCCAGTCAGTATCGACAATATTGAACCTGATGGACCAATGACTCATTGTAAGGCAGCTTCCTCCGATCCAATAAACCAACAGCAATTCATACCCAATTACTTTTCAATGGAACCAGTTCACATATTTGGCTCTGAGTTATCAAGGGACAAGGAATCCAATGGTGCTGTGCCGAACATTTCTCCCACATTTTTTTTTTTACCATTCTCATTCAAACTGATACAAAACAAATTGCTTTTGAAAAGAAATTCAAAGGAGGAGAAATTTTGGAGAAATTCACATGGGTCAGGTTGGGGGTTCTTGTGCTCACCTTACTCACGAGGTGGCTGAGGAGTGTGCGTGAATGTCCTGTCTGTCGTTGTACAGTAATCTCTGCAGCAGCCTGTAGCCTCCTCGGCTTCCTGCACTTCAGTTAAAGCCGTCATGAGGAAGACGTCATGAGGCAATTCCTCCCATGGGGCTTTTTTCAGTTCAGGAAATGCAGGTGGCCTGGGAGGCTGCAGAGCAATGGAAGGATGTGTGATAGAGAGAGAAAACGCACACGGCACCCTCAGCCACCTCACAGTGATTAGGTACGCTCAGAAATACCACCAAAATAAATTCAAAATTCTGCCTCAGAAAACTGGAAGCCTCACCACAGCTGATGGTCTTGCCACGCACAGAAGCAGTGCAATAAACCAAAAACCCTTAGGGGAAAAAGGAAGAAGCTGTGCTACAACCCCTGCCACTAATGAGCCCTATCTGGGAGAAAATGTTGGAGAAGTTCTCCTCCCCTACAAGAAACTCTGTGAAGGCTGAAAGAGGTTCTACACCCCTGCTCTAACAGAACCCAGCACTTTAGGGAGTTTGGGATTCACAAATCTAGCAGAAAGCATTGTATTACTTAATGATGGCTGCCTATGGATCTGTACATGAGATGGCTCACTGGTCTGTTATGCTTGAAAGCTCTTATCTAGCTTAAATAACGGGGACCAGAAGGTCCGCACATATAAGACTTACTCTGGCCCGCTTGCACTGGCTGCCTATATGCTTCTGAGCTCAATTCAAGGTGCTGGTTTTAACCGATAAAGCCCTACGTGGCTTGGGACCACAATACCTGACAGCGCGCCTCTCCTGAAATGAACCAACCCCTACACTATGCTCTGCACCTAAGGTCCTCCTCTGGGTGGCTTCTCTGAGGGAAGCTTGGAAGGTGGCAATGAGGGAGAGGGCCTTCTCAGTGGTGGCCCCCCATCTGTGGAATGAGCTCCCCAATGAGTTCTGCCTGGCTCCAGCATTACTATCTTTTCAGCACCAGGTTAAAACCTATCTCTTCTCCCAGGCATTTTGCAGCACATGATGAGTTTTAAGCGGTCCTGGATGTGTCTTTAGTTATGACTGACAGTTCAACATTGTTTTTAGTTATAACGTTGTTTGTATATATTGTCTGTGTGTTTTTATGTAAATGGCTTTTAAATTTTGTATGTTGTATTTTAATGGTTTGACTTCTGTAAACCACCCAGAGAGCTTTGGCTATGGGGTGGTGAACAAATGTTAATAATAATAATAACAACAACAACAACAACAATAATGAGTTATTTTTCCTCCCTGTTCCTTTCTTTTTGCCAGCTTCTTTGCCATTACTGGTGATCATCTCCCTGTCTTCCCAACCAGGCAGTTTTTCTCCCTTTTTCTTATATACAGTCTTCCAATCCATACTGCATATTGACCCTACCTCCCCTAAGAGAGCCTTTTCAAGACCCAGTCCTTTCTTTCTCCACACAGTCTGCCAACATTTGCCTGTTATCATCGCTTCCCATCTTGATTATTGCTAACCCATCCTTAACAGTTTCTGCAGTGCATGACTAGCGTTCCTATTGCTATTATGTCTACGGCAAAGAATAAACTGTTTGAAGTTTGCTGTGCTTGGAGGAAATGCAAAGAGGACTCTAAATAATTTTTTTAAAAAAACAGCAAACTGATCTTTCATTAGTTCTCTTGGTGCAATATATGTGTTCCATACATTTGCAGACTGAGTAACAAAAATCTGGCGATATTAGATTCTCAGGGACATTCTATACTTGACATTTAATATGTAGCATGTTGGGATGTCCACA